>NC_057861.1:345551759-345862528 GCF_019393635.1 Dromiciops gliroides
ACTCAAGAAATATTTTCAAAGTGCCTACTATGTACATAACGTGATGGTAGATGCCGTGGGTAAATGCTTTGGGTACCATTGTTGATATTGTAATATAATTATTTAGTGCTTCAAATGATCTCTTTTCGTCTCGAGTTGATAAAAGTCCTACTCTATTTATCAGTCATGGAGGTGGCTCCAGGTGCTTAAAGGTTGTGCCAGGAAAGAACAAGCTCAAGAAGACTCTACCAAGCCCAAAAGACTTTTTAAAAATCTCATTGACAGACTGAGTCTGTTGCTGACTACAGAGAACCTCATCATATGTGGGTTGGTCACTGGATGATTAATTCTTTGGCCATGGCACCTTATAAAGTGGTATTAAAGTAACAAATGATATTATAAGGAAATAGGTCAGTGCCTATATAGCAATTTAGATAATATGTGCTATAAAAATTTAGAAGTGAGGGGCAGCTAGGTGGCACAGTGGATAGAGCACCAGCCCTGGAGTCAGGAGGACCTGAGTTCAAATGCGGCCTCAGACCCCTTGACACTTACTAGCTGTGTGACCCTGGGCAAGTCACTTACCCCAATTGCCTCACCAAAAAAAAAATTAGAAGTGAAGGCATTCACTGTAGGACAAAGTGGTGAGCAAAGACTTTACAAAAGAAAATAGATGGGTAGAATTTGTATGTCCAAAACTGAAGGAAAAAAAGTGGGCATTTCTAAGATGAGAAAAGCCAAAAAGGTAGGCATACAAATAAAGGAAAGTTTGGATGATTGACTTCAAGAAGACTGCTCTGATTGGAGAAGGGAATACATATAAAGGAGAAGGTCTTGAAAGAAAAGCTAAGGAATTTGTACTTTAATAAAGAGCCCATAAAGACTTCTGACAAATGGAATAATGTGATGAAAGTTGTGTTTTGGGGAAATGTATCTAGTAGCAGTGATCAGGATGGATTTAAGTCAGGGTAAGATGATGAAGGCTTAAAATATAAACTAGAGTGAGGATGGAAGAGATATTAAGAAAGAATTCGTAGTAATGTAGAAAGTTAAAGAAATACTGCATAAAGATAAAAAAAGACCCTAAAATTTTGAGCCTGTCTTGCCAGGAAAATAGAGGTATATTTGAAAGAAACATAAGACAAGAAGATGGGGGACAATGACATGACATTCAATTAGAGAAGTACATAAGCCCAGATCATACAGTGGAAACTCAGAGAAGAAATTAGAGCCAGTGATAGAGTTTGGAGTGTTCATAGAGGAGAGGGATAAGGCCATATTAAATATCTCATAGGAGGAAAATGTAGAAAGCAAAGAAAAAAGCCAGAAATGGTGGTACATACTTATAATCTATAGTATTAGGGAGCCTGAGGCTGGTGGATCTCTTGAGCTCAGGATTGCAAAATTGTAGTGAGGTTGGTGGAAGAAGTGTCCACAGTAAATTCAGAATTAATGTGGTAAGCTGCTGACAGGAGGGATCAGGGTGGTGACACAGTGGGTGAAGGTGATGGGAGAGAGAAGAAAAGAGAGGGGAAGGAGGGGAAAAGAAACAGCCAGGGAGTCAAAAGAAAAAATAGAAAAATGCATTGTCTTGAAATCCAAGAAAAAATTCATTTTTAAAAAGGGAGACATCCCAGAGAAAGGTGTCCCAAATCAAAGTTCTGTGTTACACAATTTCTACCAAGTTTTATGAGGATATTTTGGCCACTTTAATTGTGGTTTCTTTCTGGCTTTTAATAAATAAGTAAATGAAAAAGACTTTGCTTACAGTAATGACAAGCTTTAAAATCAAAGTAATTTCTGTTTTCTGCAAATATTTTGGATAATATTTTCTTTGTAAAGAAGTTGATTTTTTTTTATGAGACAATTGGGGTTAAGTGACTTTCCAGGGTCACACAGCTAGTGTCAAGTGTCTGAGGCTGGATTTGAACTCAGGTCCTCCTGAATCCAGAGCCAATGCTTTATCCATTGCACCAGCTAGCTGCCCCAAAAGTAAGTTGATTTTTTATGAATTCAAATCCAGCTTTGGACACTTGACACTTACTAGCTGTGTGACCCTGGACAAATCACTTAACCTTCATTGCCCTACCCCCAAAAAAATTAAAATGAAAGAAAGAAAGTTGCTTTTTAAAAAAAAATGTATGAATCAGGAGAATGGCAGAGATGGCAATAGGGATTACAGACCCCATGTCCAACTCATGCTATAGCCAGGTCATGCCAGTTGTAAGGCAAGACAATAGAGTGCCCCTTCCACTTTTGCCACTTTGCCAGGGCTCAGACAAACTGATAAGGTCCTTGAGTCAAAAGTGTCTGCGTCAGCATTAAAGTAAGTTTTAAATGCTAAATATATCTACAAATAATATAAATAAAAATTACATTTTCCTGGGACTTGAGATTGCCATTCGGTTATCTTGAGAAAAATAGCACTGATACTATCTCAAGTGGTGTTTGGGGACAAATGAAATTCTATCTGAATTGTTTTATCTTCTGGAAAAGCTGTGTGACCTTGGACATGCCAAGAGCTAATAACTTGGAGGCACAAAGACCAGGTGTTTTAAAATGAAAGCATAAAGGCAGTGGCCTATAATTACAAGGTGCTGAACCATATGGTTAGAGTTTTCCACTTGAGATTGGGCTTTTACCTAAAATGAGATATAAAAAAGGCCTTGTAATTCCCCGACCTAAATTTACAATAGAGGTTACAGTTCACTATGCTGAAAGTTGAGAAGGCAGGTGCTGTGGGTTGGTGTGTCTGTCTCTATTTAACCTCTATAAAGGAATAGATGGATTCAATCTAAGCTATATAGGTGCTAAGCTATATGAAAACAGTTTTCTAATGTTTATTTTATACCTATTTTCATATAATATTGAACCAGAATTTGTAGAAAACTGATAGCTTTAAAAGGTAATAATGATTATTTCTAACATTTTAATAGTGCTTACTGTGCCAGGCACTAGGCTATGTATTGCATCATTATTATATAACTCAACAACCCTGGGAGGTAAATACTATTATTATTCCCATTTTTCAAATGAGGAAACTGAGGCAGACAGAGGTTAATCTACTTGCCAAGGATCATACAGTCAGTCACATTTTAACTCAGGTCCTCCTGACTCCAGGACAGGTGCTCCATATACCGTGCTACCTAGCTACATTTAAGAATTCTCCACTATAATCTCCTTGAGGGCAGAGGTCTCTATATTATATGTTGTGCTAACTTCTAAAGTCACTAGCTTGATGATTAAAGCCACTTAAATAGAGGTTCCTAGTGAATAATGCAAGGAAAAAAATGTCATGTTGAAATCTTTAATTTTGCAGTGGTGCCGTGGTGGTCAATGTGTGAAATATGGTGATGAAGGTCCGAAGCCAACCCATGGACATTGGTCAGATTGGTCTAGTTGGTCTCCTTGTTCTAGAACATGTGGAGGAGGAATATCTCACAGAGATCGTCACTGTACTAATCCAAGGTAAATGAACATTTTTATTTTCCCTTCAAAATTTGAAGTATTTTCCTTTTTTAAATGCTTGAATAATCTCTTCTTACCTCAGAGAAATGAATGAGACCTTGCCAGGACAAATAAAGTAACTACCTTCCTAATGTGTGTTTCCCTCATTAATTAGGACATGGTTTCTAACAGTGAGTCACAGTTGATTAAAACTGGACTTCAGAAATATTAAATTCAAAGCAAAAAGTAACTCATTCACTAAAATAAACATCTATGAAAATTAGAAATTAAGGTTTAAATTACATAATTCCTACATAGAATCTCAGCTCATCCACAAAGTTGGATTATATCAGGAAAGAAGAGTCTTGTATCTTCCTTTTTACATCAAAGAGTTACTACTTAAGGGAATGAGGTCCTCGGAAAATCTAGTAAAATCTAAACACATATAACTTCACCAGTTTCTTGATTTACCACCTCAGGTTTGTAGAGAAGAGCCCAGAAATGCACCATGTAACTAATTTCATCAATAACTCAAAGTTGTTGTTTTTACCCGTTGGACAAAAAAAATCATCCAAATATTACAGCTACTCAATGCTCAGTTCTGTGAAATTGATATAAATATTTTGCAAGTGAGATAAAAATTTACATTCATGTTTGCCTAGAATCATAGCAAAATATAAACCAGAATGCTGCCAATAGACCATAAATGGTTGACAAATTTTCCCCAAATTCTAATTATCAGTGCATAGTTCATTCCAATGCTATTTTTTAAAATTTAGTTTAGTTAGGGAATTTTTCAAAGAGGAAATGCAAAAAGGGGTGATTTGAGGTGCATTCTTTGTGCCAATTTGCCAACTTCCCCAATGCAATCATTTAAACTTTTAAGTTAGTAAAACACAGGTTTCAAAAAATACTCACTTGCCTCCTAAAATCAAATATTTTAATATGGATCTGTTTTAGAAATTTGCAATCTGCTTCTTTTGAAAAAAAAATGCACAGAGTGATCACTTCTACCAAGTATTTTCCCCCAACTCTTAAAAACTTGTAGCAACCTGACAATAACAAGGTAAAACAGAAGTTAAAATTATTATTATTATTATTATTATTATGTGAATCTTCTGATTGGAATGTGAGATGCCCACCTATAATGTCTCATTGGAAATGGTATGAGTTATGTACCTTTCTAGGAGGATAGGGTGGCACACAGATATAAAATGAAAAAGTAACAATCGAATTCACTCTTTTCACTCAAAAGTTGGACATTCTGATAGTTTTATTTACCCTTAAAACATTTCATGTTATTTAATCTCATAAGATAAGATAATTCAAGAGGTGCTCATGTAGTAGGAAGATATCAGAGTGTTTGGGTGTATGAAGACATCAATTTTGTAGAGGTTGAGGGGAAAGGAATGGGGCATATTAATTGCTCTAACCCATGTTCTAAGGAAAAGCTTCATTATTTAGCATCTCTTTCCCCAGGACTAAAACATAATGGATAGCCCTAAGGAAAATTATTATTTATAATCACATTGTGATCATTACAAACTGATTTACTAATTATGCTTTATTCTGGGTTCATATCAAGAATAACTCTAAATTCTACAAGCAAAAAGAGATAGTACTTTTATATTATTATAAACCAGAATTGTTCTTATTCTTTAAGGCCTCAAATCAATTACTGCCTTTCTTTTTCAGTTCCTTACATTAAAATTGAGAGTCCCGTTTGTATAAGCACGAACATGGCATAGAGGGTTAGCCTTGGAATCAGTAAGATCTGAGCTCAAACTTTGCTTCTGACATGGACTAGATTTATAACCATGGGGAAATCATTTCATCTATTAGTGAACCTGTTAACTATATAACTGGCAGTTCAGCAGATAAGTAGACGAATATGAATGGGGGGAGGGAGTTTCAACATTGAAATTTCATGAAATAAAAAATTACATGTCCTGCCTAGGTACCGCTCCCCTACACACACACACACACACACACACACACACACACACACACACACACACAATACCTCTCAGATACATCAAAGATGCTTGATGCCAGTTAAATAGCTGTTGTTTGTAAAATACTTTTATTTCACTTTCAAAATTGGAAATTCATCAGCTCTGACACTCCATGAACATTTTTCTTGAGGAATCTAGTTACAGAAGCATATTTGCATCTGTGGGGAAATAGACAAATCTATATTCAACCTACCAACACATTTTAAAAAGGACTTTTAAACATGTATTTCAGGCCATCACACGGAGGAAAATTCTGTGAGGGTTCCACCCGGACACTGAAACTTTGTAACAGTCAGAGCTGTCCCCAGAATAGCATTGATTTTAGGACCATCCAGTGTGCTGAATACAATAGCAAGCAATTTCGCGGATGGTACTACAAGTGGAAGCCTTACACTCAAGTAGAAGGTAAATTTCAAAGCAAATATTGATAGTTAATATATTCTATGCTAGTATCCTTTTCTGTTTGAAAACGACACCATCTGTGCTATGACCGTTCTACTGAGTATGACTCAGAAAGACCCTTTGTTTTCTATCTGTTATCAATGACAACAATGTCATGGTCCAGTCCCAGTGTGGGTCCTTTAACTTTGGGCTGTTCCATAGCCACACATGATATTCCTAACTTTATCTTGCAAAAAGAAGATCTGAGTGAAAGAAGGCATGTGGCTAATGGACCAAATTCTTCAGAGCTTGTGGTAAAACGATTCCTTGAGCTTTCCATATTGAAGATGGGTCACAGGTGCCAGTTTTTGTTTGAAAGACTAAAGACATTATTAAAGTCATTCTTATCCTTCCAGGCAACAGCATGTTACGCAGATTACCTATTATGGATATTTTCTTAAATCTGATAAAAATGTTATCATGTGTTTGGGACTTCTCAATATATGGAAATAAGTCAAGTTGCCTATTTTTAGCCTGTGCAGGAATTGATCATTAGGAGAGATAGGACAGATTGCCCCTTGGCATTATTAAGGTATAACAAAATGAAATTAGTAGTAGACATTCAGGAATTTTAATGAGGAAGAAATTCCAAAACGTCTGTCTTCCTTGCATGGCCTGAAACCTCAGGTATAGGAAAAGATATCCTTGTGACAGGAACACAGATATCAAGTGATACCTAGCAGGTATTTAATCAATGGTTGTTCAATTGAATAGAATTCAGTCGGTCCTGGAAAGTGAGTTCCTTACTCTTATCAGAAGAGTTTATGCAATTTTCCATACTGTTTGAATTTCTGAGTGGAACAAGTGAAACAAAGAAGTGCTATCTGTCTTTTTTTGTCCTCAACCAGACTAAAACTATGTGATGGTTGTGTAACAAACTAGGGAAGTGATAGAAAAAAAATCTGGCTTGGAGCAGGATGAGGTAGGAGATTTGGCTTTTAGCCTGAGCTTGGCCACTAACTGCTTGTGTGATCTTGAGCAGGTCACTTAACCTTTCTAGGAGTGACTGAAATTCTTCATCTGAAAAGTGAAAGGATTAAGCCAGATGAACTCTGAGGCCCTGTCCAGCTCAAAAAGTGCAATAATTCTACGATAAGAAAGTCCTCAAAAATCCTTTTCCCATAGTAACAGAGTCTATATTTAATATTCACACAATTCTAGTATATCCCAGTTCTTATAGTTAAACGGAAAGGACATGGATCTTAATACTGAACCCTATGGAAATTCTTCAGACAGCATTACAAATGATAGCCAAATGTTCTCTATCTTTACTGAGGACAGGACAAGAGGAAATAGATTTATATTAGTACTGATTTTGACTATGAAAGTTGTTAAAATATTGGAATGGTTTACCCTAAGAAGGTTGTAGACTTTCCTTGCAAGTCTTTAAAAATATGATAGTACTCATGTTCTCCACATGCCAGTATTTTTTTTCCTTCTGAATCCAAGTCTGTATAAAGCACTATACTCTGGAGATTTCATCTACATCTTTTTCTCTTTATCAGTATAAAAAGCCCCTCTATCTAATTGAATGCACAGATTATAAAGCTACTCAGTGGTTATTTGAGTTGTATTTCATTATGAATTTTTAAGTACCTGAGTATTCCTGCTATTTGGCAGAGATTCTTACAGGAGTAGAGAAGTGAACACTAGTGTGTAGAAAGAATGTGACAGTATTTTATTTAGCCTAATGAAATTTTAAGGATGAGGAAAATATGGTCAAGTTTGGCAACTTGAAGATACTCTTTTATAGTGAATTACTCTACTTGGGTTTTTTCCTAGAAATATATGAACATCTCAATTTAAGAAATTATCCCCACCCCAAATTTCAGAGAAATGATTATAGGTAAAGTTAAAGTATCCTTCTTGTTTGTGTTTTTCTCTTCTTTTTTTTTAAGATCAGGACTTATGCAAACTCTACTGTATCGCAGAAGGATTTGATTTCTTCTTTTCTTTGTCAAATAAAGTCAAAGATGGGACACCATGTTCAGAGGACACCCGTAATGTGTGTATAGATGGGATATGTGAGGTAATAATGATGAAAAGGTATTCCATTGTAGACTTAATTTAGCTACTCAATTAAGATGCCATTTCATATACTAGAAATGCAAGAAATAACATTGAATTGTTGACTTTTAAGTACTAGTTTTAAAGTTAGGGGAGGAAAGTCAGGAGTACTAGGTTACACTCCCAGGTCTGTGGTCAAATATTATTACACCCTTAGGCAATTGCACAGAAAATCTCTGAGTCTGTTTTGTTGTTAGAAAATTGAGAGAGCTGGGACTAAATAATCTATTAGGTGTCTTCCAGATGCAAAAATCCATAATGTATAGATGTTTTCTCTCTTCTCATTTCAAATTGATTAGTCAAATATATCATTGCTTTTAGATCTTCTACTGAATTTCTCCATGATACTTTCCTTGTCTTTGATTATATGGTAGCCTAGAACGAGGCACAGTATGAAGGACAGAAAAAATTTGTAAAAAAGAATTTTTCAGAAAATAATGACAAATATTTCATTACTTTGATGAGAATCATCTTTGTGTAGAGTCAAATATTTTTCTGTATATACTCTACAGTTATATAAAATAATATCCTATCATATGTGAAATAAATTCCAACCAATGTTCTAGTTGTTCTCTGGTCCTTACCTTCTGTGTCCCTATAGCAATGAATAATAATAAGAATTCACTTAGGGCTTGAGAAAATGTGAATGTGTGACAAATTTTATGGAGATAACATAGGTTTTTACATTGGGGGGGTTAAATATTCATTTATGTGGATATAAGAATTGTAGCTGCTGTGCACACAGCTGCTTAATGCATGCTTTTTGATAATTTGATTAGGCAATATAATTTTATTAATATTCCATGCAAAAATACAGAGAAGGACTGTATTCTTGTGATTTTTATAACTTCATTGAGGGCAGGAACTATTTTTTTTTGCTTTGCTCCTGTAGTACCTAGCATGGTATCTGTGCTTAATAAATGCTTGTTGACTTGAAGTGAATGGAACTGAGTATTTTGCTTATGTTCTGTGAGGCAGGATACTACATCATGACTAGAATGCAGAACTAGGGTTCAAGATAATCTGGCTCCACATCTTGCTTTTAATACATATTAGCTGTGTGACCATAAGCAATATACCTGACTCTTCAAAGCCTCAGTTTCCTTTGTACATATGTTTTTTGTTTTGTTTTTTTAAAATAAGTATCAAATGAAATAATGTTTAAGGTGCTTTGTAACATTAAAGCATCATTTAAACATCAATTCTTCTTCAGTATTTTACAAATAATATGTGATCTCATGTTCTCCAGACAGTTGGCTGTGACCATGTCCTTGGTTCTAGTGCCACCGAAGACTCTTGTGGGGTGTGCAAAGGAAATAATTCAAGTTGCAGACTTTACAGGGGTCATTATGCTAAACATCACTATGCGAACCGTGAGTATTTTATAGCTGTTCCCTAGGATTTCTGGGAGTTTTTAAGTTAGAACTTCTTTGGGGGATGGACTTGAAATGAATAGTGAAAGCAGCAGGGGGTCCCATGTTTCAACAGGATCTTATTTTTTTTTTCATTTCCTGCTTTAGATAATGGCTCTCAAGTTTTTGTTTTGATTAAAAAAAAGAATGGTTGCTAGGCTATTTGAGTAAAAGTGGTTTGTAGGAATAGTCAAAATTACAACAGCTCTGCTCCAATTTTAAAAAGTGATTCATAGTTCTAAAGTAAATGATTGCCAAAACAGATATTCAGACTGATTCTAAGGCAGATAGGGCCTCTATGCCCAGGTCTGAGCTGCAAAGAAAAGAAATGCCTCAGTCTTTGTTCTGGTAGTTTTATACAAGACTACATGTTCCTGTTTCCTTTCATCTAGAATACTATCAGATAGTCACCATTCCTGCTGGTGCCCGAAGTATTCGTATATATGAAATGAATGTATCTACCTCCTACATTGCTGTACGTAATACCCTCAAAAGATATTATCTGAATGGTTACTGGACAGTGGACTGGCCTGGCCGATACAAGTTTTCTGGTTCTGCTTTTGACTACAAACGGTCATACAATCAACCAGAGTCTTTAACCTCTCCTGGACCAACCAATGAAACCTTAGTAGTAGAGGTAATGTCTCATCTCATGATTTGGGTTTGTGGAGTTGGAGGTTACTTAAGACAATTCTAAGGTTGCATATTGCTATTGGTTTTGTTAACACTGTTACATAGTAGTTATGCCTCTTCTTGTACTACACCTATCTAAATAATGAGGAAATGAAAGGTAGATGGAGACAGTGTATTTATTGGTTGAATTACTATGTCTATTTTAGGTTTGGCACTATATCCACTGATCTATATGTACATTTAAGGTATTTGCTGGACATATTTCATAGACAAAAAAATCTATCAGGCTGTTGTTCCGAAATATGCTCCAAAACACATTAGCACTGTGCTCCTCTGTTGAACTAACTCAAACAAAATTTGATATAGCACAACCCTGTGTGTGGTCAGAGTTTTACAATCACACAGCAATCATGGTAAGTGGAACTGACAACAACAACAACAAAAGTCTAAATTCAATGAAACCAATGTGTAGTTCTATATTTGCAGGTTCTTGTCATGTATCATCATGTTTGTGGCAAATTTGATTTTCTTTCCAATTTTGTCTTCTTCTGGAGTGACAGGATTTGGAGGAAAGAGGGCAGTAGCTACTCTTTTTTCCTACTTCTTCATTCTCTTTCTTTTCCTTCTATCCACATGGAATAAAGAAGACATAGATATATAGAATACCCCTTGCCACAGTATGTGTTCTCTGTGATTTCTCATTTTTTTATTAGAATTGTTTTTCCTTCTGACCAATTATAGGATTTTATCTACTTTTATTTTCTTTTAAACAGATTTCATTCCTGATTCCTAGTTATGGCTTGTTTCAGAACAACTAGTAAAAAAATTCCTTCAAATATATAAAAACTTAGGTGAAGGAACCACATCACTTTCCACACAATATAATATTTTCAGTGGGAATTTAAATAAGATTTCGAAACAGATTTTAAGTGGTTTCAGCCCAGCACTATCAGACAAAATCAAGAAAACAGAATATATGGCTCCTGGCAATGAGGGAGGCTGTAATTTAATCCTGTAATGATGAAGAATGAATAATGATATAGTTATGGGCAGCTTGATTATTCAAAAATATCCAAATTCTGCCAAAAATTAATGTCATTTTAAGAAGTAATAGTGGAAAATTATGAAAATAAATTATTATAAGTGGGTTCATAAAGTTTTAGGGTTGTTTTTTTTTTATTTTTTGTACTAGAATGGTATGGTCTTTTTGAAGCACATCACTGATACATAGAATAAACTATTTTGTGAGTCTATGATTTGACCTATGTATAGGTTCTTTTCTGATGCTGGATCACAACACAGAGGAATAATTACTCTAAAAGATTCTACTACTTTGGAAAGGTTGTGAAATGAATAGAATGGTTCTACCATAGAAGGTTGAACCACATGGTGATTAAATATTTTGGCCATGGCAATGGAATGTAAAACCATCCATTAAACACTTGTTCAGTTATTTTCAGGAACATCCAGCTATTTGTGACCCCATATGGAGTTTTCTTGACAAAGATACTAGAATAGTTTATTATTTCCTTCTCCAGCTCATTTTACAAATGAGGAAGCTGAAGCAAACAGGGCTAAGTGACTTGACCAGGGTCACAAAGCTAGTAAGTGCCTGAGCCATATTTGAACTCAGGGTGATGAGTCTTCCTAACTTCCATCCCTGCAATCTATCCACTCTGCCACCTAACTGCCCCCTATTAAGCAGTACTATGTTCCAAATACCATGTTAAAGGCTAGGTTGTAAATAGAAAGGCAAGAAAGTTTGTATTGTCAGGCTCGCTTTCTAGTTAGGGGAAACTCTATACCTATATCTATATCTATATCTATATATCTATACCTATAAATATACCTCTATCTATCTGTCTATAGAAAGGTTCAGTTATGAGGGTGATTAAAAGACTCAGTGGTCCTTAGGGTGCAGCATCAAGGAAAATTACAAAATTCAGAACTGAGAGTGCAGCAACAGGTCATATGGCTAATGCCCAAGGATTTAAAGAAAATCATAGTGGGGCAGAAGGTAAGGCTGAGTGGCCCAAGCATACCATCTAATTATTTGGCGAGAGTAGATATAACGATACCAGTTTCCCCTATACACCCCAGATCATCTAAATCATTCTTATCAAATATAATTACACTCTCTTACACAGAGAAATAATCCTCACTCCTGTAGAATCTGCTTTCAAATTGATGATGTCATAGAAAAGGTGATAGAAATTGTTAAGAATCATGCAGTTGTCAAACAATGATTTAATTATTAGTACTTTTAATTGTGATCCTTGTCCAGTTATCAGTGAGCTGACACACTATTGAAGTAACTGAACCACAACTACATTGACCTTCTTACTAAAAAAAAAAAAAAAAGGCTGGAAATAAGAGTGTACAGGTAAATGTTTAAATGTTTGCAGGATCTCCAGGAAAAACAAATTATGCATATGCACTCTTAATTTTAATCTGCATTATTAACACTTTCATAAGTCTAGACATTCCACAGAATAATAAATAAAGCCCCAATTTTAGTGATTTCTGAGGAACAACTATTCACACTGGAAAAAATAACCATCAGTTCTCTCAAGCAAGTCAATTAAAATTAGCTCCAGCACACTCCTGGCTGAAAACATAAAGAAATTGTGATGAATGATCATGAAATCATATACATATCTATGTATTTATGTACTTATATACATACCTAACTAAAGGAGTAAATGACATGATTATCAGATTTGTAGAAATTGGGAGGAAAAGCTAGCACATTCAATGACTAGTCCAAGATCTAAAAAATATCTTGACAAGCTAAAAAATTAGGTTCAGTCTTAGAAGATAAAATTTAATAGAGATAAATATAAAATCTTAAACAAATATGATGAGGGTAGTGTGTGACTAGAATGCAGTTTGTCTTAAAATAATCTGGGGGTTTTAGGGAATGACAAACCGAGGATGAGTCAACAGTGTGATACAGTATTCAAATTAAAATATTAGGCTGCATTTACAGAAGGCTAGTGCCCAGGATGAGGGAACTGACAGTCACACTCTACACCACTCTGGTCATACTTCATATGATGCATTATCTTACTTTCTGGCACCTAGAATAGTGAAGGACCTCAAAATTATGCTATGTAAATATTATTTAAAGGAACTAGGAACATTTAGCTTTGGAAGACCTAAGGGCGATTTGACAACTTTTTTTCATATATTTGTGGAAGAGGAACTAGAATTATTCTTCTTGGTCCAAATAAATAGAAGTTGGAACCATTGGTAAAAGAGGCAAAAGCAGAATGAGCAGCCTTGGTAACCCTCTAAAAGAGTCATAGAAAACATTGGGGAAATAATGAGTTTCCTTGTGCTGGGAAAAAAAAAAAAAAACTAGATGACCCACTTGTCAGCTATGGTATACAAACTGGAGTAGATTACCTTTCCAACAATGAGATTCTATCATTTTGGGATTCTTGCCTTAGCAATGGGCTTTTCCTCTTTCCTTATTCAACTTGTAGCTCCAAATATGCCTTTAAAAGTTTTATACTAGTTGTATTCAATACTGTTCACAAGCCACATTTCATTTTCTGCTAATCTTCCTGACTCTATTTTCATAGGTCTATGCTATTTTTTATATTATACTTATTATATCACCATCCTACTGACTTTTTGTTTTCATTCTTTTAAATTCAGCTGGTATTGCCTATACTTTTACTCTTATTAGGTTAATTTGTGGTTGTTTACACTGAATTGGATATTCAAAACTTCCCATTCCTTTTGACCCATAGTTCCTTCTGAAGTATCTGTCTTTGGCATGAAGCTGGACCACATCTGGACTTTTTGAAATCTGCTTGAAATCATACTCAAGTGTTTCCTTCCTTTTTATGGACAAATTCCATGATACATGGTCATTTCCCCCCATGGTTTCTGCCACTTTCATATAACCAACTTGCTTTTCCTTGTTAGTAAATCCAGAGTAGCAGTTTCCCTTTTTTGCTTTCTCTGCCTTCTGAGACATGAAATTGTTAACAAGGTAATTCAAGAATTTATCGGGTCCTCTGCCTTGACAGAGTGAGAGTTGAAACAGATGGCCACTCACTACTCTATCTTGCCTCTGTGTCAGTCTAATAATCTCTATTTGTAAAGCATCATCCTGGCCAGGCAGGCTATAGTATTCTCCAAAGGTTACATGATTTTTGTTTCCTTCTTTTACCTTCATCCAAATGCTCTGCATTAAACTTCTATGCATAAACATTCTACTTTATAGAGATAAAACCATAAACTATGAAGTTTAGGGATTTCTCTGCAGGTGTATACCTGCCTAGCATGCAATGCTGTTTATCTTTCATTCTACTAAATCATTTTCTTTTTCTTTTTTTCTAATAAAGTATGTGTTTCTCCAGTCTAATATGGAAGATGAGGCAGATAAAGATGCAGTTAACATCAATATGTAAATGAAATGAGCTATTTCAAAAGTACATTGAGGAGATCAAGGGGGCAAGAATGATATTCTGGTGGGATAAAGGATGGATGATATTATGAAAGGAAAGTCTCTTGCAGGTAGTAAGCCTTGAACAGCACATTCAAGAAAAAAATGTGGTATATTGGGAAGGAAGATGGATATGGTCATATGAAACTCGTTCAAGTTATATGAAACAACCTGGGAAGAGTTCCATAAGCAGGAAACTGAACCCTAGATTGGAAGGTGAAGTTCCCAGATTTTTGTGGATGAGAATCTGCTTCAAGAGGGCTGTAGAATTTTTAAAGGCTAAGAAATATGGATAGAGACTACCTGTGTATACTCAGTTTATATGTTATGTGACAATCTCCTCCCTTGTCCAGGTATGAGTAAACATGTTAGTAAGCATGATTAAATAAGGCAGAGCCTTCCTGCATTTGTTTTCCTCTCCCTAGAGAGCTCTGCTTTATCTCATAGTCAGAGTCATTGGGCATCTCAGGAAAAAGGGATAATTTCATCATATTTGTCTATCACAGCAGGTGTGAGATTTTGAATAAAGAAAAGCCTAAAAAGGGGCAGATAGGTGATGCAGTGGAAAAAGCACCCACCCTGGATTCAGGAGGACCTGAGTTCAAATCTGGCTTCAGACACTTGACATTTACTAGCTGTGTGACTCTGGGCAAGTCACTTAACCCTCATTGCCATGCCAAAAAAAAAAAAGCCTAAAAGGGCAGGAAAAAATACTGAAGGAAATTGATAAATAACTACATTGAAGAGACTTTGTCTTTTTAAGTTTTGGGGCAAGTGAAAGGATAACAAACCCTGAATGAAAAGAATCATAGCATGTCCAAAGTCTGCCCTTTACTAGAGTTAGTGGTCTAGATAGACAGGAAAAGAATTTTTTAGGTAGTATACTTATTTTATTGGGAGAAATATTAGAAATGTGTTTTTATTCATCCTAGGCAATGTCATCGTTTTATTTTTAAATTATGTTGTATATATTTAATGCACCTGAATTAATTTACTTCTCTCTTTCCTTGTTTTGTTGTTGCTGTGGCTGTTTTAGCTTCTATTTCAAGGTCGAAACCCAGGAATTGGCTGGGAATATTCTATACCTAAATTGGAAAATGAAAGGAAATCTGGATCAAAGCACAACTATACATGGGCCATCATCCGTTCTGAATGTTCAGCTACCTGTGGTGGAGGTAAAGCAGTTGTGACACCACTGTATAAATATATGTATTTATTGAGAACCTATTATTTACCAGACCCTGTACTCATCTCTAAGAATAAAATGGGGGCGACTAGGTGGCGCAGTGGATAAAGCACCGGCCCTGGATTCAGGAGTACCTGAGTTCAAATCCGGCCTCAGACACTTAACACTTACTAGCTGTGTGATCCTGGATAAGTCACTTAACCCCAATTGCCTCACTAAAAAAAAAAAAAAAAAAGAATAAAATGACAAAAATAAATTAGTGTCAGTTTTAAAGGAGCTTACCTTCTATAGAGGAAAATGACATATACACAGAAAACATATGAAAAGAAATATTAAATAATCTCATGAGTAGGGAAAATACCTAGAAATAGAGATATCAGAAAAGGCTTTGGTTGTATCTGAGCCCTTGACAAGCTAAAGGTTCTAAGAGCCAGAAGTGAAAAGAGAACATTTCAACCATAAGGACCATCCTGCTCAAAGGTACAGAGGCAAATGTTGAAAAATCCCACAAGAGGAATAGGATGTCAGCTAGTTTAGCTGGTATATAGAATGCATGAGCATGTGTAATGCGTAATCATCCTGGAAAGACAGGTATATAATGCCTGTGTCCACCAGTTACCTTTCCTGTTTATGGAATATGCTGTTATGATGTGGGATTAATGGACGGTAATTTAAACACTTTGTGCTGCTTAAGGAAAGTTCCCTAAATAGAGACTTATTAAAGAAAAGTGAATCCATCTAGCAAAGTGTAAAAAGCAAGCAAAAAAGAGTGAGAGAAACAGACATTGATTTACTCTTTGCAATCGTATAAAGTCACCATATTAAAGTTGGGAAGAACCTATATACTTATTTTGTCAATTTCCCAAAAATAAGGCAAAGTTCATCTCTATGAATTTCGAAAGCTATGAAATATATGTTATCTTCCAAGTCTGAATTAGCAAAATATGGGTGGATGCTGGAGCACTGAGTTATATTACCAATTTCACCTAGGTTTTGTGACTGAGAAGGAATGACTGAATGCCTAGGATTCTGCGCTCATAAAACTTAATGAAAAATCTATCATATAAATAGTATAGTTTGTACTTATTGCATGAAACCCCTTTAATTATTATGTGCAATCTTTTTGAAGGATGGAAGGGGAAAAACAGAAGTACAATAAATAATACTAATACTAAGAAATAATCTAATAGTCACTGACTTGCCTTTTGGAAACAGATAGAATTAGATTTAGTTATACATATGCTTACTATCCCCCATCCTAAGTCTCTCTCAGCCATACCTTAATTTTGGTATCTGACAACCAATTGTACATTAAAAGATAGAGATGAGATAGGAGGTAGAGGTTAAGGGAAAGACCCCAGGGTATTGTTAAAGTGGCTAATTAAAACATGTATATTTTGGTTTCTGCAGCTAACCTTGAGGTATATCATAATTCAACTCTGAGGTCAATAAGTAGTTGTCTCCCACTTTGCTCTTCACTCTTTAATCAACTAAGAAGAGGGGAAGGAAGAGGAGGAGAGAGAGGAAAGGAGGTAGCTGAGGACAATCCTTTTTCTGTGCAGATGTAGCACAGAAGTTCTCTGGATATTAGTGGTCAGAGTTGTTTAACAAACCTGACTAAGACAGACATGGACACCAGCCAGGACATCCATTTGTTTCATGTAGCTGCCAAACACAGGAGTAACGTGAATAACTACTAAGGTGGCTATGTTGAACTCCAGAAAGGATACTCATTGATTACCTGGATTGTAGACTCATTGAAATTGCCCATTAGACACCATAGTTCTCTAAATGACTATCACAATTCCCACTCTGACTGGACGAGCATTTATTCTGTGGCTGCTATTGGAATTGGGGAAAATACTTCATCTCAAAAACCTCAAAATACCACTGACCCTCTGGAACCATAAGAGCAATAATACATCAGTGCTTCATTAATATTATCTTTGACAAGAACCTCTGTTCTAACATTTGTTATAGGTACCTCAATATTGAAACTCCACTGGATATGGCCCATGAAGGACCCAACTGGTGATAAATTTAATTCATGAGTTTTCAGTTGTGCAGGATCTGGCCCTTGGCTTTGAGATTTGCTGATGTGTAGTCAATTCTCCAGACTGCCAGATCCTCCTTGTAAATGAGCCATTCTTTTTCGACCTAGTCATTCACCTTTCTCTACTTTCTAAACCTCATTCATCTGAAAATCCCAGCTCAGACACTGAGACCTTCTGTGGCTCTCTGAGTCCATAGAGTGACTATACCTGAACCCCAATTGCCTCTCTCTTTTCCTTTTGACTTTGCCACACTTACTTGTTGCCTTAGGCTCACACATTTTCCCTCTTTCCCAAGATGACCTATGTCATCTTCATTTTAAAGCAAAGTATTTTTAAAGGAGAAAAGAATATAAATTAGAATTATCCTGTGGGCTAAATAAATAAAAATATATGGTGGAAAGTAATTAGAAATATGGAGAAAATAATTTTATATAGCCTAAGGATAGTCCACAACTTGTTAGTCTGTTTTAGCTCTCTAAAATTTTTCTTGACTGAAACAATGGCCAACATTATTTACTTATGGGCTGGGAGCCAATACCCCATGTGTAGTTTACTCCATTATGACCCCCAAAGGAAAATGGTATCTTTCTTGTTCAGAGAATCCCCTATTGATTCAGAATTATGTCCATCTGAGTATTCTGCATTGAGCTCATTTGCCTGTTCCACAATCCCAGACTTACTCTTAGTAAACCAGGAGGCCTCCTGATTACTGCTGGGACTTTTGGGTATTCCATTCACATTCCTGCCTAATCTCTTGGCTATTTTCCCATTCTCACAACCAAGAGAAAAATAAGGCAATATAAACAGGTAAAGCCAATTTTCCCATTACTCTAAAAAATAGAGTAATTCAACTTAATGGACATTTTATCCCCAAATTGTAAAAGACAATCTCTTTCATTACACAACACTAATGTGGTTTAATTTCTACTCATAGCATTAGTTTTCAAGTTCAGTAGGCATTTATTAAGTACCTACTGTGTACTGTGCTAGATAATGAGTACACAAAGACAAAAACAAAATAGTTCCCAAACTTAAGAATGGAAAAAAGCATGATATTGTGAGGTAACAGTGAGATAATGGATATAAAAGCACTTTGAAATCTTAAAGTATTACATAAATGCCAGTTGTTGTTATTACTATTATTATAATACCTTTAGTATGATGTGTCTTTGCCTTCTCTTCACTCTTGCTCAGCTCAAGCAAGGTTTATAGAGCAAACCAGGATGATGGACTGGTAAATGTTTGATAACTAATATCTTCAGAAAAAAAAGTATGGAAACAAAATTTTAAGCTTAATCTTAAGTATTATTACTTTCTTTAGTCTAAACAATCAACCAAATAAATCTGATTCATAGTGATTGCTGATTTCTGAGATATAAATGTTTACACTAAATATTTAACAATCAGCTCTCAAAAGCACTCTATGCCAAAAAACAGGGAAAATTATAAAAGACTTTGTAGAGCAGTTGGCACCAGAGCTGAATTTCATAAGAAGCTGAGAATTATTAGAGGTGGGCCTAGGAATGGAGTAAATTTCAAGCAAGAAGGGACAACCTGCTCCCAAAATAGAAACAGGTGATGAAATGCTGAGTTCAGGGATGACCTGATAAGTCAATTTAACTGAATTATAGAATAAATGAATGAATGAAAATAATATGAAATATCTTGAAACAAGAATGAGAAGCTGAGGAACAGGAGTGGCTTTGTGAATCTTAGCTATATGAGTTAATCTTATATCTGTATTACAAAGGAAAGGAATTACAAGGTCTGAGAGGAAGACCTTCCAAGGAAAAGATAAAGATGACTGAAGTTATGGATCTGGGTAATTGAAGTGATAGAAAAGTTTGTGAGAGAGACAGATTGAGAGGGAAAGATCAGCTACTATAGAAACTGTGATTGAATAATAAGGAATAAAAGAATTGTACATCAGTGAGGGCACAGATAATAATAATAATAACAACAAAAACAACAATAATAATAATATTTATATAATGCTTTAAGGTTTGCAAAACACAACATATCTATCACTTAATCCTCAAAAATCCTGTGAGATAAGTGATGTAATTATCCCTATTTTTACAGAAGAGGAAACTGAGGCTGAAAGTAGTTAACTGACATGCCCATAGTCACATATCTAAGCAGAATTCAGATTCTGGGTTTTCTGATTCCAAGCCCAGAATTGTATCTACTATGTCACCTAACAGCTCCTTACCATAAATTTGTATTGTCCAAAACTATCATGGTTTCTCAAATTCTTCTAGAATCATTCAGCCTTAGGGGGTGAAGAGTTTAGGGGATAAATGGGAGGGATCATCTAACATTGGGATTAGGCAATGCGTGATTAGGAAAAAGATAATGGTCAATGGAAATTAGGTAGAACAGTTGAATTGGTTAAAAAAATAAAGTCAAGGGGCAGCTAGATGGCATAGTGGATAGAGCACCAGCCCTGGAGTCAGGAGGACCTGAGTTCAAATCCGGCCTCAGACACTTAACACTTACTAGCTGTGTGACCCAGGGAAAGTCATTTAACCCCAATTGCCTCACCAAAAAAAAAATTTCTTTTAAATAAGGTCAAGACTCTAAAAGAGGAAGACAGTGATTATAAGCAAGGAGAAGGTGGGGGCAGGTGGAGAGACTAGAGATCATAGTGAGAACAAAGAATGAATTTAAGAGTAATGAGACAGAGAACACTATAAAAACAGGATCTAGTAACAAGAGGTTTTCAGAGTTCAAGATCATAAAGGTAGGAAAGTGTGGGTTGGTGTTAAGGGGAAAGTTATGAAAAGCCTCATGGGTGACTGAAATAGAATGGAAATTTAGGTTAGATGTTGATGAACTGGGAGCCCAGAGCACCTATGCAAATATTTAATAAGGAATGAAGGCAGATTTTGGATTAGAAAAAAAGATTGAGAGTTGGGTACTAAACTCATTGAAAAAGAAGGAAGGTTGATCCGATAGCAAGTAAACCTACTTTAGAAGAAATAAATAAAAATGCCTGTCTTTAACAATTCTTGATGCACAACAACCTCAAAATACATTTAGTACTTTCAATATATAAATAATTATGATCGATTATGAGGAAACAAGATAAATAAAGATAAATTTTTTAAATAATATTTGCCCTCAAGGAACTTAGAATTTAATAGAGAAGGGGCAGCTAGGTGACACAGTGGATAGAGCACCGGCCCTGGAGTCAGGAGGACCTGAGTTCAAATCCAGCCTCTGACACTTAACACTTACTGGCTGTGTGACCCTGGGACAGTCACTTAACCCCAATTGCCTCTCAAAAAAAACCAAACAGAATTTAATAGAGAAGATAGATGCAAATATCTATAATATACAATAGAAAATAATAAGTGTACAAGAGACATACAAGCATGGTATTTGGCTTTTGTCCACTCATTATAAATGATTTCTTTATGGTATTGTATCTGTGTTCAAAAGAACAATATATATACCTACATAGATTTTGGGTACAAAGTGAGAATATATTTGATTTGACTTTTAGAAGTTTATGGGGGGACAGGTAGGTGGCACAGTGGATAGTGCACCAGCCCTGGAGTGAGGAGGACCTGAGTTCAAATCCAGCCTCAGACACTTAAAAAAAAAACCCCACCAAACAGAGGTGTATGGGAAATGGCTTGTGAAAGCCAAGAAAGAACATGTGAGATGGAAGAGAATTCTCCATGATTACCATTGATGGTTCACCTTCACCTCAACTAAAATAAAGAAAATACTATGTTAAACCTTTTTAAGAACATTTTACTTCTTCATTTTCCCCTTTACCTGCTAAGTGAGTGATGGTGGGGAGAATATTTGCAAATCTTAAACTCAAATAATAAAATACTCTGTGAAAACTCCACAATGGATGTCCATTTATATAAATGAGTTGGCTTCCATTCAGTTTTATATTTTGCAGATTTTACTAATAATCATAAAATTAAATACAGTTTGGGTTATTGACAGTATTGTATGAGAAAGGAAAGAAATGTATGTGTGCAAGGAGTCCAGTTATAATGAATTAGAATAGAAGACACTGAAAAAAGAGTTGGTAGATTTATGGCAGTTATATATACTAGACATATGAGATGAAGAAAAGAATCCATAAAGGACTGAAAGTTGGAGGAACCAATGCATAGTCTGAAAAATCACACTATATACATACTTCAAATATTTTAAAATCTTCATCCTGTTAAGACACTAAAAGAACACAAACTTTAGAGCTTGGGTACTAGCCAGAACTGTAACTCAGGCACTAAAAACTTTCTGGGGGGAATAGAAATTATTGTTTTCTCATGAGTAGTAGAACAAGCAAATGGAGGCAACTAAATTGAAGTATGTTAGGAATTTCATAATGAAGGTAAGTTAGAAAACAGGTGGGAAAATGGACAAAATTCCAATATAAGAACATGCAAAAGGGCATTTTTTTGTACTTTTATGAAAAAAGTCTAGGACAGAACTATGTAGCTTTGACTATCTTTAAGCATAATATAGAAAAATTAAATTCAAGTATATTTCTATCTTCCTATCTATAATTCCCTCAAACTCTTCCCCCACCCTTCCCTCTTATCCTCTTGTTCCTTTTTCTTAAAACTATAAATTGAGAGCTAGAAGAAACTTTAGCAATGATCAAGACCTCCCTGTCCCAACTCATTTCATAGCTGAGGAAGTAAAATGTCTTGTCCAAGGTCACACAGGTTAAAGTGGCAGATTCAAGACTTGAACTTAAGACCTAAAACTTCAGTATACTTTCCATGGTACCACTCTTTAGTCTTATTCCTGAAAAAAAATTATAAACAATAATTCAATGAAATAAATAGTGCAAAAAGTTGGGGGGAGGTCAATTTTGTTCCTAATATTAGGTCATCATTTGTTCAATTCTATGAAGTATAATACTAAAAGTAGGCATTTGCATAGTCTTGTATGCTTTTGAAGCATTATGAGATGAATCAAATGGGAAAAAATACATAAAGCTTTGCTGCTATCCACTAGCTTATATTTTGATGACTCCATGACTACAGAAATGTGGATAAAACCCTCCACCAATATAGATCACAAACCCTGCATTCTGCATGATTCTTGTCTTTATCTTTAGAGATTTCTCTCACAATATTGGAAGCTATCCTTGTGTTCTACAATATCATGGAAAAACTATTTTATCATTTGGATCATCTACTTTCATCCATGATAAGGGATCAGCTTAACTCCTCTTTTTGACACATATGTCTTTAGTTACATCTTTTGTGTCATATCATGTGTTTTAATCATGGTTAGTTAGATGCTGCTATAATAGCTCCATCAAGAATTTTTCTATTATCTTTGAGGTGACGTATACTTTCAATTCTTCTAAGACTGTAGTATGGTAGTACTTTGTGATTTACAGCTGTATAACATCAGTGGGGAAAATTGTGTTAAAGAAATGGGTGTATGGGTTTGTTATTTTTGTTATTTGTGACTGAGTAGTTTGAGATAATTTTAGAATGACCTTCATAAAAATCTCAAAAACATGTCAGTAGACAAATATCTTTTAAAATTGATGGCTTCCATGCAAAAGTGAACAGAATGAATGATGACAAAAACTATGCTGAAAAAATATGATTTGAGATGAAGTTATGAAAGAGGCCAGAACTCATAGACTACTCAGAAGCCACATGTCTGTGTGTCATGAGCACTCTGCAAGAAGAGAATCACAAAGCCAAGGACATGGGAAACACTTGAGGAAAATTGTCTGTTAACACATACAAGGAATAATGGACAGAGGGAATCATTTCAGAATCAACTCACTGATCATAAAGAGATTCGAACAAAAGTCAAAGTAAATATAAAATGAGAATACAGGCTAATAATGAGAACACACGGTGTGGGATGACTGAAACTCCAACCCGATCTGTTTGAATTCTTTTTGTTTCAATCTTAAAAGTATTTTGTCACCAAAAAAAAAAAGTGTTTTTTTTTAATTTTCTAGTTACATGTAAAGATAGTTTTCTACATTTGTTTTTATAAGATTTTGAGTTCCAATTTTTTTCACCCTTCCCTCCCCACTCTCCAAGACAGAAAACAATCTGATATAGGTTATATATATAATCACATTAAACATATTTCTGCACTAGTCATGTTGTGAAAAACAACTCATAACAAAAGGGAAAACCTCAAAAAAGAAAAAAAACTAAATTATTGTAAAGGAAATAACATGTGTTTAGACAGTTTAACCCCTGATAATATAATTATAAATGATTTATACTAATACTTTTCCAGATTCCTGAATTGAAAGGTAAAGTGTTGACATCATTTTTTATTTAAATATAACAACCTGTTTTTCAGCTTCTTCTTATATCTTTCATTAGTCTGTTGATTTGAAGTATAATTTGCCCATAGTTTATTCACTTTGTGGTAAAAAAAATTTATATCACTTTCCCTAGATATCTTTAATTAAAGAATTAGTTTGGGGGGCTGTTAGGTGGCACAGTGGATAAAGTACCGATCTTGGATTTAGGAGGACCTGAGTTCAAATGTGGCCTCACACACTTGACACTTACTAGCTGTGTGACCCTTGGCAAGTCACTTAATTCTCATTGCCCTGCAAAAAAAAAAAAAAAAGAAAAGAAAAGAAAAGAAAAGAAAAGAAAAGAAAAAAATTGAATTAGTCTGCCTTTGTCATGCCCAGAAAAGAATTTTACACAAAATCAATAGAGAAGAGATGACTGATTTGGTGGAATCAGTTATGTCAGCAATGTGCTTTGCTCACCTTTAGCTTCTGTTTTCTGCTACCCCTTTCACCTCTGATTTCCAAGTAACAGACTTCATAGCATCATTGAATTCTTCGTTCTCTCCTTACATGAAAAATGAATATTCTGATTTGTTGTCTTAAACATATCTCCCTGGATTATTTAGCAAGAACTGCTGAAATAGATAAGCCGATCCCTCTTCTTTTGCCTCCTCCACTTTTTTTTCCAATTCCATTTTGTCCCATCCCTCCAACTCTTTCATCATGTATTTAAATGCTTTTCATATTATGTCATACTAAGTACCTTAAATGGAGCTTATGCTTTTGTCACTGAGGAAATTAAAAATTAGATAGAGTCTGGGGGGCATCTAGGTGGCACAGTAGATAAAGCACCAGCCCTGGATTCAAGAGGACCTGAGTTCAAATCTGGCCTCAGACACTTGAGACTTACTAGCTGTGTGACCCTGGGCAAGTCACTTAACCCTCATTTCCCTACCCCCCCCACCAAAAAAAAGTTTAGATAGAGTCTTAGAAGTTAAATTCATTCATTTAAATCTGTTATTGGTCAATAAAATTAAAATACACATCAAAATTGACACAATCATTCACGAAAGTGATCTGGAATTATTCCAAGAAGTTAATTAAAATGTCCATATCCTATGACCCAGAGATTTCATTACTAGGCAAAGGAGAACAAAGACAGAAAGAAATATTTATATCAACACCTTTAATAATAGCAAAGAACTAGGAACAAAGTAAATATCCAGCAACCTAGGAATCATTAAACAAATTGTGATTCATGAATGTCATATAATACTACTACATTGTTAGAAACAGTGAATGTGAACCTGCGGGAAAACATGGGAAGGCTCATATTAGCCAGTAAGTAGAGCCAGGAAAACACTTTGTACAATGAATATAATAAGGTAAACTGAAAAAATAACAAGTGAAACAACACTGTATTACAAAGATCAAGTAGAGCCCTAAAATATGGAGGAAAAAAATACATCACCCCACAAAAAAGGGAGCACTATGGAAAATATAGAAAAATGTATAGTCAAATTTGGTTGATGTGACGGTTAGTTCTGTTGAGCAGTTTCTCCCACCTACACCTAATCCTTCCCACCCCTGTCCCTTTCTCTGTTTTCTTTTTTGATATATCTGGAAATAAAAATGATGTAAAAACAAAATATATAAATAATTTTATTTTTAAATTAAAAGATTGATCTACCAGATATCAGAAATGAAGAATCTATATTGGCTTTTTCCAAACATCTAAACCATTAGCTCATTCATCCCAGTTAGTTTTCAGCCTCCCAGTAGGCCATTTGTGGTCTCAAGAAATCCAATGTGTAAGTTAGATCTATTGTCTGTCATCCATTCCCTGTCATCTTTGTTTCACACAAGTCAAATGCATTCCTGTCTGCCAGATCATTATTATACATAGGCATTTATATCAGAAGGGAGAAGTGAATTTCTTGTTATAAAGTAAAAACATTCTTAACATGGTAAAATAACTTCTTTACCTTTTCCAAATTCTTTTTTTTTCTCTTAGGGCAAATATGATTTCTTAAATTTGCATGCATGCATGCACACATAAATACATATATGTATGTACATATGTATATATGTGTGTATAACATTTAGAAAAAAATATTTGCTTAAAGAGCTCAATTGGTTCATTTTGTCTTAAATAACTAATAATGACTAATAATCTCTTAGATTACTATGCTTCTCTTGCAACTTTAAATGCATATTAAACTCCATAGTTTCAGTTTTGTTTTAAAATTCCTCAATAGGTTGCACTATGCCCTGGTATGATGATTATGCTTTAAATTAAAATGCTCTTGTAATCTCCATTTAAATAATGTCACAAGTTTAAAAGCTGACCAGAGCACCAGATGCCTTTCTTAAGCTATAATTTGTCTGATTTTCAAATTGAAATATTTTTGTTTTCACAACATTATCTCAGAATTTTCAACTTGGCTATAGTGGTTAGCCAAAACTTTTCCCTAAGGTTTGTGGAAGGGAAGGGCAAGAACATCTTTAATATCCTTGCCCCTTCTTAATCAGCCTTTTCCTTTCATTTGAAAGATATGTCTTCAGAGTTATCCTATTTAAACTATGGGAGATCATTATAGATCGAAAATTGTGAAAGGACTTCTGTATCCAAACACGCAATTGTTTTAACCACTTATATAGAAGATAGAGCAGAGAATGCACTAGAGTTGCTAGTGTTAGCATCAAAAATAACATTTTTAATTTTGCCTTCAATAAATTGAAACTTTCTTAGCTTTAGTCAGCTTTTTTCTTTTCTAAAAATGATAATATTATACTATAGTACCTACCTTACAAGGCTGTTGTGGAAATCAAATGAGACAATGTAGATAAGATAAAGTACTTTGAAAACCTTAAAGTAATATAGAAATTATTATTCATAAGAGCCTACATAATAATAAACATGTATATAGTACTTGGTTTCATGGAAGTTTTATATACATCTCATTTTATCACATTGACACGTTGACACATTTTTGTCCTTTGTTTTTGTATTATTTCTCATTATGTCATTTTGTTTCTCATAAAATAGTACAATCAAAGAAGAATGAAAAACCTTTAAAGTCATTTCATCAACCTCTCACCCAATGTAGGTATCAGTTCCATAATAACACCAAAGAAAGGTCTTGCAGTCTTTACTGCGCTATTTTCAATGACAAAAAGCTTAGGAGTTCTGAAGGAACCTTATTAAATAAGCTCTCATTGTTAGAAAAGTACAGGTTCTGTGTTACCATGTTCATGTTTGGGTAATGGGCAATGATCGGCTCAATAACACTGAATCATTCACCACCTTCCTCTGCCCAGGTTGAAAATATCTTTGCATCCTTAATGTTTTAATAACTACATAAGATCAGAACAAAAGGATGGTTCATTCTCTCCTATTTATTTATATTCAGTTAAAGGTATGAAGTCAAGCTAAGTTTATTGAAGACTAGGTTTTCTTCTTTTGTGCATCTATACAGCAACCAGCATGCTCCTGGTCCTGCATAAATAGCAAATCATCATCATTACCTTTATGACTATGGCACACTTAAATCTGTAGTTCCAAATAGTATTTAGCCATGGAAGCTGCCTTTCAAATATAACCTTGTAAAGTCTTGCATTGGAACATGACCCCAAGAAATACCCCCTAATTAAATGACCTCTAATTATGCTTTTATTTCATATTAAGTATTCTCTGGTATTGTCTGGTATCAAGTGATTCTTTGTTGTAATGTCTCTGTACAAAGAATGGAATAGAAATCACACATTATCTCATGAGACCGCGTGCATTACATATGCACTGGTCTCTATATCCAAGGAAAGATTTACTTACATGACTGTGTTGGTATTCTTTAAAGGAATGATAAAATGCTTTTGGCAGCAGCTATGGTCTAGTCTATAGATAGAATTGTCAAATAGTTAATTGCTTCAACTTTGAGAGTCACATTTATCTCCTTCCACACAACAAATGTTCTAAACCTTTCACACCCCACACTTAATATCAGGTGACTTTGGCTCCTACTTTATAGAGATTAAGACCATCTGACAGAATGACTTTCAGCTCCTCCTCTCCATTCCTCAAAATTTCTCACTGTATTTATATGTCATTTCCTCTAGTAACAAAAGTAAACCTACTAGTCACTAAACTACCATCTTTGATTCCATATCCTCCAGGGGACCTTGTTCTAGCAATCATCCTATATTTCAAATGCATCGTTAACTTCTCCATATGCAGTGGTTCTTTCATATCCACTGACAAATATGCCCTTATTTCCCCAATCTAAAAATAAAGAAGAACCTTCCCTTTGTCTTTCTACCTCACCCAGATATTGTCCCATCTCCCTTCCATTCTACTTCCAAAAGGTTTTTGGGGAAAATGTAGTCTTTTCCCAATGCCTTCACTTTCTCATGATTCACTCTCTCCTCAGTTCTTTGCAGTCTGTTTTTCTTACCACTCTATTAAAGCTGCTCTTGCAAATTGCCATTATAAAATTGCCAGTATAAATCCTATGACCTTGTTTTGGTCCTAATCACCCTTGACCTCTCAGCTATATTGGATATTGTTGACTTATTCTTCCTTCAGGATATTCTCTTCTCCCTTGGCTTCAGAGATGCAATATTATCCTAGTTATCCTGTAAATGCCCTAAACATTCTTCTTCTATCTACTTTTCTGATTTGTCATCTGTTTTCCTTTAAATTGTTTCATCCTCAAAGGTTTGATCCTCCTCCTTTCCTCATCCTCATCCTCATCCTCTACCACTTTCTCTTCCTCCTTTTCCTCTTTGCCGTCTTGCTCTCCTCCTTTTTCTCAGCAATTTCTTGATCCTATGGCTTCAAATTTCAGCCCCTTGACGATGATTCACAAATCTATGTTTCTACATAGAATCACGGGTTTTAGAACTATAAATTAATATCCAGAGATATTAAGTGATTTGACCAAAGTGACATCAATTTAATAAGGGCCTGCATTATATTGGTTACATGAATTATTGAAATAATATCTTATAATGCTTCCTACTTATATTTTGTCCCTTCTCCAACCCAACTTTCATGATACTTCCAAGTTAATCTCTTTTTTAATATATAGACCTTATTGTGTCACTTTTCTAATAAAAAAAATGTCAGTGGAATCCTATGTCCTTCTGAGAAAGTTTAAATCTCTTTGTTTGTCATTCAAGACCCTCTATAATCTATTTCTACCCTACTTTCTAGTTAGTCATCACCTACTATTTCCTTCCCTGTAATATATATATATATATATATATATATATATATATATATATATATATATATATAATTTAGCCAAAGTGAACCACTCTCAGTCACTGATTTTTCTTCTTATTGAACATAAAGCTAAAAAAAAAAGTTCTCAATTCCCCACTGAATCTTCGATCTGTAGCCCAGCTAAAATGACAAATCTTTGCTTTCCTTTTTGGTAATGACTTTACTTCTTCCTCCCGCTTACCCCCTCCCCAACCTTTCCTCTTATACATTTCTTGCCCATTAGGATGAAAAAATCATAAATCTACAGCCTGAAGCACCTCAGAGAAAATCTGATCTATACACACACATGCACACAATGCACTCATGCGCACAAACCATTTTACAGATGAGCAAACTGAGGTTCAAAGAGTCCTAGTGATTTCTCTAAGGTCACAGTAATAGCTTCTACTGTGGCATGTTTATCAAGTACTATTTTATTTGTTTTCTCTATTGTTAACTTAACTCCCTTTTAGGCTATGAGCACTGTTAGTGAAGAACAGTGTCTTATCTAAATTTATGTCCGCAGCACCTTGCACAATGTTCTACATGAAATGGTTATGCAATTAATGTACAATTGAATTGAGTATCCTGTAAGGTTAATCTCATTCTTCTTTACTGTAGTGTCAAAATCTTTTACTTGAAACTGATCCCAAATGCACTTTATGATAGTCTTTGTTTCCCTAACTCAGAGCTGATTTCCAAAGGCATTGCTCATTAAACACACCAGTCTTTATGGGAACAATTCATCTCTGCATTTCTCCTCAGTTTCTGTTCTCTATTTGCATTTTTACTTTATGTTTCAAGTTTCTTTTAGTTTCTTTCCCTCTCCCATTTACTAATGTGGATCATTCTGAGACCATCTGCCAGTTTTCTGCAGCATGATTTCAATACCTCTGAGGACACTTTATTATTCTGCCTTCAGAGCAAAAGCTAAATGATGGAACTGGGATAACAACACTACTTTCAAAAGATGCCAGGACCCAGGTAAATTGCCCTTAATCCATTCAAATGTGTTCAGTTCAATAACAAAAGAGAATGCATTGTGTCAAATCAAATTGGTTATAACAGGCAATGCTCCCTGAATCTGACCTTAAAATAGACCTTGGCCAAACAAAATGCCTTTGGACAGACTGCTATCTAAATTTGCATTTGTATGAATTTATTCTCATTCAGTAACCTTATTGATGAACTTGACCACTGGCCAGAAGAAGAAACATCTAAATCCCTTTTCAAATCCACTATTAGATATATACTCAATTTGGCTGGAGAAATTGTGAACAATTCTGCCTCCCAGAACCTGATTTGACCCCATAACTCATCCAACATCTTCTGAAGAATGCTTCAGAGTCTTCCATATTTTTGCAAATGCTATAACATGACTGCTGAGGCCTCCAGGCTCAGTAAGGATGGGGGTTTATTGATCTCTATAATGAACCCTGACGAGTTTGGAGATCTACAGTCATGAGTTGGCAGTGCTCTCTGTAAGGTTAATAGGGTTAATCCCAGAACAGAATGGATTTCTGGGAAATAGCTTAGAGGTCTTTTGGAGCCTAGAAAGAAAGGTTTCAGTACTAGAAGATTGGAAAAATATCTTTCCCAGTTACCCTATGTTGAGAAGAGTCTAAGGACTCTCTAAATGAAATAATACAACTGTGTCTCAAATATTATGAAGTGCTAAAGATACTAAGGCTGTTATTATTGGTTCTGGAGATGGTGGGGGTAGAACCATGTCAGTTAATGAAGAGAAACAGCTTATTGTAAAAGACAGGTCACTTAGGAGAGAGACTGGGATTCATTTTTAGCTTTGGCCTTCTCTTTGTTAATCATCCACAATACCCCATTTCCCATCCCTATGATTTTACACTGGCGATCCCCCATACCTGGAACATGCTCCAGCCTAACCTTCACATCATAGAATCCCTCTCTTCTTTGGACACAGCTCAAGCAACACTTTCTATGTGATACTGTATGTGTATACAGTTATCCTTTCCACACCACGACTTTCCCTGTCTCTTTGTTTTTGCGGGGCAATGAGGGTTAAGTGACTTGCCCAGGGTCACACAGCTAGTAAGTGTCAAGTGTCTGAGGCTGGATTTGAACTCAGGTCCTCCTGAATCTAGGACCAGCGCTTTATCTCCTGTGCCACCTAGCTGCCCCTCCCTAACTCATTTTCAATATAAGACAGATCATAAACTCTTCTGTAACTGTCTTCAAGGATAAAAGAAATAGCAGCTTTATGGAAGAGAGTGGATGAAATTAGGATCTTAGAGATGGGAAGGATCTAAATGTTATATATTCCAATGTCCTGACACAGGAAGGGGTGATATATTGACTGCTGAAGCCAAAAATTCTGAATACTTTTTGTTACAGTGCTAACTCTGTGTGTGTTTCACAAAGAACATATTAGGAGATTAGTATGACAGTTATGGAGGAACTAAATGGTCCAATGAATAAGGGTGACACATCTGGGGTCAGGAAGACTCATCTTAGGTTTCACTGGATTTTTGTGTTCTTCTATTTGAATTTTCTAGACTCCTCTTCATCACTTTCATCTGTTACTTCTTCCTGCCACCATTGCATCAGTATTTAGTACTCTCTTCCCTTCCCTTTTCTAACTTGTTAACTTATTTATTGCCAAGGCCATCCATGCTCATTTCTCTCCCTGATCCATTCCCAGCGGTCCAGACTTTTCCATCTCCTTCCCAGTAGAGTTACCCTCATAAGTACCTTTGTCCTACCCCAAGCCCCTCCGCTTTAGAGTGTTTTTTAATATGTTTGCTTCTTCTAGTAGAATGTAAGCTCTTCATGAATAGGAACTGTATTCTTTAGCTTATATTTATATTCATAGCATTTAGCACAGTGCCTGACATATAAGTGCTACATAAATTATGTATCTATCTACTATCTATCTATCATAAATGGCCTAGAAAATCTGATAAAAAATTGTTGAGATGAAGCATTGATATAGGTGCCAAATAGGCACCTTTGGGACTCTTCTAGGAGTAGAGTTTATACTGGGTTTTTTCTGTTTGCTTGACTTTGCCCACGTAGGTGATTTTGTTCCCAGAAGGAATGCAGAACAACAACTCTTCAACAACTTCTAGTCCTAGAGAAGTATCTGTTGCCCTGAGAGTTTAACTGTCTTTCCTAGGCTCATTCAGCCAATCCAGGATGTGTCAGAAGCAAGGTCTTTCTTACATACCATGCTGCTTCTCAGAGTGTTTACAGAGATACTTAAATAAAATTTTGTTGAATTTAATTGAGCCTTTTTTTTTTAGTGAAGCAATTGGGGTTAAGTGACTTGCCCAGAGTCACACAGCTAGTAAGTGTTAAGTGTCTGAGGCCAGATTTGAACCCAGATACTCCTGACTCCAGGGCTGGTGCTCTATCCACTGTACCACCTAGGTGCCCCTTAATTGAGCTTTTAATACTGGGATTCTTAACCTACAATCCATAAAATTGGGCTTTTTTAATATTTTGGTAAGTGTATTTCAGTAGTTCCCTTTTAATCCTACATATGTAGGAATTGGAATACTATGTAGGAAATAATAGTCAAGAAAGGTTACCAAATGGCAAAGCAACAGTCACAGAGAGCTAGTGAAAGAGCAGGGATTGAAGTTAGACTTTTTGGTTTCTAGATCAGGGTTTTTCAATGTTGTCTTTAGTCTGATCTACTTTTAAGATAATAACATTTATCATGATACTTATTATAAATGCATTTCTCATAACAATAACTGGATTTTAAGGTTTATAAAGCACTTTATAAATATTATCTCATTTGATGCAACAACCTGGGGAGGTATTATTATCCCCATTTTGCAGATAATATTGCGGTAAATAAAGGATAAGTACCTTATCCAGGGTAATATAGCTAATAAGTCTGCAAGGTAGAATTCAAACTTAGATTGTCCTGACTCCAAGTCCAGAGTCTAAAGCTGTGGTCCTATCATAACAATTCATTATGCAATTTTGAAAAAAGTTGGAGGGTGAGGGGAGACAGGGGAAGAGGTTGTTTCCTGACATATAATATATGCTCCTTTACAACCAGCTCAAACTATGTATATGTTTTGTGTATTCTTCCCCATGGATCATTGATCAAAATGTGTATTACTCTACATTTAGAACATTTAGCATTCTTAGAGAAGTTGACAGCCTTGGAAAGAAGCTAGAACAGTGAAGTGCTATCTCTTGGCCACATCTTTAAAATGATGGGACCTTCAGCGCTAGCATTCTGTGTGTCTATATCCACACCGTACTCCAAAGAAGTTCACACCTACTTTGGAAGAGGCAGAGTAGAAATAAGACATCCCCCAAACCATGGGTATGTTTTGTCCTCCTCTTTACTTTACCTCCAGAATTGTAGGAAGGATTTGGAGTGAGCTGACACTGGTAAATCATTATTCTCTTCAGGAAGAGATTCCAATATTTGACCCTGATAGATGATATCAATAACTCTACATGACCATTTCAATGTAGACTAAGGCTTCTGAAGTAAAGCTTCTGAGAAAACCCCAACTCTGCTTCCCTCTTTCCCTAAATGAGTACCTTCCCTAATCTCAACCCTCTCCCAACACACAAACCCCAGCAAGTGCCATTTGTTTTGCTATGTATATATAAATTACACAACAGTGTTTAGACAAAAGAACGGGGAGTTTGAACTTACAAGTTCTAATCAACAATGTAATAAACCTTGATAAATGGTAAATGTTTAAGATCCTTCAATGAAAACTGTGTGGATAATTTTTATTTTATTTTTAATTTATTATGGAATAATTTAATATAATTTGTATTTGCTTTATTAGCTTTCATTAAAATGAATATGTTGCCCTAGGCAGTCTTTTTCCATGTGAAAAATATTAATTGAACTAAACTTACAAATTCAAATTCCTATTAAATTAAAACCTAGAAGACTCCCTACTGGGAATTTTCAGACCCACAGACAGAACTTGTATGATGCATGGAAGGTCAGCTAAACACATGAGGGAACTGGAGATCAGGAAGTTCCCTGGAAAACATCCCATCTATGATTCTCTAGGATCCAAGTCTGGGGACTATTAGCAGAATTCTCCAGCTGATTTTAATTACAGCAATTTTGAGTAAGGAGAAAAGTAATCTCTAAGTTAACTGGGTCCCAAGCCATACAGGTCTTTATAGATTAAAGTCAACACTTTAAACTACACTCGGAAGCAAATAGGAAGCCAGAGCAGATTATGGACTACAGGTATAATAGACTCCATATGTTTTGCCCTCTACATCAGCCAAAGTTTTTGCAAATACATAGGAATAACGATCTCTCTTCTACTTTACTTAAAATACTCAGCCACTCCAGTACAGGTCCCCTAATCTCTTCCCCATTCTAGCACAAAACATTTCTATTTGTACATCTTCCTCACCATCTCAAAATATAATTACCTTTAGGTACCTTTTCTTTCCTTCAGAAGACTATTACTCCTTTACAAGTCTAAGTGGCCCACCATACCAAAGATTCCATTTCTCTTGCATTCTTTGGAAATTATCTCTTAACAACTTTGAGGAACTCCCTCCCTACAAGTGTGGCAATTTTGAGAGTCATGTAGATATTCAAAATTCTATTTAGGTGTCATAGCAAGCTTTAATGTCTACATGGCTTAGCAATGCCACAGAAACAGGTTATGTAACACTTGTATTAATTGGTCTAAAGTGCACAAAGACATGGAATGATATTTTATTAATCTTTAAGCTCCTTTAACCTACATTATGGTATCCCATAATTATTTACAACTTATACATATATGTATATATATATATACAAATTAATAGGAACCCATAATAATCAAGTGGGGCAGATTTCCTTGGGTTTTTTCCTATCTCTGACCATCAGGTGACCCATAGTAGTATTCAACTGGTCAATAACCGGTTCTTTCTTCTCTGTTCCTTTCTGCCAGTAAACCTGTGGTTTTCCACCTTCTTAATGTTGGGCAGTTTTCACAACATAACCCTATTATATCTTTCCAGCCTCCTTAGATATTACTGCCTTTCCCATAACCCTTGTTCTAGTCAAACTATACTCTCTATTACTTTCACATGGTACTGCATATAACATCTCTACATGCCTTTGCACTAGCTGTCCCACATATCTGGAATATACTTCTTGCTTACACCCACCTCACAGACAACCTTACTTCCTTCAAGATGTAGCTCAAGTAAGAACTTCCACATGAAACTTTTCAGCAGAGTCCTTCCTCCTTAATGACCTTGTTGTTGTTTTGTTCTTTGTATTATGTACATGTTTTCTCTCTCAATAGAATGTTTACCTTGAGACCTAGGATTGTTTCATTTTCTGTCTTTATATCCTCAGAGACTATTATGATAGCTGGAGCATAATAGACTCTTAATAAATATTCATTGATTGATCTTTCTACAAATCTATAACACAAATTTTACCTTAATCTATGTCAGGCTCAAAACTTTGAAGTCTTTCCCTATCACCATTTAAGCTAATAAATTAATATTACTATTGATTTGACTACTCTGCCTAGAACAAGAGATGAAAATTTGCAGGAATAAAAAAGGGCATGGGAAGGAGAACATGTGGCAGAAGACAGATAGAGAGATGAGATGGATGGATAAATGGATGTATGGATGGGATGAGGTTGCAAATGTGTTATAAAGTTTTACAGAGTCTGGGGCTAGTTATCTAGGAGGCTAGGTCACTTTGTACTCAGTTATCCATCAAGATGTTGGGCCCAATTGTGGAAGTAACAAAGATGAATACACTCCCTCAATCAAGAACTAACAAATGGATTCTACAGATCTGGTTCAGGTAGGGAGAAGTATAACAGCAGCAGCAGCAGCCAAATAGCCTGATGGTCTGAGTGGCTGGCTCAATGCAATAGAAGGGTGAAACATTCCAGCTTTAACAGTTACTGTGTGAATAAAATAGGACAACATTTGCAAACTTTAAGGCACTTTACAAATTCTAGTTATTATTGTTATATTGGTCTAAATATTAATATTGATGTTTTAATAATAATGATAATGATGTATCCCCTGTCTTGAAATATTGGAGAGACACAGTGATTGTTAACTGGAAAAAACACTCCCTGGGCAACTTCCAAAGGACTCCAGCCCTGGGTGGAGCCAAGAAAGGGGTTCCACCTTCTATCTCTGTATACCACATATTCATTTGCCTCTTAACATGTGCTACTATGTTTTTTAATCTCTGTATATATCCATTCTGTCTCATCAGTAGATTGTAAGTCTCTTGATTTTAGGAATGATTCCTTAGACCTCTTTGGATCTCTAGTACCTAGTATGCATTGTTGAACGTAGTAAATACTTAGGTATTATGTACTGATACTGATAGGTTCTTGATGGCTTTATTCTAAAATGTTTGTGTATTCTATAATTATGAGATTTATGTATAGTCTATAACCCCTTATGCTGACTATTGCTACAATTGCTCAGTAACATCTAGCTCTCTCCAGATTGTGAAGTTCTACCTTCCATTGCAAGGGACCACATACATACATGCATACACACACATATGCATATACATACACATGTACATACATGCATACATGTGCATACATATATAAACACACACGCATATATATATACATATACATATACATATATCCATACAGAAAGAGAGAGATCCCAGCATGTCATTGTATAAATGAAGAAGCTGATATCCATGAAGTCTCTCTTTGATATTTAAAACTCCTCATATCCTGGCCCTTTCCTACCCTTTCAGACTTCTTAAATGTAGTTGTTATTGTTGCTGTTATTCAGTCATTTCAGTCATGTCTGACTCTTTGTGACTCTATTCGGAGTTTTCCTGGCAAAAATACTGGAGTAGTTTGCCATTTCTTTCTCCAGCTCATTTTACAGATGTACTTTTCTCCATACACTCTCTACTCTAGCCATACTCGGCTATTTGATATTGTTTGCCCATGACTCCATCTCCCATCTCCATGCCTCTGCACTACTTATGTCCTATAGCCATAATACTCTCTTTCCATACTTTCATATCCGAGTTTACCTGGTTCCCTCATCTCAAATTCCACCTTCTAGAGGCCTTTCTGTGTTTCTCCAGCTGCTAGTGTATTCTCCTCTAAAATAATCTTCTAACTACTCTGTCTACAGCATTACTGTAGCTAGTGACTTACATGTTTTGTCTCCTATTAGAATGTAAACTCCTTGAGAACAGGGGTTATTTTAGCCTTTCTTTTTTCCTAGTATTTATCAAGATGCCTGGCATATTGTAAGGCTTAATAAAAGCTTGTTGACTGACTTTTAAGTGATTTTCCTAAAGTCACAAAGGTAATAATCATCAGAGGGGAAAGTTTTAGTAATATAGATAACCACATAAAAAGGCCAACCTGTATCCTTTGTATCACTGCAGCATGATCTGATGTTTAATCAGATATTCTATCTATTGCTAAAGAGTCCCAGAAATAAACTTTCAACTTAAGAAATGAAATACCACTCAATTTTATCCTAACTAAGGTTTTAGAAATAGCATAATATTTTTCATCATATGTAGACAATCTAACAAGTGTTTGCCATAGGTAAAGCCTGGGCCCAAGACAATCAATAACAGGAAAAAAAGGTTGTCGAATTAGTTATTCTGCTGCTTACATTTCAATTCCTAAAAGTAATTTCTTTTTATTTTAGCTAAGAAGTTGTACCTTTATTACAGGTCATCAGTGGCCACTAATGAATAAAACTATGTTTTGATTTAATAGATATTTTTAAAGTTCACAAGTTTTGGATTTCTTCACAGAAGGCAAGGCTCGGCCAAATTTTAATATGGTAATAAAGACATTCAGTTTAAATTCTCAAAAACTGGATTTTGTAACTAAAGGTTAAGCAGGTGCAATTGTTGTTTGTTCTTCTCACTGTGGATATTAGCCAGTATTTTGGTAATTTCCCAGGATTGAATTTTACAGAATCTGTTCCTGTTTTAAGTTGAGTCAAAGCAATTGCCCTGCCAAGACAAGAGAGCCTCTAAACATGTCTGCAGAAGAGGTCTACAAGTCACTTATCCCTTTTCTTATTTATAGCTGCATCTTTATTCCTTATCACCAAGCAAAAAAACATGTGCCCAAGTCCCATTTCAGTCATTTATTCTCTGTATATTGTGACTGAGTTGTACCTCTGTTGCCCCATCTATAATTGAAGAAGATAATAGTAACCTATGTCAATTATATTTATGGTAAAGTGTGACTAACTAACAGCACTTAAGTACTTAGAATATACCAGAGCGATATTTGGTCCTATAAGTTGTCCACTGATAAAGAAATCCACACAGTTATAAAGTAATCCACATAGGTGTTCTTAGTTTATTGACTTTTACTTTTGTGCCATCATGAACTTTTAAGAGCTCAAAGTGTTGAATGAATTCTCTTAACATTGCAGTTGAAGGCATGTGGCACAGTAGAGTTGCTCTGGGCGTCAATAATACTTGAATTTAAGACCCACCATTGTCACATGTTGACTGTGTGACACTGGAAATGTCATTTAGTGTCTCAATGCCCCAAGCAATTCTCTAAAATTATAAATTGCAGAAAAAGAGTCATTCTGCTTTGATTGAAAGAGTTTGTACCCAGAAGCTCCCTACACTGATGAAATCACAGGCCCAGCCCCTTAAAAACAAGTTATTTTGTGTAATATAACCTTTTCTCTGAATTGCTTTTTTGTTGACAAAGCAAAAGCCCTATTCTAATTGAACTACCTTTGTATATTTTAGAGACTTTTAATTTTTTAAGAAGAAAAAAGGTTGACTTCTTAGAGGAGTTTAGTCTTTGAGATTATTATTTGGAGGGGAAGGGCTGGAGTCTACAACCAGGTGTCTTTTTTTTTTTCTTACCTGAACTACCCTTTTAGTCAGCTACCTTGTCAGCAAACCTTTCATCATCTGTCAGAGCATGTGAATTCAGCTGTGTTGGTAAATCTCAAAGTGTCAGTATAAGTTGTATTCTGGCTTGTGTTAGGGTATGGAGGAGGAGGAGGAGTAGAGAAACTGCATGGGTAATTCAGTTGCATGGACCTCTTATTGCTTTATATGACTAAAGAGAGAAAAATATCTTTTAATCTTAATGCTTTTCATTTTTTAGGAAATCAAACATCTAGGTTCTATTTTTAGAGAAATTATTCTTTGGTATCCTCTTTCAAAGCTGCTATTTATTATTAATCTATATTAATCAATTGAAAGAAAACAGAATTTGTTACAAGATAAACACTAAAAAGCTTAGAGATTTGTCACATGAACTAGATTAGTCACATGAACTAGCACTCAAAATTCCATGTTTCTCTCCTAAAACTCATGTTTCTCTCATCTATCAGCTCCAGAGTAGCATATAATAAAAGCTGATGTTTATAAAATACTCAACTGCACACAAAGTGCTAAGAGCATTTCTACCAAATTACTCACTCAATCTCAATGTGACCCAGCAAGACGAGTGACACCACTACTACCACCCTCCTTTTACCTATGAGGAAACTGATCCCAATAGAGAAAAGTGATTAACTTGCCCATAGTCACACACCTAATAAGAGGACCAAGTGGGACTATCTCCCATTCATTCCCAGGTCTTCTGATTCCAAATCCAGTGTTCTTTCCTTTAAACCAAGGGTTTTTCACACTTTTATATAATAGAAGGAGGAAGGAACAAGCATTTATTAAGTGCCTACTGTAATTCCAGGCACTGTGCTAAGCACTTTACCAATATTGTCTCATTTCATATTCATGGACCCCTTTGGCAGTCTGGAGAAACCTATGGATTTCTTCTGAGAATCACACAAAAAATAAAATATATAAGATCAAAGAAGATATATTTATCAAAATATGGTTTTAAAAGTTCACACATGCCAGGTTAAAAACCTCTGCCTACTTCCTGTAGGTCCACATGCTTCCCTAATTTCCAAACTGTTTCAGTCTCAATCCTTGGTAAGAAGTTGATATGAAGAATTATTTCTTATTGCCACATGGATAATTTGTTTTTGGCTGTGCAAACTTGAATGCACAAGGCCATTTCACTCATTTTCAGTCAACTGAGAATTCTACAGTTAAAATCTTAAACACTTCTGGGGAGGAAGAAGGAGGCTTAAAATATTCCTTTTCTTTCCAGTCTGTTTTTTTTTTGGTGGGGCAATGAGGGTTAAGTGACTTTCCCGGGGTCACAGTGTCAAGTGTCTGAGGCTGGATTTGAACTCAGGTCCTCCTGAATCCAGGGCCGGTGCTTTATCCACTGCACCTTCTTTCCAGTCTCTTGAAGAATGCTATCAAGCCGAATGTATAAGTTACATCCATATATAAGAAGAAGCAAGTCTTGAAACTTGCCAAATTTCAAGTGAGATTTGGCACTTTGAATTTCCTAGAGATTCCTGCCATCTGAAATCAGCAAGTCACTTTCATTGTTGTGTTGTTGTTTTTCCTGGCTTATACTTCTCATCACTTCCCACCTGAAACATACCTCAAGTGTTATCTATTGTAGTGAGCTTCTTAGGAAAGCTGGCCCAAGTTTACTTCCTAGACAAAATATCTTGGCATTAAAAAGCATTATATTGGGATGTTAAGAAGGCCTGATCTTCATAATGTCCTGATTGATCAGTAATCACATGGCAGAATAAATATATTGTAGTGGGGGAGGTGATCACAATCATACAAATATCAAAAAATAGTCAAGTGATATAAGACAAAATTAATAAACTCAGCAGATATTCCATTGGTCCTATGTAGTGTTTTATCATCTATTTTGCCCCTTGTACACAGGACAGATGATCACAAAAGAAGGCTGTTATCGAGACATGAGGCTTCAAGTAAACACATCATTTTGCAATCCAAGGACTCGACCAGTTACAGGGATTATACCTTGTAAAATGCCAGCCTGTCCTCCCAGGTAAGGAGCCCAGTTTTGACTCTTACATTAAAGTTACCATAGATGCTATGGGAAATACAGTACCAGAGCTAGGGATAATAGTAAAAATTCTCTATTTATAAAAATAAATGGAAAAGACAAAAGCAATATTGTAAGATTTTGCAAGAGATGCATAGATCAAATTACAGGAAACCTTCAATATTTGAAAGAGATTGCAATACCCACAAATAAGGAAATAGATAAAAACTATACCAGAGTAATTTTTTTCTATTTAACTTCTCTACTTGCTCTACTTTTATACTACTTTTGTTTTAGGTGTCATAATTAATGATATGGAGCAATACTGAAGTATCATAACATGACGTGTGTATATGTATATACACAGATGTGTGTATATGCATGTATGTGCGTGTGTGTATGTACATATATGTGTGTATATCTATATCTCACAGAAATTAAACTTATGAAGCATGAACTGATGTGCTACACCATTTTGGGGGAGAATTATAGTTTTGTGGAGAGTTAGAAGAAACCTAAGAGGTCATTTAGACCTTAGTCCAAGCTGAAGCCCAGTGAAGGAAGGCTTCTTCATGGCTTCTGTGACAAATGATCATCCTTCCTCTGCATTAATACTTCTGTAATATAAACTTCATTTTATTACAAGGCAATCCATGCATTTGAATTAGGAATTGTGGGTATGCAAATAGTGAAAGTTTCTTGTAAATTATTTACTAGGTAACAGCTATCAATAAGGTCAATTAGATGTCTGTTTTAAAATTGTGCTCTTTTATTTTGGCATATAGCCAAGAACTGAAGAATAGTTATTACACTTAGTCAGCTAGTGATTATTAAGTGTCTATTAAATGTAAGAAACTTTACTAAATTCTGAAGATACAAAGGAAAGTCAAAAACAAAACAAAACAAAAACCAGCATCTGCCCTCAAAAAGATGTGCCAGGATAAACTGGAGGTTATCAATGGAGGGAAGGCACTAACATTAATGGTGTTGAATACAAGCTTCTTTTAGAAGGTAGGACTTTAGTTCAGACTTGAAGGAATCTATAGAAACAAGGAGGTGGAGTTGAGAGGGAGAGAGTTTTAGGCATGGGGGGAGGGAGCCAGTCAAGAAAATGCTTAAAGTTGGGAGATGGAATGTCATGTCCAGGTAAGTATAAGAAAAGAGGCAGAGTATGTGAGGAAGGAAAGGATAAAGCATAAGAAAACTAAAATGTCAGGAATAACAATAATTATTATTTCTATTCTTAATAATGACTAGCATTTATATAGTGCTTTAAGGTATGTAAAGTGTTTTAAAATTTTCTCTCATTTTATCCTCACAACAAGAAAGGGGCTAGGATATGGAGGATTTTATAAGTCAGAAGATTTTTAATATTAGATCCTAGGAATAATAATGAAACACTGGCATTCACTGGATGGGGTGAGAGCAGGGGGTTGACATGGTTAGACTTGAGTTTTTAGAAGATCAGTGTGAGAGCTGAGTGGACTGGAGCAGGGAGAAGCGAAACAAAGACCCATCAGCAGATAATTAGAATAGTTTAGGCATGAGGTGATGAGGGCCTGGTTTAAAAGAAATGAAGGGGTTTCTAAGGTCCCTTTTAGCTCTATATTTATGATCTTATGTAACTTTTCAAGTTAGTTTACTAATTCTCTCATATGCTTGACTGATAAAACTCCAGAGAGTGTAATCTATGCTCTCTATATCCACTCCCTCATTTGCCACTCAACCGAGCCCATCTGCAATCTGCCTTCTCTTTTTCTCATTTTACTGAAACTATTCATTTGAAAGTCACCAATGATATATTGCCAAGTCCATTGGTTTTCATTTTCCTTAAGCTTTCTTCAGTGTTTGATTTTGGTGATCATGTCTTCCTTCATATACATACATACATACATATACATACACATATATATATGTTTGTGTGTGTAAAGATGTATATGTATACATACATACACACACACATATACATGCATATACATACATAGATATACCCTCCCTGTTTCCATAAGTCTGATTCTCCTACTTCTCTGACCACTGTTTCTCAGAACTTCCACTGATTCTTCTTCTCCTGATGCTCATACATTTGGGCCATCCTGAACCATCTTTTCTTTCTTTACTCTCTCCCTTAACAATCTCCTCTATTCCCATGGCTACAGGAAGATGAATTCTGACATTGATCACATTGGGTTTGATATGTTATTTGGAACATCTAGGAGAAGATGGCTATAAGAAATTTGGAAATGCAAAACTTGAGTTGGGTGGGGGTAGACTTGAACTAGAGAAGCAAAATTGGAAGTCATCCATATAGAATTTTGCATATATAACAAGGGATGTGGGCCTGGCAAAAACAAACAAAAAAAGATGACTTGAGAACAGTATTCCTTTGCAGTCATTGAGAGGACAATCTTAAAAAAAAACAGGTGGTTTACTTTGCAATAATAGTCAGTTTTCCTTTAATAGTGTTGCTTGATATGTATGATAAAGTTGAGCAGAAAATTTGCAGCTTTCATCACAATCCCATCCAAGTATTGTTTGTAATGCCCTTTTTGACCAACGTGTCACTGGAACAACTTGAACTATGGGATTCACATAAATCCTATGTAAACTGTATCTTCACTGCCCATAATGTTAAGTAATATTCTCTCTACTCCTGTCAGTTCTCCCCCATTACCTAACCAGCTTGTAAGTTTCCCTCCTCCCCATCCCCTGCCTATTAAAAGTTCTTAGATTAATGCTGACCCCAAACTCTGTGCACAAGTTTTATGGTAAATGATTCTTATCATCAGGCACATTCATTGAGTAGCAGGAAATTCTAAAGACATGGACCATTGAAATAACAAGTTTGGTTTTTGTGGTTAAAATATACTCTTACAAATTGTATCCCACTTGATCCTCATATCAAGTATTTAGGATAAATCATTATCCACATTTTACAGGCAAGGAAACTGAATCGCGAAAAAGCTTGTGATTTCCCTAAGATCATAGGTGCTAGATCAGAAATTCAGTTTATCTGGTTCTCAATTCAGTGGTCATTATGCTACACCATATTAATCAGAGGAGTCTGGTTCACAGAAACTGGCCCAACTTTCCCTTTTCAGAAGAAGTTGTGTTTGTAGTGTACTGTGAAAGATTCACAGTACTGACATATATACCCTCCAATACACATCTGAGGAACCTCTGCCCCATTCCCTCTCAGAATACAGGTAAGGCCCAAGCCTGACTTCATCGGCTAAGGTAAAAAGAAGAGAAGGAGCAAATCATAAGATCTAGCCCAGAATAAAAGGATTAAGAATTATGAAATGAATGCTGGTTCTAAATGTAACCTGCAGGCATTGTTTAACAAGACAGACTAAGTCTCTTAGAGAACAAAGATAAGAACATTTGGCAGGTTTTGTTGGATGGATGTCAGAGGTACTTTCCATGATAGCTACCAAATGTATACATACCACTAATGCACCCAGCCCTAAAAAGTGATCATGAACATCATTTCTACTAGAGGCCCCTTCCAAGCTGTCTCTGATCCCTTATCTTTTTTCCTTCTCCCACAAAACAGGGACAACCCAAGGTCTTTTTCTGAAGTATTAGCGCTTATTCTCTTCTACCTAAGGTCCTATAACAAGAGGAAAAACCTGAACAGTTTATTATTTATTTGTTTGCTGGGGAGAAGGGGAGGTAGATAATTGTTGCTGTTTGTTATTTTGCTATTCAAATGGTGTCCTGAGGGAATCTATATAAATGGTTTTCTCCTGGCCTCATTCTCATCAGGTCTTTTGAATTTTTGATTTCATTGTACCTGCTCTTTTCTTTGTCCCAGGCTTAGTTTAATTTCATAGGACAAATATCCATGTTTGTACCCAATGTCCAACTTCTGTCTAATTATATGCTGGCTCTGTGAGCTACTCAGACCTGCTGCCATGTGGGAATATTCAAGATTTGTGTAAGGTATTCCAGTGCATAAATTTTCACTACCATATAGAGTAGATGGCCTGTAGCTTGGACACCATAACTTTAAGCAGCCATTTGCGTGGGGTTCATAAGTTTTCCCAATGTTCATAGTGAAGTGCATATTGCTAATTTATGCCTCTATTACAACACTTTTATGCACCTGAAAACATGTAGGCAACCCTATGAGATTTATATATACCCAAGAGAATCTGACTCAATAGCCATTTTTAGCATAGTTGGTCATGAAGATTGTGCAAATAACTTTATAACAAAAAGAGAATTGCAATAGAACAAATTATCATGGGATCATTCCGCTGGCTGGCTTAAATGATCTACAAAGGCAGGTAGTTCAGGATAATTTAGCAATATCACATCATGGTCTACTGAGACTGGATATGAGACTGCATGATTATCTGGTAAAATGATCATCCTGTCAGAGGAAAGTGGAGAAGAAAGAAGTCAAGTCCGTGCCTCTTTTCTGAGAACTGATTATGCTACTTACTATCTTTACTATTCTTTCCCTCTATCAATCACATTTTAACTTTTCCCCCCAAATGAATATGACAAAAATATAACTTTTTAAACATTCCTTCTCCATATAATTAAATTACAAATAAGAATTATTATAGTTTTATTCCCATCTAATACAATTTATTCCATCTATTATTTTACCTATAATTTGTTCCACATAATAATAAATTTTTTACCTACTTTACTCTTGCCTTGTGCAAAACCAGAAATATAATTTATCCATGATATCATGTATTTAGCGATGCTTCATATATAGTAAAATCTCACTCATTGAGTTGATGAAGAATCCATTTAAATTGCTAAGTAGTCTTATATAAATGTAATATTTTAGCTTTCAAGTACATATACCGCTGAGAAATGGTAATTTAGATGGTATTGTTAAATAGCATCAGTAAAAATAAAAATAAATGAATAAATAAATAAATGATTAATTAATAAATAAATGACTCAAAGAAATGGATGGATAGATGAATGAATTTTTTTAAACAGAGCCAGTATATGTCATTAATGAATAGATAAAGAATCATTGGTATTTATCTTACTGATATTACAAATATGGAGATTAGAATCTTTAAGAGAAAATTATTCTAAAAATATTAAACTTTTTTTAATATATCAATTCATTTGGACAATGCTTTTTCATGGAGCTAGTATAAATGCAAGTTTTTACCCTAGAAGGTTAGATAGAGGTAGAATAGGGACCAACCTTGGGATTACATTTGTATAGGATACTATCTGGTGAAGAGTTCTGTCTTCCAATGTAGGTAGAAACTTTCTCTACAACTTAAAGACTTAGGAAACTGCTTAAAGTACCAAGAGGTTAAGGGACTTGCCCAGGGTCACACAGACACTATGTGGCATAGGTGAGACTTGAACCCAGGTCTTTCTGACTTTCAGGCTGACTGTCTAACCCCTATACCACCCTACTCTATTAGAATATGAGAATTGTGACAAATTCCAATTTAATATGGTTTAAATTAATAAAGAATTAACTGTACTAATATTAATTGCTAATTAGCAAAGGATAAAATATCTGTATAGTCTCATCTAAGCGTACCAAGCCAAGGAAGATTTTAGGAAGCAATGGCATAAAATGCCCTATGACAGGAGTTCTTAAATATTTTTGTCTCATAGACTCCTTCATTAATAAGGTGAACCCTACATAACACTGATCATGTTTTTAAATGCATAAAATAAAATATATAAGATTACAAAGAAAACCAATTATATTGCTATATAGTTATCCAAATATGTGTTAAACAAGTTCATAGAACCTAGGTTAAGAACCCTAGATCTAGGGGAAGATAGAGTTAGAAGTAACCCAGATTCACAAAAGTGTTATTTCCCTATCCCCTCCCCCCTCAAAAAAGTTATAGAAAGAACTATGCCATTCAATATTCTTTTTTAAAGAATATTTTTGCAAAAGCATTGTTTTCTCTTTCTCTCATGCTTAAAGCTATGTTTCCTCACTAATACATTTTTCCCATGAGTCCTGTAATGGAAAGAAACTTAAGACCCTAGAAACCCCCATAAGGGAGGGCAAATCTCTCCTCTGCACTGGGGTTTTCTTATATGTACATTACCAAAACTGTCCAAGTCTTTCCTCTTGTTACAGAACCATAGATCGGAGAGAAGAGGATACTGATTAGGTCATTTCTTCTCTTTCCTGTCTGTTCAGTATTATTCTTTATGGCATACTTCTTCTGTCTTGTCTAGTCCAGTTTTAAATGTCAATTCATTGCTTTCCACATGAGGCCATTTGAAATTTTATTAGGCTTGAAAAGCAGAATGATTTTCCTGATGTTGAGTCAAATTTTCCTTATCTTTGTTTTATCACCAACTATCATCTGACCTTTTACATTCATTCAATTCACAATTTATACCAGAACCTTTTATACTTATGTTAACATGTGAATGTTAAAACTTGAATATTTGATCAAAACAATGGCTAGCCTAGTCCAATATTCTCTCCCCAACATGGGTGCCTACAGGTTTCTTTGTTTATCACTTAAAATCCCATCACAGCCTGTCTCCATTGTCCTCCATTTATAACAATGTTACAACTATATTATGGTTTTGAGGAAATCTATACAATTTCTTTTATTTGATCATCACAAAACCCTGAATGGCAAACAAGAAGTTAATCCTTCCACTCCATCCTCCACATTGCTATTAGAGTGATTTTTCTAAAGCACACATCACTCCCTTATTCAATAAATTCCCGTTGTTCCAAAATCAAGTACAAAACTTCTTTGATATTTAAAACTCTTCACAATCTCTCTTTAACTTTCTTTCCAGTCTTATTATGCTTTATTCCCTTTCATGTACAATCACAATTCAGTCAAATTATCCTTACTAATACTAATACATGATATACCATCTGTCATCTCTTGTGTCTTTTCTTTTTTTTTCCTTTATTTTGGCAGGGCAATGAGGGTTAAGTGACTTGTGCAAGGTCACACAACTAGTAAGTGTCAAGTGTCTAAGGTCAGATTTGAACTCAGGTCCTTCTGAATCCAGGGCCAGTGCTTTGTCCACTGTGCCACCTAGCTACCCCTCTTGTGTCATTTCAATGATTCTGCTTCATGCCTAGAATACATTTCTTCCTCAACACCATCTCTTAGAATACCTCATTTCTTTTCAAACAAAGCTCAAGCATCTTCTACTTGAAATATGGAGAGGAGTTATAGATATAGACACATTTTGTCTTCCCCAACTAGTTTATAATCTTCTTGAAGACAGGAGCTATTTTACCTTTGTTTTTTCCAGTGCCTGGTACATATTAGGTACTTAATAAATGCTTGCTGTTTGGTTGATTATAGATGAAAAAACTGAGATTCATAAGTTGAATGCCGTGCTCAAATTCACATAGCTAAAAATGGCAGACCTGGAACTCCCACGCAGATTTTCTGATTCGAAGTACAAATTTCTCTTTACTATTATCCATAGCTGAGATAGCATCTCAGAACACATAGCTTTATGTGTTTAGACCACTGAACTAAAATCTGAGAAACAAAAAGTTAGACAGCAACAGAAATAATGAATTCATAGACATAGCTTCCCAATCTACAACCCTTGACATCTTTTTTTTTTTTTAGTGAGGCAATTGGGGTTAAGTGACTTGCCCAGGGTCACACAGCTAGTAAGTGTGAAGTGTCTGAGGCTGGATTTGAACTCAGGTACTCCTGACTCCAGGGCCGGTGCTCTATCCACTGCGCCATCTAGCTGCCCCGACATCTTTTTTTGAATATATCGAATCTCTAGACATGGAGCAGGAAAATAAGAAAGAGCAGAAAGGATTGTGATGGGAAAAGACAGACTCAAATTCATCCCTATCCATCAATACAATCAAACAAAATTGATGAAACACGTCAATTTTACATAATAAAATGGCAGAATTAAATATGTCATTTTTTACCCGTTGCCTTTTGATTTAGCTATTTTATCAGGGAAATCAAATTTCCTGAAAACAATTTTGCAATTGTTTCCTTTTTTTCTATGAATTAATGATTAACCATGGCCTTATCCAGGCTGCAGACAAAGCTTTTCAGTTGCCTATTCATTGGGCAGAAAACCAAAAGTTTCATTAGGAAACAATGAAAATGTGACTATTTTATTAGAATAACTCTCCCTCAGAGGCTCCTGTGGCTATTCTCCAAAGCTGTCAGTGGTCTGTCATCCTATTGAGTAACTTCGTGACCTAGCTGGAGCTGGGGAGGGGTGGTGCAGATGAATAGATTACTCTATGGAAGAGTTGGTGCACTTGCTAATTTCCAAAGGGCATGATTCAGAACTGTACAATTTGGTGTTTCATATTCATGCCTTAGATAAATCTCCAAGGCATTAGGGTGGTCAGAGCCACAGGACCTTTAAAATACCTAAAGCCCTAGCATTCTCTTTTTAAAATTTAAATGAAAACCAAAAACTTCTGTAGTGCCTTTCAGAAACCCCCAAGCTCTCTCTGTCAGCAACCAAAGGCATGCATGTATCGTGAAAGGCTCACAATGTTGGATTACTGTCAAAACGTGGGGTCATTAGACTAATGAAATCCCCTGAAGTCATAAATCTCTGCAGGGTGCAGAATATTTTGAGTTCAGGAGTTCTGTTGCGAGATGAAGATGATTCTAAAATGTCTGAAAGTCTTTTGCCAGCAGGAGCATCATGGCTAAATAATGAGGCGTCAGCAATTCTGACTTTCTCCTATGGGATGGAGATGAGCCAGAAATCTTTGATTTCCTCTGCTCCTCCCCCACATCAAGGCGTACCTTCACACTGAGGTTGAGGCAGACACACCATACAGTTATCCCACTGGCACACCAAGGCTCCGACCTGGGTTTCAGCACGAATCAGGCATTTTTATCACTTGCTTTTGAACCATGAGCCATAAATCACAATAATATTTCTTTCCTTTGTGTTGCTCAGCTCAGCTAAGTGGAGTGACTCTGCTATGAGTTGGCTAGTATAACTATCCATTTTGCTACATTTTTATATTATAAACACTGGTAACATACCTGTCTGAATGATGTATATAAGCACTACAGAGAGGAAATGCGTTCCAAATGTTAAACTATAATTTTTTTTCGTCTTTTTAAAATATTCTACTAGATCAGAATAGGAGATATGAGCAAGTGTTGGTGTAAATGAACACTTTCTTTCAACTTAGGCATGCAGTTTAAAAGCAGCTATACTTCTCTCATGGCCTGTGTCTAAGATTTTAGTCACCAGAGTATGTAGGCCTATTTCTGGGTGTCAGGATATAAGTGCATTAGGCACAATAATGAAAATATATTTAAATAGTGCTTATAATTTATAAAGACCTTGCACATCCCTTATTTCCCTTGGTGCTTACAACAACCTTGAGGTAATAAGGGGAGATTCTAACCACAACTAGCATTTTCTGTGTCTGGGACAAAGCTTAACAAAACATAACTGGGCCAAGCAGTGCAAAATGAGACTCAGATTCAGAAGGGATAGAGACCCAGGCCTCAGAACACTGGTTTATTATTGGTGGAGACTCCAGGGGACAGTGAAGATACTCTGTTACAGCAGATGTGGGAGAGAAGATCACCTGAGATATGTCAGCCTGTGGGAACAGGAAGTAGGAAGAAACACGAACCAGTTTTGTTGCCTTCTATTTTATTTAAGCAGTTGTTCTTTTTGATTAGGTATTAAGCTCAGATGTTTCTGCACTGCTATTAGCACCCTATACACACTAGTACTTTGATAAAAACATCTTTCCTTGTCTTTGGTACAGTCTGAAGCTGACAGAATCCTACTCAGAGTTGACAGGGTCATCATCTATAAAGGGAGCTGAAGGATTTAACCAACCACTCTAGTATATTTGCCAAAAACAAAACAAACAAACAAGTGGGGTCATGAAGAGTCAGATACAACTGAAACAACTGAACAACAAAGAGATGATATGATACATCTACACGATGCAGAAAACTCTCTACAATAACTTTAATGAGGGGTCATCTAAGCTATGCTTATAAAATTCTTCTGAAGGGGATCTTACCACAAGAGCAGGCCATATCATCTTCACCTAGCTTTAATTGTTGGGAAATTCTTCTTTATATTGATCTAAAATCCACACTCCTATGACTCATGGTCCTGATGATGCCCATTGGAACTATGAAAAAGTTTAATCACTCTTCCATGAGAGCTGTTCAAATATTTGAAGACATCTAATATAGCCATCATATGTCTACTCAAGTTCTAATCACTGATACCTTCAGAATTTTCACGTATTGGACAACTTGAACCAATCTCCTAAGGAGATTTGAGTTCTGTAGGGTTTCTCTTAAAATTAATACAACCTCTTCATTTTACAAATGAGAAAACTGAGAAGTCAAAAGGCTAAATGATTCACCCAATGTCAAAACAGGCAAGAGGTGACAGAAGCAAGATTTGAACTTGGGTCCTCTGACTCTAAATCCAGTATTCTTGCTGTTATACCACAGTGGCTTTCATCCCATTTGGGGGCAGCAGGATGGACTAATGGATAGAGTGCTGGTCCTAGAGATAGGAAGAATTAATATGCCTGAGTTCAAACCAGACTCAGACACTTACTAGTTTTTTGACTCTGGGCAAGTCACAACTTTTTGGCTTAGTTTCCTCATTTGTAAAATGAGCTAGAGAATGAAGTGGCAAACTACTCTAGTATCTTTGCCAAGAAAATCTCAGATATGGTCACAGAAAGTCAGATGCAACTGTACAACATCATTCAGACCAATGGTTCCAATGGAGAGTTTAGCACACTAAAACCCATAGTGGTTTTTTTCATACAAAATGTTTCTCTCAACCTATACTGTGCTGTTCAATTTTAAAGACCAAAATGCAAGAGTATTAAATTCCATCTTGTTTGATTCCAATGCACTAAGATGTTTTTGCATACTAATTCTAATGAATTGGAACTAAAACTAATAAATAAATTTGAAGTTCTTATTATGGGTCAGATATTAATATCAAATAAATTAGCTCCCTCCTCTTTGCCCCCTCATAGTTTTTTGACATCCACAAATATAATAATATTATCTGTGCTCTTTTTGAAGGCATAGATACCGAATAGGGCAAAACTGGTACAGAGACCTTGAGGACACAATTAAATGCTTACTAGCTTTACATCATTCTATTAATCCACATTCGTTGAGTCCATTTGTTCAATCAGTTATAAATGTGCCTACCCATATTTTCATGCATCCCATATCTCTGTAATTACTCCTCATCACTTTTGCCAAAGTAGTATTATGAGAGTTAATAATTGCATGAGAGAGGCAGCATGAACTAGTGACATGAACACTAGATTTGGATCTAGAAAACCTGCAGGCCAGTCTCAGGTATACTGGTTACCACTTGTGTGACCTTGGCATATGAATTCACTTCTCTTGGCCTCTCTTTCCTTATCTGTAAAATAAGAGAATTGGCCTAGATAATGTCTAAGACCCACTCCAGCCCTGTACCCTATGAAAGGAAGGAAACAAGCCCTTACTAAATACCAACTAAGTGCCCAACACTGTACTAAGTACTTCACCAGTATTATCTCATTTCATCCCTGGGCAATAGGTACTATTATTATCCCCATTTTACAGTTGAGGAAATTGAGGCAGACAGCATTTAAGTGACTTGCCCAGGGTCAAGCTAGTAGGTATCTGAGATTTGATTTGAGTTCAGGTCTTTTTAACTCCACAGCAAGCATTATATCCACTGTACCACCTTATGGCCAGTGCTATTTCATATACATATGCTCCTTATAGCAACAGAGAAGGAAAAGGTAAAATTAAGTGTGTCCAACATATCCTTTTCAGGTGAGCAAAAAAAGGACAATAAGATATCTACTATTTTATGTAGTAGCATGTAAAGGGTTGCTTTATATTATATTAAACTCAATTAGAATGCTTGAGGAATGGGATATTTTCATAAGCTGGGTTTTCAGGTTGAGGTTGTCCAGTAATTATTTGTTTCTATTTTGTTGCTTAAAACTGTTGTAAAGACTATTAGGGAATTTCCCTCCCTTAGAAGCTATTCTTTGAGATTTGGTGTTTCTAGAGTGTCTTAGGTACATCGTTCTGAATATAAATTCACAGTATTCAGAATTTTATAGGAAGATGAGATGTAGTAGAGAATTTGCAGACTGAAGAGATAGGAAGTTTGAAGCTCACCTCAGATATTTCCTAGCTGTATAACCCTTGACAAGTCTCTACTTCTTGGGGCCTCAGTCTTCATAGCTATCAAATTGGGATGATAACAACAACTACCTCAAAAGACTATAGTTCAGATAAGATTTATATAGAGAGAGATATGTACATATATACACATGCATATGTGTGTATATAAAATACATACACATATATTTTTGTGTGTATGCATATGTATACATATACATGCCTGTGCCCATACCTATGCCTATTCCTGTGTATATACCTATGTGTATAGGTATATGTATTATATGTATACGTATGCATATGTGTATATGTATTATACATATACATAGGCAAACCTTGAATCCTGAAGGGCTATACAGTGTCCCAAAAGTGTTAGTGCAGCTTTAATATTTAATAACTAAGATTTACACTTACTTTTGGAATACCCTGTGTTAATTTGTTATTTTTTACATATAGGAGGTATAGGGAGACATATAGAAGACTTATTTATCCTAGTCCTTCATCCATGTGAAGAAATTGCCAGTTATCCTAAACCTTAGCATTCTTACAAAAGGGTAAATTATCAAGGAAAACAATGATCTCTACATTTTCTACTTCACCCTTCCTATCTCTACTTGAAAATCAATCTCTCTCTCTCTCTGTATGTGTGTGTGTCTTCTCTCTGTCTCTGTCTCTTCTTTCTGTCTTTCTCAGTGTGTGTCTGTCACTGTCTCTGTCTCTCTGTCTCTGTCTCTATCTCTGTCTCTCTCTGTCTCTGTCTCTGTCTCTGTCTCTCTTTCTCTCTCTCTCTCTCTCTGTCTCTCTCTCTCTTTCTCTTTCTCTGTGTCTCTCTCTCTGTCTCCCTTAGATACACAAACACACAAGCACATAATGTAGTTGATAAGATAATTCTATATCCTCAGAAAAACAAGTTTGCTTACAGCATCCTTGCCACCTGTTAGCATTAATTGCCCATCCTATTCTCCATTAGCCACTGCTTTTGACAAGTAAACCACTAAGAAGTTACAACCCTTATCTAGTTACTACCTGAGGCCAAAGATCTGTCTTAAAGGTGCTGGTAACCTCTGCTTTTTTAAACAAATCTTTTTGGGTAGCTGTTCATCTAGAGCTGAACATGACTCATGAGTCCAGAAATATTTTAATTTGATTTGGAGCTGTATAATAAGCTAGGTGTGCTAATGATGAGCGCTATATAAAATTCTAAAGCATATGCCTAACCATATCTCCCCCATGAAAGATAACACTGTTATTTTAAAGGAACATTTTGCATGTATAAAAACATCCCAGCCAACTTAAAACACACATGAGCAGCTGTATGAAGATATGATATCTGGAAGGGAAGCCAAGTTAGAAAAGTTGTTTAATGGGCCAAACAAAACAAGAAACAATTAAGGCTCAGTTGGCTTATTTCTGAAGCCCCAGATACCCCTACATGAAAACCTTTGAAAGTTAAGAGAGGGGAAGAAGGCTGGAGAGAAAAGTAATAAAATCCTAACACTAATTTAAATGTCTAGGGCATTAACCCATTCTGTAATGACAAAAAATATAGGACCATGTTGCCTTAAGATGACAGACACAATTTCCTAAATTTTCTTTCTAAAAAAGTTAACGTGTTAAGGAAATGCTCTGAGCTTGAGGCTGTTCTATCAATTTAGATAAATATTCTTTATTTTTAATAATTCCATTTTCATTTTTGAATTCACTTACCTAGACTAACCATTTTCTCCATATAAATTGCACATACCCATGTAGTTCCACATGTTTTAGAAGGCATCTAGGTAGCACAGTGGATAGATTGTTGGCTCGGGAGACAGGAGGACTTGGGTTCAAATGTGGCCTCAGATACTTGACACTTAGTAACTGTGTGAACCTGGGGAAGTCACTTAACCTCGACTTCCTCAAACATCCAGAGCCATCTTCGGTCATCCTGATGTATATCTTGCCACGGGATCCAGATGGCTGTGGAGGACAGAGTGAGTCTGGTGACTTTGCAAAGCCTTCCCTCACTTAAATCTAATTCACTACAAGTCATGACATCACCTCCCAATCTTGTAGTCCTCTTTGAGAACAAAGGACAAACAACATGTTTTAGAAGAAATATGTGTTAAGCCCCACATTTTTAGCTATGTGTTTATTAAAACAACCACAAAATACTCATGCATCCGAACTGATGAAAATTGAAAATTGATAAAAATCTATAGTAGTAATATGAACTTATAGAAGTGCTAGATTTGGAGCCAAGAGACCTAAATTATAGTGCTAGCTCCCAAAGTTAGAGGCTGTATGACCCTAAGGCAAGTCAGTTAATCTCTCTGGGCCTTGGTTTCTTCATCTACCTTCTTTGTTCCTACCAACCTGAGCAACTGGCTCTTGCTCAAACTCAGTATACCCTGTACCAGGCATTTGAACTGGCTGCCCTGATTATTTAGCATATGCTTTCTCTTCCTCTCCCCATTTGAAGCCTTAGAATTCTCCCTGCTCAGGTGCTCCCTTTCCTTCCCAGGGGATTCCTTAGATTGTTCAGGCTCTTTTCTTCCAGAAAATATCTTGCATATGTACACACAGGTGAATGTAAACTCCCTGAGGTCAGAAACTGGTCTTTATTTTGGTTTTGTGCCTTTCACAAAGCAGGTATTTAATAGATGACTGCTGAATTGATTTTAATTGAATCTGTCACTTGATACTTGATCTACCCACCTACCTACCCCACACAATTGTTGAGGAAGGTATTCTATAAATCTTACAGTAGGATAATGGGACCAGAGAGCAACAGCTAGAAGGCTGCTCAAGGTCACAAGTCAAATCGAGCGAGCATTTATTAAGTTCCTACTGCGTACCAAGCATCGTCCTAAGAACTGGAGATACAAAGTGACAAAAATAGCCCAGGCTCACAAGGAACTCAGAGTTTAGCTGGGGAGCAGGGAGGGAGGTTGGAGGAGAAAATATGCAAAAAAATCTATACAAACAGTATAAAGATAAATTAAAGAAAATTAGGGATAAGCATCAGTATTCTTTCCAATTCCAAATAAAAATAAATAATAATTTTAAAGAGAAATTAGTTCAATCCCTTCATTTCACAGATGTAGAACCTAAGACCCAGACAATTTAAGTGACTTTCTCAAGTAGTAAGAATCACAAATGGGTTTGAAACCAGGACTTCTGATTTTAGAACCAGTAATTTTTCCACAGTGTTGCTAAGCAAATTAAAATTTATAGACAAGATTATGAGACAAAATATATTATTTGCTTAAAAGAACAAACTATCTTCAAGTACTTTTAGAGCACCAATAAACATACGGAGTCCATATAGTTGGTTAATTTGTAAATGATTCTTCCCCATTCACTAAAATGGTGACATTTTGAGCAATCCTTTGTTATCCAAGTTTGAGTCACTATATCCACTAAAATGTAATAAAGTTTCATTTAAAAGAAAAACATTGTATAACTTAAATTTCCTGGTAATTCACTAGTATAAGCAAGTCCCTCAATTTATCCACTCTATGTTCTTCTTGAGTTCCAGTTCTGAACTCTGATGTAGTACATGTATTATTAATTAAAGATTTCAATAAATGTAAATTATATTTATTTGAAAAAAGTAAGTTAGGGGGCAGCTAGGTGGTGCAGTGGATAGAGCACTGACCCTGGATTCAGGAGTACCTGAGTTTAATTCTGGCCTCAGACACTTGACACTTACTAGCTGTGTGACCCTGGGCAAGTCACTTAACACCCCATTGTCCTGCCCCCCCCCAAAAAAAAAGTAAGTTAGGCACTTCTATGAGGGCTACATTTTCATTGGTACTTACATTTATTTCAGGTATGCAGTTTATATACATATTATTCAGCAAATTGGATTGTAAACAAATATATAAATATCATAACAAGTATTATCAAATAACATAACAAAACTTGTTATAAACATATTAATGAAACTGGTAAGGAAGGATCATGGAAGAGTTCTGCCACCCATGGCATTTTTTTAACCAAACTGAAACTCTCAGTAGTACCATAATGGCAATACTTAAAGAAACATTGCTTTTTATTTTCTATGTGATAAAAATAACAAAAATGTTTTAAAGAGTTTCATATCTAAAACACTATATATGATGTATTTCATCTATTTTAATCAGTTATTGTTAAGTTGTTTCATACATATCTGACTCTTTGTAACCCCATTTGAGGTTTTTTTGACAAAGATACTGGAGTGGTTTACCATTTCCTTCTCCAGCTCATTTTATAAATGAGGAAACTGAGGCAAACAGGGTTAAGTAACTTGCCCAGGGTCACATAGCTAGTAAGTGTCTGAGTTCAGATTTGAAGCCTCGTCTTCCTTACTCTATCCCCAGCCCTCTATGCACTGTGTTGGTTGACTCTATCAGTGCATTTCATCCATTTTAATCAGTTATTGTTAAGCTGTTTCAGTTATATCTGACTCTTTGTAGAAGGGAAGGGGAAGGGGAAGGGGAAGGAGAAGGGGAGGAGAAAGGGAAAGGGGAAGAGGAAGGGAAAAAGGAAGGGGAAGGGAAGGAAGCAGATGCTAAACAGTAAGTGGCAAATCGAGATGTCACGATAAAATTCAATTTTGGACAAAAGCCTTCTCTACTCCCTGGTCATAGATATGAAACTATTATAATAAGTTATGGTGTGTTTTTCTTAAGTAGATAGAAAGATCATCTTCCCTCCCCTTTTTATTGTAATAATAAAGTCGGGGCTTTTTTTAACTGTCCAAAGCTTTTTTTCTTTCCCCTTGCTGCCACACACATACGAATGCTAAACTGGTTGAAATATGGGTCTTTTTTTTTGAAAGTGGAAAGAAAAAAAAAAGAAAAAGAAAGTGGAGAAAAATCCTTTCATCTTTTTCCCCAGAGCAGCAGTAGAAGTCTATTTGAGCTTAGAAAGTACACAAAAGTGATCATTATTTATGTCTACCCTAAAGGTAAACATGAATGTCTGAACAGAAGAATTAGGGGATCTATAAGTGAAAAGGGCAGGGGTGGGACAGAAGATGTTTTTCTTCTTTAGATCATTGTTACAACTCTTGCAGGAGCCAGAATTCTCTGACATCCCAGAAACAGACGATACTCTAACACCATCACTCGCCCCTGTGGCTATCTCAATGGAAGTCTAAAGATGGTAGAAGCTCTATAGATACATTTTTTTGTCCCATAGTCATCAGGTCCCAGTATTTTTATATGACTTCTAGGATACTATGCCAAAAGCTACTCCAAGATACTTTTTTTAAAATGTAAATCATTCTTCTCAATATTTAAAAACTGCCAAGATAGAAAAGTAAAAGTGTTGCTGATTTCAACAAGACTGTTCATTGTGGGAAAAGTTAATGAATGAAGGAAAGCTAAAAAACAGAACAAGAAAGAAGTCAGAGTAAGAGAAGGAAAAAAGAAGGGGAAGGGAATAGAGTATTAAGTGACTACTCTGTGCTAGGTTCTAATCAGTGATGTTACAAATACAAAACTAAGCAAGTCCTTGACCACAAGGACCTTACATTGGAAGAGAGGAGATAACATGTGGGAGGTTGAGGGGATAGAGAAGGGAGTCTTTGCTCTAAAGAATCACAAGGACTTTTCCAGTGGCAATGGTAGTATGGATTTAAGTATTGTTACCAGAGCAAGAGGTGGAAAGCATTCGTTCTTTGGAGATCAGCTTTGGAAGATCATTATCCCAGGTGGAGACAAGTGGGAAATAGCAGAGGAGATAGACGATGCCTGGGTAGTCCGTAGTGCCTGGTGAATAGTTGGACAGAATGTGAACAGAATGATCTTCTTTAAGTATGAGAAAGCTACATTTCTGAAGGAAAAACAAAACTAATTTAATTCAGGCTTTGTGTTTTATTTGTTAATTGTACGCTGTTAGCATTATGTTTGGAAATCCAGGTGTTGGAGTACAGGTGTTTTTCTTAAGCAACTTAAGCAATGCTCACAATTATTTTTTTTTACTATAGTATGAACATTTGTGAAAGCTTTGATCATCTCTTCACATATAACTCTTTAGGAATAAAGAAAAAAAGGCAAAGTTATATAAACTGATCCAAAAACCTTTATGGGACAATTTCACTGGATTATAAATAAAATTGCAGTACAATGTGTCCACTCTCCCTGCCCAATTTTATAAAGTAGGTCAAGGTTCTAATATTGAAAAAAATAGATGCATTCACTGATATCAAAGCACATAAGCATCATATGAATCTGTTTTCCCCAGCTAAATTTTCATCAGAAAAAAGTACATTTTCATTTAAAACATCAGCCTCAAGTAAAAGTTATAGCCTTCACAAAGCAGACCTCAACTCTTTAAAGAAGTAATGCTGCAGGGTGAAAAATGTAACCACATAATAGCATAAAACATTTTCATGTTCAGCTTGCAGGTTTCACATAAGTTCAGGGCAAACAGAACTGACACAAAAACCCAAATTCTTGATATGCCTCTGACTAAAGTCCCTAAGAATGTAATAGTCATAAAGGAAAGACCACAGTCTCCAAGACTGTTTAGATTTGTCTGAATACAATGCAAGACAGGAATCTATGTACCCCTTTTCCCTCCTCCAAACTCCTTTCAGGGATAAATGTTGGTAGAATTGTAAACAGCCTAATGAGATAATGATATTCAAATATTACTTTGACACTGCTCCATTATGTTAGAGTAGGATTTCTTGTTTGTAGAATATTTTCAAACAATAAAGTTTGCTTTCCTGTTTTCTAATATAAAAGTTATCAACTGAACTTTCATTAATGACAAACAATAACTAGTGGGAAGAATGAATTAAGAAGACCAGAGATCAAGTGCTATATCAACTTATTATTTTCTAATTATCTATTTTTTTCTTTTAATGAGTTACTTGGGCCTAACCTATTCAAAAAGTGGCTACAGGTTTAACTATTCTTCCAATAGTAAGAAATAAAATCTCATCATGGAAGAGTTCTAATTTTTGTCAATGATAGGAAAGCCCATATTTTGGATCATCCTCCTAGCAAAGAAGAAAGTTGCTTCCTTTGTAGAAAGAAGGAGGTTGTCTTACAGACTACTACATCCTATGGGTGTAATCAATAATCTTCCATTTAATGAAACCCTTAGAGCCCAAATATTTAATATACATTCAAAAAGTAGGATTTCAATTTTTGCCAGGCTATTTAAATATGTAGACGTATATGTATTTCGGTGTGTGTATATGTGTTGAAAAGGTGACAAGGCACAAGACTAGCAAGATATCCAAGAAAATGGTGACACCACCAATTAAACAGCAATGCAAGTTTTTGCTGAAAAGCCTATCACAGAATCTCAGAGTTGAAAGGACCACAGAAGCCACATAATCCAACCTATACCTGAACAGAAACACTCTACAACATCCCTGAAAAGTTGCCATTCATCCTTGACTTGAAGAATTCTAATAAGGGTGAAGCCACCATCTCAGGACAGTCTATTCCAAATTTGTCTAGCTCTAATTGTTAGAAATTATTTCTTTATTATTGAGGGTAAATCATCCTCTCTTTGATCAAATTCTGTTCTCTGGTGCCAGCAGGATATAGTCTAATTTACTCATTTACAAGCCAAGCTTTGAAACACTTGAAGATAGCTACAGTTTTTGCCTCGTGTTCTTTTCTTTTCTCCTGTTTAAATCTCTCCAGTTCTTTACTGTCATAATTTCTAACTGCCATAACTTATTAAGTGAGAGAGGTAAGAGCTACCAATTTCCAAAAATATCAGATTATCACTACAACCAATGACTGTATGTTATTCCTACAACTAAGATAGAATACAAAAGCAAAACTTTGTTGAATGTAGTTCACAATTGTTCATTCTGATAGAGGGATGTATGTTTTCTTTTGTATGTGACATAATACCACTTACCTACCATCAGCTGCAGATCATGGCTTTTTTTTTTTATTTTCCTGGTTCTGGGACTGTATTTTAATTCACTACAAAAAATGTATTAAGGGGCCACTTTGTGAAAGTGTCTTTGCCAAACATTATGAAGGGGCTACTTTTCTTCCAAGGAAGGTTTTTTGTTGTTTTATTAATGAAAAAAGAGGGGCGAGTAGCATAATCAGATCTCTAGAAATAGTATGCCCTTCTGGGTCACATGATCATAAAGATAGAAGATTAGTCATTGTTCAGAACCCTTCAACTCTCTAACATTGGGAAAAATATAAGGAATTATATGCCATAAAGAAAGAAAGTATAGCTGAATACATAGAGCAAAAAGAATCACAATGCAAAGTCTTTATGAATCAAAGCTAGAGAACTCTAATCCTTCACTCCTTCCCAACTAGCCTCGGTGTTCCCGTGGCAGAGAGACCAAAGCTGATCCTCCCCCCTCAAAAAAATAAAGAAAACCTTCATATTCAAATAGCAGGAACTACCTCTGGCTAACCATATGAAGAAGGGCTACAATTGTTCTGACTTCTTTTTTTTGTTTTTTGTTTTTTGTTTTTTGTTTTTTGGGTGAGGCAATTGGGGTTAAGTGACTTGCCCAGGGTCACACAGCTAGTAAGTGTCAAGTGTCTGAGGCTGGATTTGAACTCAGGTCTTCCTGAATCCAGGGCCAGTGCTCTATCCACTGCGCCACCTAGCTGCCCCCTGACTTCTAACTAGAACCCTGGCACTGGCTGAGGGACTGCCAAGGATTCATAGATTCTTCCAGAAGCACCTCCTCTGTACCTCTATACTCTGAAATAAAAAAGTGGATGGTGATTCAGCCTAACTAAGAAAAGAGCACAGCCAAGGGAAGAATTTGGAAAGGGGGCCCATTTGTAGTTGTGCCAGGCCTGAAGGAAAGGAAAATAAATCCTTCTAGGGCTAGTATTGTCACTCCAGAGGCTTTTCTGAGCAGGGGTAAGCTGGCAAACCTGATACCCCCAAAGGGTGACGAGGCTGAGGGAACTTTGTTGGCAGTATTATCAGGCATGTACTTATCAGAAGAAGAGGAATATACACAAAATGAGAGACATGGGAATAATAAAAAATTTGAAACACCAAAAACTTCATGAGAAAACTCCTCAACTCAAACCCAAGGAGGTTTTGAATCAAAAAGGAGGATCAGAAAGACTTAAGGAAAGATGAGTACTAAATTCTCAAAGAGAATATTCAGTTCTCTTGGGACCTATTTCCAGACAAAGGAAAGTAAATAAATATTGAATGAAATACAGAATCCGGTGAAATCTCAAGATAGCATAGAACAACAACAAGAAATTCTAGAATGGTTCAAAAAAGAAATTAAGTCCCTAAAATAAAAAGAGGGGAGTGATAAATGGAGGTCAGAATTCTAAATTCTCAATTTAGAATTATTTGAGCAGATTAGAAAAAAAACTGAATCTGCAGTGAAATTTCTAAAAGGTGAGAGATTAAGAGACTTAAAATATCCTTTAACAGATTATTTTAAAATACTTAAGGAAATCTTGCAGAAAAGGCAACGATGTTTAATGAGCATTTGAAATTCATAGAAGTCAAAGTGAATAGTCATATCAATGAACATATATAACAAGAATCATATATCTCTCAGAAAAATATAACAAATCAAAAAACCTGAATGTTAAAATGAAAGAAATAATATGAGAATAGTACCACAAACTTCTGGATTCAGGTAATATAGCAACAATCAAGAGAATTCATAGATCATCGTTAGAAAAAAAAAACTGTACTTCAATTTCCTCTGCTTTATAGTGATTAAAGTGAACATTTTCCACAATTAAAAAAAAAAAAAAACTTGGGGCAGCTAGGTGGCGCAGTGGATAGAGCACCAACCCTAGATTCAGGAGTACCTGAGTTCAAATCCGGCCTCAGACACTTGATACTTACTAGCTGTGTGACCCTGGGCAAGTCACTTAACCCCCATAGCCCCGCAAAAAAAAAAAAAAAAAAAAAAAAAAACTTTCCAGAAACCAGAAGACTTTCAGTTATAAGAGAAATAACACAAGATCACTCCACAGCCATGAGAAAGTACCAAAATAAATGAAATATTATATCCTAAGAAACAAAGAACCTCCATATGCAACCCAAAATAATGTCCTTAACCCACACATATATGCATGTATGTATGTATCTATGTATACACATATATATATAATATATCTATAAGAGCAGAGTATTGAACTAGCTACAAAACACAAGAAAATTAAATAAATGTGCCTTCTAAGGACAGTATAAGTAATGAAATAAATCACCTCATGTTTAGAATTTGATTTTCTAGAGAAATTGACCTTTCAGACAAAACCAAAGGACAATGATCAATCATCAAAGGATTTTTTTAAAAAAGCTGGATAAAAATTTGAATAGAACTTTTCAAAAAGATATGAAGATGAAGGAACAGAACCTAAATACCATGGACCAAACTCTGTGGTCCTGCGACAGGAGAATCAAAGTTTTATGCAGTACAGAATAGCAAAATAGGAAGGTATGGAAATGAGGAAGGGGAAGTGAAACACAGGAGAATGAGTGAACAGTAAAGGGATGGTGCTCCCTATAGTCTTTGGCAAAAGGGAGAGTAGTGGCATATAGGATTGTGTATGGAGGGCTAAAATAAGCTTTGTCTTCAGCCTCCAACTCTGATGACATATACCTCTATCAGAAAATGAAGTATACACAGAGAACTAGCACCTCTGATGTGAGGGCTTGCTGAGCCCTTTGCAGGGCTGCTATCCACATGCTATTCAACTCTCATATGTGGCTCCAAGAAGCTATAACATTCACAGTGACCACACCTCAGTAAACTGTCTTGGCAGATGGTCTAAAACAGGGTGAAGGTAACCAACAGGGCTCACTTCCTCCAGAGGAATGACTAATGACAAGAATTTATTCTAATTTATGTGAATGCAGCAGAAGCAGGTCCTGCGGAACACTTAGAACTTGGCTACACATGAAAGATGCCAAAGTCATCCACTGAAACCTGAGCCATCACCAGTGATTCTGATTTTTGTCTTGCCATTGGACTTTGATGACTCTGGGAAAAAGAGGCTGATAGCTTTGTGCAATTCTACCTCACATACAAGTTAAGACATTACCCTTGATATCATTGGTCCTATTTGAAAACAAAGGACAAATAACAATGACAATATGTCTACAGTGGAAAATGTGACCTAATGATTAATTTAATCATGAGGGAAGTTGGTTTATTTGGAAGCTACGTGGTCAGCATCTTTTCCCTAGAGAAAGATTATTATAATACTAATATTTTATATAGTGCTTTAAGGTTTGCAAAGTACTTGACATATATTATTTCATTTGGTATTCACAAGCCTATGGGCTAGACATTCTTTGTATCCCCATTTGACAGATGATAAAAATAACGTTAAATGAGCTCAGGGTAACTTGCCAAAGTCACACAGCTAGTAAGCATCAGAGGCAGGGTTTGAATTCAGTTGTTGCTGATTCAAGTTCTATATTGTATCTCCTGACCCACCAAGCTCCCCTGGAGCAGCTGACACAGAATGCTGGGATATAGGGTTGACAGAGATCTAAAATTTATCAGAAAGACAGGGTAGAACTATTCCACACAGTGCAGCACTGTTTTTTTTTCAGCATCATGCCCCTCACAAATGGTTCTTTGAAATGTGAGGTACAACAGAAAAAAGAGAGATGAGGCAAAGTCTATAACTACCCTAACACAGAAACTGGGTACAAAACAGAACCTAAACCTGATACTTCAGAAGCTTTACCTCAACAAGAAACAAATTAAAGACAGATTATAGTCCACAAATTAAAGAATAAAATTTTGGAATAGAGTGGATGTAAATATTATCAATGAATAGAAAAAGAAAAGAAAAATTCATTATAAAGGGATACAATAAGAAGAAAACTAATAAATATAAGCTTGAAGGAGAAAGGGGCAGGGGAAGATTTTGTATTAACTACTTAACAGAGATGGGAAATAAAAGACAGAGAAGAAACAGATGAATAGAAGGAAGGAAGGAAGGAAGGAAGGAAGGAAGGAAGGAAGGAAGGAAGGAAGGAAGGAAGGAAGGAAGGAAGGAAGGAAGGAAGGAAGGAAGGAAAGAAGGAAGGGAGGAAGGGAGGGGAGGGAGGGAGGGAGGGAAAGGCCAGAGACAGAGACCAACAGAGACAGAGAATACTAAATAATTTTTAAAATGGTAGAGAACAGAGGCTGTATTTCTTATTTCATTGGCATAGGCAGCTCCTAAATTAGCAAAATCCTTCTACCAATGAAGACTAGCCCTTTATCTGCAATTTACAATTTTATAATATTGTGGAGTTAAGTGACTTGCCTAGGGTCACACAGCTGGTATGTGTCAGAGACAACACTTGAATGGGGAAGTAAATGGTATCAAGGAAAAGAGAAGGAGTCTGCAGAGCTAGAGCTGAAACAAAATATTTTAAGTAAAAATAATTAGAGAAGCTAAGTATTGACTTACAAAAGGAATTTTTAAAATATAAATATATGTGTATATATGTACATTACATACATACACACACATATATATGTGGGTGTGTATGTATTTGTGTGTGTGTGTGTGTGTGTAACCTAAGATGAATTGGAAGAGGAAGATAACAAAGGTGAGCACACAAAGTAAAATGTTCTTCTAAGAGCATAAGCCAGAAAGAAGGGGAGCTTGTAATGGTATTGTGACAATGTAAATTTTAAAAGGGGGCATACAAAAAAAAACAATTACAAAAATTGGCAACTAAATAGTTTGTGGAGAAAGAAAGGATCCAGAGATCATTTAGTTCAAGCCTGGATATTTGTAGACATGGTAGTGCCATTAAGAAACAGGGAAATCATGAAGAGAAGCTGGTTTGAATGAAACAGGAAAATGAAGCTTGGAATATGCTTATTGTAAGGGGCCAGTAAAACATCAAGATAGAGATATTTCATTGTAAATTAAGATTTGAAGCTCATGAAAGACCTAGAGACTGAAGATTAAAAGGTGAGAATTGTCTACATGGGTATGATAGTTGAAGCAACAAGAATGAATGACATCCCCAAGGAAGACAGTGGAAAGAGACAAGAGGACCAAAAGAAATTAAGGGTTAGAAAGTGGAACAGAAAAGGAATAATTTGACTGATGAATCAGGGTGCTATAATGTCTCAGAGACCAAAAGAAATGAAAGTTTATAAAGAAAATCGATAGTTAATCATGTAAAATACTTCACAGGGATTCATGAGGATAACAACAGAAAAAAAGATTGGGTTTTGTTTTTATTTTTGTTTTGTTTTGTTTTTAGCAACTGTAAAGTCATTGGTAACCTTGAAAGAACAGGTCCAATGGAATGAGGGTCAACAATAGATTCTTTTTAATGGTAAATAAATGAATGGTTGGTTAGAAAGTAGAATAGGTGAGCCTAGGCTAATTTTTCAAGGTCAATGGTTAAAAGGAGCAAAGCAGCTCAAAATAGTACCAAGCTCAATAGGAACTTCTTATGAAAATTTAAGAGTAACACCTCTTCTAGGGCTACCCCCAATTCATAATTGTAGGTTGAGTTCCAGAGAGGTGACAACACCCAGAATCAGTGTACTCTATGGGTACCTCCTCCTAAAACTGCAGCTCACAAGCCCTCACCAGGCAGCTTTCCTTTACTAGACAGCCAGGTGATATAATTAGCTCAAAGCAAAGGCATATGGGGACACAACAAGAACTGTAGCTACAAAACTCTCCCCACTAAATGTGGATAAAACTCTCTCACAAATACACACAGTGTCAGTGGGAAGAGTGGAAAAATAATCTAGTAGAGGAAAATTTATAAGGAGTACATTTAATCAAGTTGTTTCATTTCTCTGGTACTACAGGACCTAAAGTTCTTTCCTTTGTCATGGTATCTTCATACTGACCCCTTGTGAAAATAGTCGCCCTAATGGAAAGGTCATAGAGCTGGTATCCCTGGGACTGTTCATCTCCACGGATAAATTCTCAACTTGACTATTGTAATAAAGTGAGATTACCTAAGAGTAGGGCAAAGAGGTGTATGGAGCTAATAGCTTAAGGATAATGGAAAACCTTTGGAATAGTCATTGTAATGAAATTCAATAAGCAACAAACAAATCAACAGACAAAAAGGACTGCCAAGTAGCCCTGAGAGCTTATCTGAGTTTAAATAGCAAGAACATGTAGACTACCCATTCCACATAATTTTGTAATCTTTTCTAGAAGGATTTGGCAGCCTGGGAATAGAAATAGAGGCATGAGGTTTGGATGGTGGTAATTATGTAGTGGTAGGGATTAGCAAGTGGTAATGGCATAATGTCAGGAGGTGACAGATTCAAGTATTGTAGTGAATAAATCATTGAATTATCAAGGAGAAAAAGACTGAAGGTCATTAAAAGAACAAAAAGCAGGTTTAGTAAGAATTATAATATAAAAATGAAAACTTAGAGGGTTTTGAGCTGTAGGATTTCAGAGTTCAGGGTCTTAGAACGGAAGCACTTTCAGGTGAGTAGATGAAGTAGAGAAGAGATGGATGCTTAGATGTAAGGTCAAGTAATTGTGAGCCCAGGGTGTTAGAAGGGATATAGGAGTCACTTCCCTTAGAAGGGAATGGCAAGAGATGGATGGATATTTTAGGTTAGAGGGGGAGGTAAGTAAAGTACATTGATAGTCTCTGGTTGGTGTCCTACATGTTTGTAAGAGAGATGGCTATGGTTAAGGGTAGCCTATTGCCACCAAACAAATATGTTAATAGGTTCAGGTTATCAGCACCATTATCCCTGGCCAACTAACAGAGCACAATGTTTGGAAACATAATAGATGAGCTTTTACAATATTGAGTGCCTAATATATTCATCAGGATTTTTTTCAAATGCATATTAGATCTTAATAAGCAATCAGTCATCTGTCAGGCTGGTATATTTAGTGCCCTTTCCTGGCCTTAGATGTATTTCTTTTAGAATTTTTCCTCTTTTCATATGTATGAGAATAATTGTGTAATTCAGGAAATTCAAATTCAAAAGTTATAGAATTTTCAATGATTACAAAAGGTAGGCATATAGAAGTAGTTTTCTTATGGATCCTTGTACTCATAAAGCCCTTATATCACTTATACATTCTTGATCATGGATTCATAGACTCATAGAATTTTAGAGAACTAGTTAAAGAAAGACATCATAGTGCTGGCTAAACTATCAGACATTATTTCTATGTTCTGCATATAATATCTTGGAATAAATCATCATAAATCCTTCAGTGCTTGGCTGCTATCCCAATTTGAAACATTTAAACCAGCTGAGCTAGTGTATGAGGTCTATAAATACTGAGTTCTCCCTTTATCCATGGCTAGATATTGGGATGTTGAGCATATGGGAAACTAGTTAAACATCAAGGATAGTGTTTATGTTATCTATACAGGCAGATGCAAATGTAGCTAAATATTGCTCTGCTCATATTCAGTTCTGACTGTTACTCATACCAATTATAATAAAATAAATGATATTGCAGCGAGTCTAAGAAAACACATGTCATTCATCTCAGAATTCAACACTGGGAAGATTAGAAGATTAAAAATAGTATCTCTAACAGAATTTGGTCTGTAATCTTCTTGATATTATTACTAAAGGTCTGTGTTAAGAAGTTCATTGCAAGAAATGGAGCAACAAGGTACAGTAAAAGATAATTATTCAAATGACATTCCACAGTCTAACAACATCCAAGGCCACCCATGATTCAACTTAATCTGCCATGGTAACAAGTCCAGCCAGTGGCTTCTCTGTCTGTGGCTCAGTAGGAAAAATGAAAGAAGGCAATATCCAGGTGTCTTGAAGAGGGTAACTGTTTGTGGATAGTTAGTTTCTCTGGGACTTCAGCCAAGAGGTTACATAAACATTGGATTTTTTTTCCATGTAGTAGACATATTTATTTCCTGGCATCAGGCTGATCTCTTTGAAAGCATCATGCTGAGACCTCTTTCCTGTAGAAGGTGGAATTAGGGTATGATTATGGTGAAAGATGATGCTGACTTCAATTTTTACTGGACCTTGTTTTCAGGCATGAGGATTCATGAGGTTTATGCTCCCAAACCGCAGGATAAACTATATCATGAAGCACCCTAATTCCAGTGGCTGAACTATTTATCTCTTAAAACTTAGGTGGAAAAGAAAAAAAAAAAAGGAAAGACAGCATTTTCTCTATTAAAGTTCCATAGAGAAACAATCTATTCCTCTTTCATTAAAATTATTTTCAGAATAATTTCAAGAAAAAATATTGGACATATGGTACAAAAGCCACTTTGCTGACCTAATGTCAGATTTTTTTGCCTGGATCTTTATATTAATTTTGTTAAAGCAATTCCATAACCTCAACTCAACAAGCATTTATTGCATGTATCATATACAGGGCACTAACCTAAACCCTAAGAAAGATGGAAAGTAAGAAATAGCCTACATTCTCAAAGGAGCTTAATATCTAAAAAGTAGAATATAGCACATACACAAATAATATAATGTCAAAAAGGTATCCATGCATAGAGAAGTGAAAACAAAGTGTCTTGTGGAGGACCACCAGGGTAAAGGCATTTATTTCTGGCTCTAAGAATCAAGTAAAACTTGATGGAGGAGGTGGCATTTGAGAGAGTAGGTTCCTAATAAATGGATAAGATTTCAATAGGCAGAAATAGTTAAGAAGAGTAGGATATTACAGCTGTAGAGAATAATGTGAACAAAGACACTGAGGAAGCCACTGAGGTGACAAGTTAGTCCAGTTTGACTGAAGTACAGGGTACAACTGTCAGGAAGTGCAAGGCAAAGCTTCAAAGGTAAAGTGGGCCATGGTCAGACTGTGAAGTGTCTTGAATGGCGAAGTAAGAAAGTGGATATCTTCCATTATTTCGGACAATGTGCATAATCCTCATTAATTTTTACCTAAGAGACTACTATTTATATTTTAATTTCAGCAGTTTTGTTATCTAAAAGGGAAACCCAGCTTGCCCTTCCAAAGGTAATTTGTTATACAATTACCACTTGGCTTCCCTTCCTTGCCCTTTCAGCAATGAATCTGATAAACACTCAAGTCAGGATATTGGCTATTGGTCAGGATATTGGTCAGAATATTGACATTGTCAACAATAACAGTGTACTTTTGATTCTGACTTATTTAAAATACTGGTTACTGATTAAAAATTCCTTTGTCATTTGCATCTCAAAGCACACTGGGAATTACTGGTGGTAGTATTAACACTGCATATAGATGATATAGATATAGATATAGATATAGATATAGATATAGATATAGATATAGATATAGATATAGATATAGATATAGATATAGATATAGATATAGATATAGATATAGATATATGTGTATATATATACATATACAACATGCATGCAAAATGTATTATATGTATAGGTATACATATATATTATACAAAATTGTATGTTAATTATTCTAACACCTATCATTTTCCTCCCCATTCTACTTCCTCCCAACCACCCTACCACTCTGTGCCTATTGAAATTAGCTGATGTCAGGAACTTTAGTCTTTGTTACCAGAGCTATAAAAGTTCAGATGTGCTGGACACAGACAACTGGGAAGCATTCTTAGAAAAATGACTCACTGGTCAGGAAAAGATCATCTCTAGGATTATTTACCTATGACCATAATTCCAAAGATGTGGGACAAGTCAGAGAACATAGTAGGAGCTGTGCCATTATACTCAAGCCCGTGTAATAAAAGGAAGAAGAGACTACCGGGAATACTAAACTACTATGAAAATGTGAAATTCCACATTCAGTCCTCAAAAACAAAGATCCAGTGAGTGTTTGAGAGAGGCAATCATTTTCTGCAGGATCACCTGTGATTTCTCTTACATGTTAGTCTCTAGGGAATGAATTTAACTTTGCAGCATTATCAACGGGTAGGTCATTCATTTTAAAAGAAAGAGAAGTGAGCATAGGTCAACTTGAGAATTTTAAAATTCATGTTGCACACTTGAGTTTTCCCATGGCTGTCCATAATTGGCTCTCTTGAGAGGCAGGAAAAAAGATATTTCAGCTGTTAGAAGAGGTGAACTTGCATAATGACTAATGGAGAAGGTTTTGGAAACAACCTGGCCTTAAGACTGTAGCTAGACTTCAACTCCATCCGAAATCATTTAAGTAGCTTATGAACAGTATCAATTGGGTTACCAATCAGCAATGGAATGAAAATAGTCTCATTTATTTCTAGTATTGGCATTTAAATGAGCACATATGTATGTAGAGAAACACACATACTGGTGAATACACATACATATGTACCGTTTTATGAATAGGGAGAACTCAGCAGTCATACTTGTAAGAAAATCTACCACACCATTATCAGCTAATTATCATTAAATGAACTCTCCAACTAGGTTAGTCAATGTGCACCCCAAAAAATGCCTCTACCTACTTAACATTTCTCTTGGGACTTTCCACAATCCTTAGTTCCAACTGTATTAACCAATATAATGTAACAAGAAAAGCAATTAAGTTTTTCTTTGTTTTATAGAAGTCAGCCATGCATTTTTAATCTAAGTTAAGGTTTTTATTAGGTAAGATGCTCCTCATTTTCTTGAGCTCTCTTTTCCAAAAATAAATACACTACAATTTACAGTTGCATCACTCCTGTATCTCACTTTGTCTCTTAAGGTTTGCAATCTGTATGTTTCACTGAAACTACAAGCTTTAACATGTGGTTTTTCTTACTGTCAACATATCCCACAATGGGGCAGTTTATCTTCATTTTTTCTCCTCCCATGCTCTGTTTCTGCTCTACTTCAAAATGAGCATGAAACTCAGAGACACCTCTTTTATGGTAAAGTGATATGACAGTTTTAAAGATATTGCTTCCTGGATATTCTCAGCCCTATAACCAATGGGTAGAATTGGTTCATTGCCTGTATGCTACAAGATAAGTGACAGTGTCCTTGAAAGGAATTTAAAAGTAAATCGATGAGTGCCTATCAGCACTCCAGCAGTTTCTCTGCATTATTGCAGTGTCTTGAATTGACAAGACATCATTTTTCTTGATAGTGACGAATCTACCATTTTTTTCCTTAAAAAAAACCATAAGGTCAATGTCCATGCAGTAAAAATAGTTTTTCCAAGGTGAACACTGTTTAGTGCAGATAAACTGGTTTTTAGATTTGGCTTTCTTGGGGTGGCATAGCATAGAGGGGCAGAGGGGAATAGAGGGAACAGCACTGATTTGAAAGTCAGTTTACGTGGGCAATTCTTGACTGTGCTACTTCTTGGTAGTGTGACCTTTAACAAGGTATTTATCTTTCTGGGTCTCCTTTAAAATGAGGGAGAAGGGGACTAATGAGGAAGCTGACAAAATAAACTATAAGTTGTCATTTAGCTATAAATCCGAGTTGATACATTCAACCAAAACATTTAAGTAGTTTTAAACCATTGAATGAGAGAATGAGAAGACTCTCTTAGCATTCCTCATTCTTAATTGAAAAGGAAACAATGGCATTGTCTGAAAATATTTTATAACATTTTAATTCCTGGTTCAGGGTATCAGAGTTGAGGAAGAGGAACAAAATGTCAATCTCTTTCATTTGTAATGTAGGCCTCAAACCAGAGGGAAATCTCTGAATATAACTTGTATATAGGTAGTTTCTAGGTTTCACAGATAGAGGTAACGTGGTCCCCAGAATCCATACATACACTCAAGGTAACTTTGTTGGGTAAAGTATACCCTTTACTTCACCCCACAGACAATATATAAGATGCAAAGGACTCACAAGTGTCCATAAACATTTCAAATAGGATGTTCTGAAAACATCTCAAATCAATATATCCAAAACAGAACTCATTATCATTTCCCCAAGTCCCATTTATTTTTCAAACTTCCCTATCTTCACCAAAGGCACCACAATTCTTCCATTTCCTCAGGTTCATCATTTCACCATTACCTTTGATTTCTCACTGCCCCTCACTGGTCCTCCCCCCTCCCCATTTTGCTAATTTTGCCTCTACATCAACTCTCTCATACAGCCCTTTCTCTCTACTCAAAATCTACCACTCTAATTCAGGACTTCATCACCTCTCACCTAGATTATGGCAATAGTCTCCTAATAGATCTCCCTGCCTTATCTCTTCCCACTCCATTATATCCTCTACATTGCTGCCAAAATGATTTTCCTTAGTTCAATATTTGACCTTGTCATTCCCCTATTCAGTGAATTTCAGGGTTCCCGATTGCCTCTACAATCAAATACAAACTCCCCTATTTACCTTTTAAAGAACTTTACAACTTTGCCCCAATCTTTCTTTCTAGATGCATTATATATTGCTCCTCCTCTTACATGGTACAATCTAGTCATACTGGCTTTCTCTCTTTTCCTCACATATGTAGTAGATTTCCTGTCTCCATGCTTTTGCACTGGCCATACCCCATATTGGAAAGACACTCCATCCTCACTACTGCCTTGGGGAACCCCTCTCTTCCTTCAAGTTGTGGCCCAAGCAACACTTCCTTTTTTTTGGTGAGGCAATTGGGGTTAAGTGACTTGCCTAGGGTCACACAGCTAGTAAATGTTAAGTGTCTGAGGCCGGATTTGAACTCAGGTCCTCCTGACTCCAGGGCTGTTGCTCTATCCACTGTGCTACCTAGCTGCCCCTCAAGCAACACTTTCAATGTGCAGATTTTCCTGGTATTGCCACCCAATTGCTACTGTCCTATCTTCCTCACTATCCCATATTTATCTAATTTTTATCTTTTATTTATTTCACAAATGCCTACATATGTCAATCTGTGTATGTGTATGTGCATAGTTACATATGAACAAATTTATTAGCTCCTACATTGGAGCAGAAGCCAAGGGAAATGCATGTGTTCCCCAATGTAACCTGACATCGGAGCCCCTGGATAGCTTTTGCCTTTCATCTTCCCTTTCCAAGTATGTCAGAAACTAGAGACCATAGAGTTGATTTTCCTTGCGAAGAGATGGCAACAGGTGATACAAGCCTTGAAGGTCAAGATTTCTTTCACAAGCTCTTGTTTGCCTGCTTTGTAGGGGCAAGATGTGGTTACTCACATGACCTGGACAATGTAAAGTCCTTTCAGTGGAAATTCCAGAGAGTTTTTCCTCTGGAGGAACTCCCAAGTTGGAGAATTCAAGAATTCAGCCTTCTAGAAAGAGAAGAGAGATTTCTTAGATATTATAATCCCAGAATTTAGTCTTCTAGCTAGAGAAACTAATAGTCTCCTGAGTTCTTGTCTGTCAGAAGGAGAGGCTGATAGAAGGTGAAAAGAAACCTTGGGTCCTAAGTGACTACTCCTTTTATAAGGCATCACAAAGGGGTAAGTATGACTCCTTTGAAGAAATTGGGTACTCCAAACTTCCAAGCCAACCAATCACTTAAGCTGCCCTTTTGTTTTCTTAACAAGGTACCAGCAGATGTGCTCACACATCTATGAGAAGGTGTTTTCAAAGGTTGTAGACAACCACACTGTAAGCCCAAAGAGGTAACTAAAGCAAAGCTTTTGAAACTGTGGGTTGCAATCCCATATGGGGTTGCATAACTGAATGTGGGGGTCATAAAAAATTTATCAATAGTAAATGTTATGGAAAAAGACCCCTAAAGCCTCTGAATCAGCTGCAGCACCAGTGTCCTCTGGAACTAAGCTCATGGTCTGGTCAGAGGGCTGTGTGGTTGGCCAGGGGGAGATTATAGCAGTCTCTGCTAGCACTGAGGTGGAACTTGGGTGATTCACCTGGCCCAGGTGGGGGAGGGGTGAAGGCTCATCATGAGTTAACAACCACAGCACACAAAGATTTGCTGTCTAGTTAATTACCAAGTTGGCCTGGGGTTATCTATGAACCAGAGAACAGGCCAGGTGAATGAAGAACCTGCCCTTCCTTAAATTGTATCATCTTAGACCCCCTGAAGCTTGGGACAGTACATCCTGGAAACAGGGCCCCACTTTAAGAAGGAGTTAAAAGTCAAGTAAAAGATGGGCAAGATGAGCAGATAGAGAAATATGTGGACCATAGAAAGTATCTTTAGTGGCAAAGAAGATCAAGGTGCACACTCAGAAGAGGATAGTAACAGCAGGGCTCCTACATCCAAAGCTTCTAAGAAAAAATGAATTGATCTCAGGCCATAGAAACGCTCAAAAGGGACTTTGAAGAGAAAGTAGGAGACGTAGAGGGAAAAGTAAAAGAGGTAGAGGAAAAACTGGAAAGAGAAATGAGAGTGATGAAGGAGGGTCATGAAAAAAGCAAATAGCTTGAAAAGCCAAATTGGTCAAATGAAAAGGAGGTACAAAAGCTCTCTGAAGAAAATCATTGCTTAAAAATTAGGAGGAGGAAAATGATTTTATGAGAAACCAAGACACAATAAAGTAAATCCAAATGAATAAAATGATAGAGGGCAATGTGAAATATCTCCTTGGAAAAACAGCAGACTTGGGAAATAGATCCAGGAGAGATAATTTGAAAATTATTGGACTACCTGAAAACCATGATCAAGGAAGGAGCTTAGACATCATCTTCCAGTAAATTGTCAGGGAAAATTGCCCTGGTATTCTAGAAACAGAAGGTGAAATAGAAATTGAAAGAATCCACCTTTCACCTCCTGAAGGAGATCCCAAAATGAAAACTTTCAGGAATATTATAGCCAAAGTCCAGGGATCCCAGATGAAGGAGAAAGTATCACAAGCAGCCAGAAAGAAACAATTCAAGTACTGTGAAGCCACAGTCATGATAGCACAAGATCTAGTAGCTTCCACATTAAAGGATCAGAGGGCATGGAATATGATATTCCAGAGAGCAAAGGAATTGTAATTACAACCAAAAATCACCTCACCACCAAAACTGAATATAATCTTCCAGGGGAAAATATGGAACTTATATGAAAAAGAGGACTTTCAGGTATTTGTGATGAAAAGACCTGAACGGAATAGAAAATTTGACTTTCAAATAAAAGATCCTAGAGAAGCATAAAAAGGTAAAAAGGAAAAATAAATTAAGAAGGATGTTAAAAGTTTAAAGTGCTTACATTCCTATATGGGAAGATGATACCTCTAACTCATAAGAAATTTCTCGATATTAGGGATGATAGAAATAAATTTAGACAGAGAGCAAAGGTGGGAATCCATTAAGGGATGATATCTGTAAAGCATTTAATTATTGTTTATCTTTTTTTGTGTGAGGAATGGTCACAGTTGGGTAACATGCCCAGGTTGAGCTGTAGATGAGTGGCTTGGTTCTGGGGCTGCATTTAGGTTTGGGTCTTCATGGGTCCAGGGTAGCTGGTTTGTCTACTGTGTCACCTAGCTGCCCCATGATGATATCTTTAGGCTATAATTGAGGGGTGAGAGGATTGCACTGGGGAAGGGGGAAGGGGAGAGGTAGAATGAGGTGAAATCCAACATTAAAGAAATAGGAAAGGGCTTATGGAGTTGGGGGAGAAATGGGGGAGGAACAGGACAGTGGATGAGATTTACACTAATGAGAATTGGCTCAAAGACCTTAATCTCATCAGAGTTGGCTCAAGGAGGGATTAACATACACACTCAATTGGGTGGAGTAATCTATCTAACCCTGCAGGAAAGTAGGAGGGGAAGGAGATAAAGGGGGAGGAGTGAAAGAAGGGAGGGCAGATTGGGGGAAGAGGCAATCAGAAGCAAATCCCTTTTGAGGAGGGATAGGGTGAAAGAATATAGATATCATGGGGAAAGGAATAGGTTAGAGGGAAACAGTTAACTATAATAATTGTGAAAAAGAGAAAAGAAAAAAATTGGACAAAAAATATTTTTAGCAACTCTTTGTGGTAGCTAAGTATTGGAAATCAAAGGAATTCCCATCAATTTTGGAATGACTAAACAAGTTGTGGTATATGATTGTAATGGAATATAATTGTGCTATAAGAAATGACAAGCAGGATGATTTCAGAAAAACCTGGAAAGACCCATATAAACTGATGTATAGTGAAATGAGCAGAACCATGATAACACTGTACACAGTGACAGCATTATTGTTCTATGAGCAATTGTGAATGACTTAACTACTCTCAGCAATACAATGATCCAAGACAATCCCAAAGGACTAATGATGAAACATACTATCCACCTCCAGAGAAAGAACTGATGTTGATTGAGCACAGACTGAAGCATGTTTTGTGTTTTCTTTTTTTTTTACTTGAAGCTTTTTGTATAAAATGGCTAATATGGTAATGTTTTACATAATTGCATATGTATAACCTATATCTGATTGCTTGCTGCCTCAAGGAGGAGGGAGGGTAGGAGGGAGGGAATGAGAGGGATAGAATTTGGAACTCAAAATTCTAAATACATAAATAAATAAATATTTTCTAAAAATAGTAAAGGTTATATATACCTATTTTATATACCTATATGCCTGGGGTCCCATAAAAATGTCTTGGGCAAAAAGGGGTCATGAGTGGAAAAGTTTTGAGAAGCTCTGGACTAAAGAACTCTTCTATAATTCTTCCTTACAATATATTTAGGATATATGTAAAAGTCTTGCTTTCAGAATGCCAACAATGATATATTTGGTTTGGGTTTGGGTTCTTTTTTAACTGAACTTATGATTTTATTGGAATATGGAACCCTGAGACAGGAAATTGACATTGACAGACATTGACAACTTCTCTGTAACTCTGATGGATCAAGATGAGGATCAAGAGGGTGAATGACTTGCCCAGAATCACACAAGTAAATATATGTTAAAGGCAGGGCTTGAAGCCAGGTCTTCCTAACTCCAACACCAGCTCCATATCCAGTAAGCCATGCTGTCTCTCAGTAGAATTATTATTCTTCTGAATATAAATTATTTATTACACACTCAGTAAATGCCAGGGACTGTGCAAGAAATTTGATCATCCTATCCTCAAATAAGACAACTGAGTTCATTTCAGGATAGAAAATTTCCCCAAATCATAAAAAAAAAGTAGGATTTGAATCACCAAATCACTCAGGGGCATGTAAATGAGTCAGCATAATGATGCAAAAAGAGCAATGCGTTTAGTATTTGAACTCTGGTTCCACCATCAATGCCTTTGTGATACTGGGTAAGTCCCTTAATCAATGTGGGCCTCTCTTGATAAAATTTGACATAGTATCACAATACCATCTCTAAATAAGGGCAGTGTGAGAAGACATCACATAGAAGTTCAATAGCAAGCCACAAAAACACACCAGCAACCAGCTGACATATTTAACTAAAAAGTTTAAAGCTGCTGAATGAGCTGATCATTTTGGCAGTCCCCTTTCTTAACTGAAGACGAAAGTCAGGAATTGTCCGAACGAACATATTAAAAAGCCTATTCAGTATCTAATATTTATGTCAATGTGCTGAGGTAATTGAGTCCAGTGGTTCTTAGTCATTTCAACTGGCATTGATCAGATGTAGTTAAAATATTTGACTTACAAAGCAAGAAAAGAACAAGAAACCATGGTTTCTGCGATTTCTTTTCCCTTGTTGTTTCTGAGCAATTGGTTGTTCTATTAAATTTGCACAACTGTGAAACTACCCAAATTTCTTAGAACTGCCTCCCCTAGTGTATTTGCTGAAGCATCTTTACAAATATTATATTTATGATCCTCTTAGCTACAGCCTCTATTAACATTGATGAGTCAGTGTCCCTTCCCCAAGTGCTGGTTCCTTTCCCTAAAAAGGCAGATTCCCTCCGAGACTCTAACTTAAGAGTCAGCAAGATCAGAGTTCAAATCTGGATTCAGATGCTCACTTGGCATTGGAACCCATGACAAGTCACTCTAACTCTCTCTGCCTTAGTTTCGTCATCTGTAATGTGGGGATAATAATAGCACCTCTATCACAGTATCGTGGTGAGGATCAGTGAGATAACATATAGAAAGAATTTTGCAGACCTTAAAGTGCTATTAGTTTTTGTTTTTGTTTTTTGCAGGGCAATGAGGGTTAAGTGACTTGCCCAGGGTCACACGGCTAGTAAGTTTCAAGTGTCTGAGGCCAGATATGAACTCAGGTCCTCCTAAATCCAAGATCAGTACTTTATCCACTGTGCCACCTAACTGCTCCATTAAAGTGCTATTATTCTCAGCCAATGATCAGAGATAGTATTTGAAACTGTAGTCCACTGTCTTTCCTCCATTGTTTGGATCTTCCTGGATTTAGCTTATATCAGCTAGGTTAAAGCAAGAGAAAATTTTGCAGTGTCTCTTGGTAATTCCTGCCATCTTGAGCCTTGAAGTCAGCCTGAATCATCTGTCCTTTCTCCTTTTTGTTGCTGTTGCTATTCTGTGCTGAATGTGGAATAGGCTCTCCTCCCAACATCACAGCATTAAGGTTAAATAGAATGAACTTGAAAAACTCTCACACTTAGCATTAGCAGCAATAGAGAAGATATTATTCTCCCATTCCTGTTTCACTTTTTTTTTTTACTATTAACCTCCTCTTGTCTAAGAACAGTTGACTTTGAGTCAGGTAGATGTATTTTTTAATTCCTTCTCAGACACTAGACAAATCACTTAAACTTTCTCTGCCTCAGTTTCCTCATCTTTAAAATGAGCATTATGAGATATATGTAATTTGCTTTGCAAACCTAAATCACTATGTAAATTTTAATAATTATTATTATAAAACATGCTAGTATTTTAGAAATTAGCATTATTATCTCTGATTAAAAAAAAACTAAACAATATTTGAGTATGTCTTCCACTAACCATAATCACATGGGGAAAAAGGGAGTTATTTTTTTATCTAGAATAATGTTTCCTCCTTATGATCATCTGATTCTCCTACATTTATTTTATTCATTCCTAAAAAAAGAGTTTAGCATTAAGTGATATTATAGAATAGCTTTGAATGGCCCAATAATAGGATTTTGTAGCAAATGGTGCTTGGCTACTCTTTATTCTACCTGATTAAATCTCAATTACAAGTCCAGTTAAGTTGTGGTAAAACAAGTTGATTATTTAAATATGTTAGTAATATTTATATCTACATAAGGCAGGTGATGATTGGGAAAGGGAAAAAAATCTATCTTACCAGTTATATAAGGAAGAAATATGCAAAGTGAAGGAATGATAATTATGTTTATCTTGTAGCATTAAAACACAAGCTAGGTAGTATACCTACATGTACACTTGTGAGACCTCAGCTGGAATCTCACTTCTGTCACTTACTAGTAGGGTGATGTTGGCATTTAAGCACTGTGGAATTCTCATCTAGAAAATGAAACAGTTGGACTGGATGATCTCTGAACTCTCTTACAGAGACATGTAATACTCTTCTAATTACTTTATTGTTTTATCGTATGATGATCTTGCAATGGCTATCTTACATTATAAGCAGGTAGTGGGAGGAAACTATATTGAATATTGCTTGGTTCAGAGGGTGACCATGTGAATAAGGAATACTTATACTTTTTAACATATATATGTATATACATATACATACACATATGAACATGAAACAACACTATTACTTTATAGATAGACATAAACATATATACATACACAGACAAAACATATTTGATTACTTCATTAATTTTTATATACTAAAATTTGGGGTACATCATGTACAGCACATAAAGCACCCTGCATAGTTTGTTTTTAACTGTATTGTTTTATGGAAAAGTTATGTCCAAGATATTTTCTTCTTTATCATACTATGGTGTCAGAGAAGATAAAGTAATCCATTTTGCAGAATTGGGGATTAAATTTTGGCACAATTACTACATAATTAATGCTATTTGGCTTGGTTAGACTTAGCACAACTGGACTAAGTAGAAATATTTCTTTACGAGAAGAATTAATAGACTCCCTAAACTATTGCATATAAGAGGAGGTCTGGAAAAAGAGTTGACCAGAAGCACAAACAAATTATAGATAATGGCTGACCGAATGAAATTTAGATGAGGGTTGATTTTAGGAACAAAGTCTTCAATTGGAAAGGAACTTGAGAGAATATTGAATGTAGGGGTAGAATGCTTAGTTTTCGGTGGGCATAATGTTATTGGGTAAGGCTTCAGCAATAAAATCCATCACTGGGTATGTATATAGGGAAGATTTGTGTAAAAACCAACTGGAAACCCTGGAGATGAGAACATTATGAGGAGAGGTTGCTAATGATGAGAAGGGAAGGATAGGGAAGGTAAGGGAATAAACATTTTTGTACCTACTTTGTTCCAGGCACTGCAATAAGTGCTTTTTTTTTAATTTTTTTTTTTTTTTAGTGAGGCAATTGGGGTTAAGTGACTTGCCCAGGGTCACACAGCTAGTAAGTGTTAAGTGTCTGAGGCCGGATTTGAACTCAGGTACTCCTGACTCCAAGGCCGGTGCTCTATCCACGCAATAAGTGCTTTTAACAATTATCTCATTTGATACTTAATAATTATTTTTGAGTTTAGTGATAAGATCTGGTCCCTGTAAATTAGTCAATTAGTCGATTTGTTTTGAAATATTTTCAGTCTACCCAAGATAGTTTTCTGTTTATTGTTAATGGCAAGAGATACATGTAAAGAAACTCAGAATATTTTCTTCAGATAACTTTGTACTTAAGAAACATCTTCACAGAAGACAGAAACTACCTATAGTCATTACTTGAACAAATATGTTGCAAATGCAGAGTAGCATAGAGAAAAGAAAATGAGGATGTACAAAACAGTGGGGCAGGTCTTAGTTCTGGGATGCCCCTAGACAAGTTGTAATTTCTCTCCCTTCCTTAGAGGATGAAATTGACCTGTTATACTTGGCCTCAGATGACAGAACTAGAAAATTGTAAGACAGAAAATTTAGGCATGGTGTAAAAACTTAATAATAATTAAAGCAATCCAAAAGTACAATGGACTGACTATACCCTCTCCTGGAGGACCTCAGGCAAAAGCCTGATGACTCCTTGTGAGTGATGTTGTAGAAGGATCCTTGCTCAGACATTGGTTGGGACATATGGCTTTTGAAGTCCATTCTTACTCTAGTTTCCTGATATGTAAAATTAGAGTTCTAGATTGTGAATGAAGATGTTAAGGGTTGGTATACCCCTCTCCCCTCTGCAGTAAATTATTTTTATGTTGTATATACTTTGTATCCGTGTACATCTTGTCACTTCTCCTCACCCCTAACCTCAATAAAATGTAAGATCCTTAAAGTCAGGGACTGTATTGTTTTTGTCTTTGTAGAACACAGTAGTCCTTAACAAATGCTCATTTAACAAAATGAGTTGAATGGAAAAGTGTGGTACTGAGGACAGAAAACTAGCCCTGGAGTCAGTGGATCTGGGTTCAAATCCTAGCCCTAATCCTTAATACCTGTGTAACCTTGGAAAAGTCATTCAGCCTCCCTTGACCTCAGTTTCCTCATCTGGAAAATGAGGAACTAGATGGTTTCTGAAGTCATCTCTTGTAGTACTGACTCCATGGTCTAAAAATTCAGCCTTGATGATGGGAATTTGCTCAATTTGTCTAGGCCACTTCTCAAAGTAGAAAAATGTAAAAAGTATTCTAAAAGTTTAAATAAAGCAACCCCTTCCTCCACTCTCCCAAAATAAGAAGAGTAACAAACCTTCTAAGACATGCTCTTAAAAACAAATAAATGGAGAGGAAAGAAGGAAGGGAGTGAGGGAGGAGGGAAGATAGATAGATTCACTTTGATAACCTCTCATTTCTGTCTGGCTGGTTTGGCCCAACTCTGGTAGAATATGAGAACGTAAGTACATGAAAAGTTATTTTACCCCGCAATTGGGGGCAAAGGAATCACATTCTTTTATTAGCATCTCAGCTCTTAGCCAATAAATCTTAAGATCATAGATTTAGTGCTGAAAGGGGGTGGTATATGTCACTGAGACCCCCTTCTTCATTTTATAGATGAGAAAGCTAAAGGCCAGAAAAATATGTGACTTATCCAGAATATTACAGCTAACATCTAATGTAAAATTCAAAGCTGGGTTTTCCAAGTCCAACATAGATTTTATTCACTACAGCACACTTCATCTTTATCCCTTAACAAGTATTTACCAAGTACCTGGCATGGATCAGTCTCTATGCTAAGCACCTGGATGTACGTGTATAAGGGAAAGAGTTCCTGCCCTCAGGAACTTATATGCTAGTGGGGGAGATAATACATAGATTAAAAAGTGTACATAAAATATTTACAAAATGAGATAATATATTAAAGTACTTTGCAAGCCTTGAACACCAAACATTACCTATTATCACGGTCAGGTATGCTAATATAAGTCTTAGGATTTAGAAAGCTTTTCTCTCCCAACAACCTGGGTGGCATATAAGACAAATATCTACAATTTACAGATGAAGAATTTGAGGTTCAGAGAGGTTGTAACTTGCCCAAGGTCAGAGAGTTGGCAGGCCAGGCACTGAAACAAAAAGTCTTTTTAGCTCCATATCTAATGTCCTTTCTACTACACCACTGCCTCTAAAGAATCATCATAGAGGGATTAAAAACAACAAAGTTTTTAATTTAAATTAGATTTGTGCATAAATTGCATTACAGGGTCTGGTTTTGTGAGATTTTACAACTGATCAGCCCTCAAATTGGGATGGTTAAAAAGGCTGGATTTTTTCAATATATCACTGTAAATTTTAATGATAATAACAATAATAATAAATAATAGCTGACTTATATAGTACTTTAAAGTTTGCAAAGCAATTTACACATGATTTCATTTGATCTTCATGACAGCCCTTGGGGGAAGAGAACAAGCATTTATTAAGAACCTACTAAGTGCCAGTATTGTGCTAAGTGCTTTACAAATATCTCAGTTGATGCTCACAACAACCCTGGAAGGTGGGGACTATTATTTTGCCCATTTTACAATTGAGGAAACTGAGGCTAACAGCAGTAAAGTGACTTTTGCAGGGTCACACAGCTAGTAAGTGTCTGAGGTCAAATCTGAATTCAAGTCTTCCTAACTCCAGGTCCAATACTCTAGCCATTAAGCCATTAACAATATCTTCTATCTTCATATATGCACTTGGTACCTTTGCACGTGAGGAAGCAGACTGACTTCATCACTTTCCCAAGACATTTAACCCAAAGCAATGAATTCTCAAAATCTATATATTTCTGTATGAAGGTTTCTACCACCACCCCACCAGAAGACAAGGGACTGGATACCGGGTTATACAGAAAAAGGCAATCAATTAAAAGCCAGATTAAGGATCTCCCTTAGGGGCAGCTAGGTGGTGCAGTAGATAAAGCATTGACCCTGGATTCAGGAGGACCTGAGTTCAAATCCAGCCTCAGACACTTGACACTTACTAGCTGTGTGACCCTGGGCAAGTCACTTAACCCTCATTACCCCACAAATAAATAAATAAATAAATCTCCCTTAGACTTGTGTGCCCATGTGTTTCAGAGTACTGGTATTGGTAGGGTGGGGTGGTAAACCTGGCACCTTCATCACAGACCCACTCTTCTTAAATATACATGTTGTACAAGAAACAATGGTACCTCAAAGAGTGCCAGACCTCAGAGTCCTTTTAGGATATAATGATTTTTATTTTTTACAAGCTGATGTTGTTTTCATTTAAGTTAATAGAAGAAAGATACCCTCAATTTTCTGCTGAGAAATCTTCCCCGCCCCCCCCCATGAAGGGTTTAAAGTGAGACAGGGGACTAATAAGACTGATCTTAAGAACAATGAGGTCACTTTCTATAAGCATGTCTCACATGATTTCATTTTCCCCATCCATCAGACTGTAAATATAAGGATGATAGATCTTGCTAATCCTTTTAAAGATAAGATCTGATGACAGGATATCCAGACAGGCAAATCCATTAAAAATAGTATCTTGGCCCACAAGAGTGAAAATTGAACATGCTTTTGACTTCTCAGAGTTTGTAAAATTAACACCCACAGCACCTTAGTCCTGTTCAGTTCTTGATATGTAGCAGTGTAGCTTTGCATGATTCAGCAAAGAAATTCTATCTTTGAAGATTAAAACAATTCAGTGCCTGGATTTATTTAGCTCATTACAAATATCAACTTTAGTTTCACGAGCCTAACTTTTCAGGCACAGAAGAAATGCAGGAATTGTAAAGTTTTAAGTCCTGATGTGCCAGTGGACATAGTTTTTGGTTCCCTCATCAAGGGGCTGTATTCCCAATCCAGGTTTCCTCCTTTCCAAATGTTAGGCCCCTGCTTCTTTGCCAACCAGTTGTCAGTAATGAGCTCTCCATGCTGAGATGAAAAGGCCTGGGGGCCCACCTTCAGGCAGTGAGGCTGGATGAGGAAGTGTTCCAGCAGACAGCCCCATCTCGGCTTGTCCAGTCAGCGATCAGAACATCTGTCCAAATAGACTACAGAGGAAAATGTGACTGCTGAGTTCTGGGCAGGTTGTCCTCCATTTCCTTCAACATTTAGCTCTAGTCTTTGGAGGGCTTGGACATTGAGAATATTAAGACACTGAATTTTTTTTCCAATCAAGCATGTACAAAGATGGCAGTCTATATAGCTTAGGGGCTGTACATAGTATTCGCTTACATGTTTACTTAATGTTAAAGTCTGTCTGCTGTTTGAAGATGGGACCCTCACCACTTTAACTGGTTTGACAGAATGCCAAAACATAGCCACTTAATAAATCCCATTTAATCCTGATGACTAGTTCTGGGAGATGGATAAAGAGTAAAACCCCAATTTAATAGAGAAGGAAAGTGAACTACAGAATGAATAACAGCTGGGATCACAACACCAGAGTGCCCCCTCCTAAATTCTGGGTTCAAGCATTGGTTTGATCACTACATGTCAGGAATATTTGTTGTAGAAAGGCTTTATGGTGTTGAGTAAGGGTTGTACTAAGTGACCTCAGAGGACCCCTCCTGCTCTAACATTCCATGAGTCTGACTGTCTCCATGTTGTTACCCTATGCTGCCTCACATTCAAATTGTAACCTATGCAACCTCCAATAGGACACAAAGTTTCCGTGCTACCTCTTCATAAATACAAGGTTTTGAGCTATGAGAAATTATAGAAATCATCTAGACCAGAGGTTTCAAACAAGAGGCCCATGGGCCACATTTGGCCCACAACACTCCCAAGAGCAGCCCAAACCAGGTATGATTTGAAAATATTTGACAAAATGAATATGCAATAAAACATTGATAATATAAATATGTGGTTTTCTAAGTCAGTGTTATGCTCACAGGGATCTTTATACATGGTTTAATGGCTCCTGTTCGAGTTTGACACCACCAATCTAGACCATTCCTCTTCTTTTACAGATAAATAAACTGAGGCCTGAGAGGTTAGTGACAAGCCCAAAGTCATATGGATTTCAAAGCCAAGATGTGAACGCATGACCCTTCATTCCTAATCCTTTGTACTTTTTACTATATCATCATTTTTTCTGTTTCCTGGTTCAGAACACCCATGCAGAATTCTGGGAAATCTATGCTGGGCAATTTAACGCACCTTCTCAAGCATCAAGAAGCAACTTCTTTATACAAATAATAGGAAAGAAGGAAGGAAGGAAAGATAAGAAAATGTAATGGTTTACTGTGATTCCCTAAGTCTACAGTAACAATAGCTTACATTTATTTAGTGCTTTAAGGTTTGAGAAGTGTTTTACAAATATTATCTCATTTTACCCTCAAAATAACCCTGGGAGGAGGGTACTATTATCTCCATTTTATTGATGAAGAAAAAAAGGCAGACAGGTTAAATTACTTACCCAGGGCCACACAGCTAGTAAGTGTCTGAGGCCAAGTCTTTGAACCCAAGTTTCTCTGACTCTAGTTCCGAATCTCTATAGACCCCCACCCCCGACCACCCAGTCACGATTGACTCCAAAAGTCAAAACTCTTTCTGACTCTTACAATTTTGTTTCTTGTGGATTGTTGTGCTTCCAAGTCAAGTGAGCTCACTTTGGGCTTCCTACCATTAGTTTCCATACCAGTTTCTTTCCTCAGCTGCCACCTGTCATGACTGTCTGTAGAGCAACAGAGGTTGTTCTTTTCCCCTCCCTTTTTCACCCCACCTCCCACCCCTGTATGACTGCCCAATGGGTTCTCTTTCCCTAAGAACTCTTCTCCATCACTTCCCAGCCTTTTGGCCAAAGTCAAAGGGAACAGGATTTCTCTCTGTGTAATACCCTCCCACAGAAGTGACATTCTCCCTCCTTAGGTCTCCTACTGCCAGCCTTTGCAAGCTGAGTTTACCTGGCTGGTTTGTTGACATCTTGTCAAATCCAATCTGTATTTTTCATCCTTACCATTCCTTGTTCTGAGCTCTTCAGGGCCAAGGTATTGATGCACCCATCCCTCAGATACTATGAGCACATGGGTTACATCCACATTTACTCTTCAAATGGATTTCTCAAGTTTCATTACAGACAGGTAGATTCCCCAATTGGCACATGTTTAAGTGCTTCTTCCCTAGTGGTATTATAAAGGATAGGATGGTATGGGCCAGCAGCAGCATGTGTAGTTCCATGCATTTGTGCAGACTATCCTCCAAGCCTGATTGCCTTCCATTTGCCTCTCCCCCTCTTTCAATTCCTAGCTTCCCTGACCAAACACCACCTCTTTTGCTCACCCAGCCCAAGCATAGTTTTTGGTGCTCTCTTTTCAACTGACCTTGTATTTATTTATTCATCCGAATACATATGGTAGGGGCTAAAGACAATGTAAACTTCTTGAAAACAGGGATGATTTTGTTGGTACCTGTGTATGTGTGCCCTCACTGCCTAGCACAGTTCATCACTCAAGGCAGGTGATTAGTATGTGTTTATTGAATTGAAATGATATTAATCCCTAAGAGATTATACATGTTAAATATATGGGTCTCCCCCTTATTTTCTCTTAAACTTTCTCTACCCAAAAGTTAGATTTCCTAACTGGCAGTTTTAAGAACTCACTGCATAATGAGAAGTCATTTTTAAAAGAAATGATAAGAAAGTGAGTCTAGTTCCTCATCTGAGCTAATGCTCAGGAATCATGCAGATAACCATTTGTCAGCCAGTTGAAGGATTAGACTTATGAGAATGTTTCCCAGGGACAATTTATATTGCAGAGATCATCAAAAATTTCTTAATGTGAAATGAGAATATAAGAGAGGCTTACAAACTTCCTGAAAAGGTGCAGAGAAAAAAATACAGTCTTACTTTTGTAAGAGCTGCTGTGGCAAACACACATTAACTAGTGTTCCAATTTTCAGAGCGCCACTCTGAATCTGGCAGGGCTGGTCCTTCAAAGACACACTCAATCCATCTCCAGGTATTTACTTGAAGCCTTTGCAGCACAGTAGGACCTGCCAGGTCTTTGCATCTACTGGCATAGCCTTGGTAAACCCAGGGGCACCTTCATGCCCTGATGTGGGAACAGAGGAGGATTTTAGAGGAAGAAAAATAAATGTCAGCACAGTAAAAATTATGTGTATGCTGGAACCTTAGTTTAATCTTTTCCAGGCTCTGAACTGAAAAAAATGTGTTATTAGGGAAAATAATGTTATAATGAGGTCCTTCTGTAATTCTAATACTAAATCCCTTGGACAGTTTCCAAGATGGACCCTGCCTTATACTGAGGTCTGTATTACAGTTAATCAAGGTATCAAGATAAGCATTATTCTATGCCTTTGAGGCACCAAAGACAAAAAAAAATGTATAGCATGATAATTTAGAAATAAAGGCTTAGCTTAATCATGTGCTTATTCATTGATTAGTCCTTCCTTGCAGTAATTTTCTTTTTTTGGTGTGGGGGGGTAGAAATGGTATAATGGTATGACACAGACTTAATTGATCTTAAATTTTCAAAAGTTAGACAAAATTTTAAAACATTGTTATCTTTAAATAGTAGTTATTATCACTTTGAGGAAGTATTTAACACTTTTTGAGCAAATTCTCTGTATTGCTTCTTTACAGGATTAACCTTTTGTCTAATGCTTAAGGTGTCATCTAATGTTAACATTATCTCAGAGTTTGGATTCTAGCCCAAACATAATATGTCTGCTTGTGTGGCAGCTTTATGTCAAGACACTTTACTTAAATCAATTACCCATGTCAGAAGTTTGCGTCTTGAAAGGAAGTATCCCAAATCTGGAACCAAAATGTTATTGACATAAAATGAATTTTTTAAATGGCTTGTAGCTTTCTTGAGAAACAGTTGGTGAATGGTGGCAAATGGGGCATAAAAATGAAAGAAATGATGCCAGAAAATACTATCTAGCCTGGCAATTGAAGACCATAAAACCCTAGCATTTCTCCAGGCACTCCTGGGAGACAAAAGCATATGTCTGAAGTGACTGAGCTGATGGAAAGTACTATGTATGGCTCAATCTTTTAATGTCTGAAATTGGAACCATGACTTTGACTTGACACTTTACCAACCCTTTATTTTGTCCAAATTGGAGAGTTGGAGACTTAGAAAAAAGCAAAACTATACTAGAGCCAAACAATATGACAGCGTGCTACTGTATGCATCTAGTTTTGGGATATTACTCCTGAAGATCAAGGAGTTACAGAAACCTAAGATGGCAAAGGGCAGGCTCTTGTGTTGACTTTGACTGTTTCATGAGCTGAAATCAAGACTTTTCCCCCACAGCTCTGCCCATGACACAGAACAGACTCTTTGGGTTTCCAGATACAGTATGAATGAGCTTTGTTCAAGAGAAGGGTTTCTTAATGATGTGCAGTCAAGAGGGGAGGGGAAAGACCGGATCAACACAGTTGGAATGGCTTAAGACGGTGGAGACAGAAGGACTTAACAAGATGGTGTGAAAAGTCTTGAAGCAGCCAAGATGTCTGTTGTAACCCCTGTGTGGACACACCAATTATAATTTATAAGGCTTTGGGAAAGGGAGAACAAATATAAGAAAGGAGGAGAATGTAGAAACCACCATATCTGCAAACAGGGATAACAAAGACAGAGAATGGAGAGGGATTATCAATGGAAGAAAAAGCCAAGCAACACATGCTAGACTGGATTTCATAATAAGGATAGATTGATTGAGAATGTTTTTAATTTTTTCTTAATAGATTGGCCCTGCCTGTACTGGAAAGCTGAAACCTTTCCATACTTAAAATTGGACAGTTGTTTTACTATTCTGGGTACACAAGCTGACATTACAGATTTTCTGTAATTTCTCACAAATACAATGATATCTGTTTAGGAAACACACTTAATACATAATATTTTAGACCTGCCACAGACAGAGGTGGACTAAGGCATGTATTGTTACTTCTTTTTCACATATAGGAAAACCATAGAGCCTGTTTTCCTGCATTTTACTCCAGGACTTTCACATAACTTGGAGAATTTAGAACACAAATCCTTTTTTTTTTTCATTTTGTTTGTCTTGCTATTCAGACTAACCTTTCATACAGACCTCAGTCCCCATTCAACAGGAGTTCATTTGAGCTAGTATAATATGACTTTTAATAAGTTGTTCTACCTTTGCCTCAATTTCTTGAATTGGAAAACACATTGATACCTTGATCAGTCATGATTTCATAAGTACGAGTACTCATACCTCCAATGCACATCATAACTCAGTCAGATCTTTTCATCCTTTTAATTCTTGCCAATGTCCTTCCAGAAATTCTCCATGGATTACCTACCTAATATGCTAGAGGTCCTGCTCTTTGTCTTTTAATACATCATGAATAACATTGCATTTTGTGTTGTCCATCTCTTATCTTGTACTCTCTCTTTATGTCCAACCAATCTCCTTTCCTAGTTCTATATGTCTCTGGTGATATTTCTATAGGTGAATTCAGTGACCTGCTTTCACCTACCATATGCCTTTTCCTTGTACTTTCGATTATTTATTCTTTTGATTTTTCTGAGGTCAATGGTAGACCCTGATTCAGGATCACATAGAATAACAAGGAGGACATTGATATAAAAAAAAAAAAAGATGGGCTTTGGTGACATTGGGCTATATGATTTCATTGAAAGCATAGTGGAAATGGAATCATGGAATAAATTTACCTAGTATATAATATTTAGGGTTTTCATAAACAAAGATGAATTAAAACAGTGAAAAATGTTTATCATTCACATCAAAAATGCATAACACCTGTCTTTAAATTTGAAAAATATTCTGCTGCATACAAGGTAGTTCTACATATTGGAGGATAAGAAGAGTTGAGGAAAATGGAGAGAAGAATTCAAAAGGGAAGTAAGTCAGTAGGTCAGAATATAGAGATGATGGGGACAGCCAGGTGGTGTAGTGGATAAAGCACCGACCCTGGATTCAGGAGGACCTGAGTTCAAATCTGGCCTCACACACTTGATACTTACTAGCTGTCTGACCTTGGGCAAGTCACTTAATCTTCATTGCCCCACAAAAAAAAAATAAATAGGGCAGCTAGGTGGCACAGTGGATAGAGCACTGGCCCTGGATTCAGGAGGACCTGAGTTCAAATCCAGACTCAGACACTTGACACTTACTAGCCGTGTAACCCTGGGCAAGTCACTTAACCTTCATTGCCCCCCCCAAAAAAAATAAAAAAATAAATAGAATATGGAGATGATGATGGTGATTATTATGATGACAATGATAATTATAGCAGCTTGCATTTATATAGCACTTTAAAGTTTGCAAAGCACTTTACAAATATCATCTTTAAATTTAGAGGCAGCTGGTGGCACAGTAGATAAAGTACGGGACCTCAGGTGAAGAAGATCTGATTTCAAATATAACCTTAGACATTTACTAGCTATGTGACCCTGGGCAAGTCCCTTAGCTTCTACTTGCCTCAGTTTCCTCAACTGTAAAATGAGGATAGTAGTAGTATCTACTTCACAGAATTGTTGTGAAGTTCAAATGAAATAATATTTGTAAAAATGTGCTTGGCCCATGGTGGGTGCTAGATAAATGTTTATTCCCTTTCTCCTTTATTTTATGTTCTCCTCATAACAACCCAATAGGGTAGATGCTATCATCATCATCATCATCAGATTTTACAGATGAGGAAGCTGAGGCAGGCATAGGTTAAGTGAGTTTCCCAGGGTCACACAGCTAATAAGTGATTGAAGCTGGATTTGAACTCAGGTCATCCCAAATCTAGGTCTAGCACTCAATCCACTGTACCACCTACCTGAAAAATATTAATTCTTCAGTGTGAAAAAATATTATGATTTTCCCTAGTATTATTATTGTAAGAAATTAATACTAATAATGATAAATCTATTAAAAATAGAAATAGTAAGTATAATTACCTTCTTTCTGGCATGGAAGATGGATAGATATTCACAAATCTTGATGACTTTTTTCTCCTAGCTGGTCAGTGGGAAACTGGAGCACCTGCAGCCTGACCTGTGGCATCGGAGAACAATCTAGGCTGGTTCAGTGCATGCAGCAGATTCACTCTAAATCAGAGGTTGTCTCTGCCACTCTTTGCTCTCAGCCAATCCCTCCCAGCAGACAGATCTGCAATACTCAGAGCTGCCCACCAGCCTGGAGTGCAGGGCCCTGGTCAGAGGTAAGTTATTCAGATTGCAAGCAGGGAGCAGAGAAATGAGGTTGGTACATGTTTCCAATCCCTTGCTTTTACTGATGCCATTTAGAGCCTTTCTCCTAAAGAGCCCTTTGCTGGATTTTCTTTTTTGTCATTTACTCACTGCTCTTCTTTAGTGTTCAAGAACATGTGGGAAAGGATGGAAAAAGAGATCTGTGACCTGTAAAAGCACTAACCCGTCTGCCCGGGCTCAGATTCTGCCTGATGCTGTCTGTTTCACAGAAATAAAACCCCAAACTCAAGAAGCCTGTTTGCTTAAACGCTGCCATAAGCACAAGAAACTACAATGGCTTGTGTCTGCCTGGTCAGAGGTAGGTATGTCTCTATTCCAATAAATCGCTAGAATGTCACTCCAGTAGCAGTGAAAGAAGGTGCTAAACCAGTTAATTCTTTTCAAAGACACTGGTTATCTTTTTCAGAAGGGACTCAGGTCCAACAGTGAACATTTTCTGAAAACTACCCTTTGAAGTATACTGGTCACAGAGAGTTTAAGTGACTTGTATGTGGTTGTAGTATCAATGTCCCCAAAGGAATCCAGATCCCTTGGTTCCAACGCCAGTGTCCTTTTCACTATAATACACTGCCTCTTATTTAAAAGAAAAATCATACTTACGTGAATAGTGATGTCCATGGGAGCATCATCTTCAAAATACAAAAAAAAAAAAACCAATGAATAGATTACTCTGACTAGTTGACTAGTACCTGATTGAATTCAATTGAGTATCTCCTTTGGGTTGACACATTACATTTATTGAAGATGCTTATCTAAAGTTTGTATCAGGCACCAGGCTCTTGGTGCATCTTGTCTAAAATGGGCATTAGAGGCTACTTTTAAATTTGAGAAATAGAAGATTTTTAAACCATGAAAAAATGACTCTACCAGGGACATTCAAATGAATAATTTTGGGATAACCAGTTATTAGGATTATATGCAAAACAGGATTCTCAATTTGCTTTAGAATCAATTATATCTTTTAAAGGAAAAATTTAAACACCATCTCTCATTGTTGTTCATAAGTCCCTTTGATCAGAAAGATGTTTAGGAGAAATCACAGTGATAGCAGAAGATAAACTGTGATACAGAGGTATCAAACTCTCTGTTCAAGGTATGCAAGTACCTGTAAAACTCCTGACTGTGGCCTACACTAGATTAAAATGTATATGGAAAATGATTAACAAAATAAATAAAAGATACAATACAATGTAGTTGATATGAATCTGTGACTGTCTAAATCAACATACAGTAGCAGGGATCTGTTTCTATTTGAGGTTGACACCCCTCACGTAAAAAATAGGACTGAAGAGTATTTTGTATCTTCTACAACTTTGGTATACCTACTTCTAAGATAAGAAGGAGGAAAAATATTTTGATATCTGAAATGATTCAATTGATTTCATGGCCTTTATTATGATATTCCTGACAGTAATACTATAATCCACATGCAGCACTTATGTCCATGTGGACATAAAACTCAGGTCTTGGGCACAGTCACCATTAAGTAGATACATAGAGCTTAACAAAAGCTAGCTGCCCCCTCACACACCCCTTTTAAAATGTTTCTGGGGGCAGCTAGGTGGCGCAGTGGATAAAGCACCGACCCTGGATTCAGGAGGACCTGAGTTCAAATCCAGCCTCAGACACTTGACACTTACTAGCTGTGTGACCCTGGGCAAGTCACTTAACCCTCATTACCTGGCAAAATAAATAAATAATATAAAAAAATGTTTCTGGTTTTATCTGGAAGTCAGGTTCAGGTTGTTCATGTGACCTCATGGAATAGAAACTGTTCACTCTCTACTTTTGGGGAAGTATAATATACCTAAGTGCTTTGCTTTCAGGAGCATATACAATTGGCTTTCTAGGACAACAGTCCCTTTGTGAAGCCTGACAGTGCTCATGAACTTTTGCATCCAACACTGGGATATGCCAGTTGGCCCTGTGTTTTCTCTTTCAATGAAGACTTAAATAAGTTCCAGTACAACGTGAGAGCATCTACTGGGGAGATGCCATTTGGTCTCACTCCCAGGCATTATTCCTTTCTTCTCTTCTCCTGCGTCCACTCTTTAGCTTCTGTACTATGCCGATGATCTCCATCACAGTTGGCCCAGCCCAGTTGGCCTTAATGGCCTCATGGTAAGGTGGGATAAAGAATATTGTGAGGCCTAGTCTTGGCAGCAAACTCAACCCATAGTCATTGTAGTGGGGGGAAAAAACTGCTGAGAAAGGAGCATAGAGGAAGTGCTCACCAAGCAGAAGCTGTATTATTTAAGCAGGAGATCATCCATAACCACTCAGGAGAAGAAACAGGGATGCCAAGTGCCAAACAAAGAAACAGCCAGGGACATATATAACCAGGTAACCAAGCAAAGGTTCAGAAAACACAGGAATTCAATGAGTCTTGGATGGGTTACACAGTGCCATCAGTCACAATGTCACTTTGCATGCTCATTGAGTCCTGTGTTTCAGAGGGTTATGCCTATGCTGCTCTGTTCTGCCAACAAGTATCGCCTGGTACTGAAAGTCAGTATGCGCTCTTAGTTAAAACAATTAAATCTAGGATCTACTAAGTTTTGTTATATTTATCTTAAAACTGTTGACAATTTTAACCTCCAGGTTAACCTTTGTTCTAAAACTGTTGCTTCAGTGGAATTATTTTAATCCCTTATTTTTTCTTTTAGTGCTCTGTAACTTGTGAAAGAGGAATACAGAAAAGGTTGTTAAAATGTGCAGAAAAATATGTTTCTGGAAAATACAGAGAGCTGGCTTCAAAGAAATGCTTACATTTGCCAAAGCCAAACCTGGACTTGGAAAGAGAATGCGCCCTGTTTTCATGTCCCAAGCAACCAGTGTACTCTGCAGTGAGGCATGCGAGGGGCACTTGGTATTCTTCTCCCTGGTCTCAGGTACTTGACAGTTTTGAATTTTTAGAGGCTTAGTAAGCAAAATTTATGGCCCTACTGTTTGGTGGTGAAGTTTAAACAGTGATGTTTCCTTAGAGTTTCAGTCCCCAATGTCCTATTAAACTACTTTATTACATTTCTCTCAAGGGTATAGAAGTTTGTGTATATGTGTCTTTTAGGGGATGATATCCAGTTGTTACAGAGCCATTAAGAACATGTTTGTGTCTTTTGCTCAGAATTATCACCACTCATCACATCTAGAAAGATTTAATTCTATGGGTTAGAGCAGGGCAGAATTGCCCATAGAATAAGTATGAAGAGAAATAACAACTCCAAAATGAACAGGTGGATTAAAGTTCATGGTATATTAACTAGGGAGTTGCACAAGTCCAAATATATACGAGATATCATGTGAATTGTTTACATGCATTTAAGTAGAGTCAGCTTTTGGCTGGTAAAATCGGTGAGGTTCGTCTTTTGTCCATATCATTTTCTCCCCCACCTGTCTGCTCCCTCTTTCCCCAATTCTATTTTTCCCCTTAAACAAATATGCAAAATAACAACAAAATGTTCATTTATGGTCTTTGTCTCATTGTTGGACATTTTAGTATGTCTTTTATATAGGAGCACATGGTATAGCCCTGATTATATCCCTCATATCTTGTTCTCTCCTTCTTCATCTTCATTTTTCTTCATTTCTCTTCATTCCTTTTCTTTTCCCTTTCATTGATTTCCCTTTTGCTACCTCTGCATTTTTCTACAACCCATATTTCTTTGCCTTCCATTTCTCTGGGTGAAGAAGAAAGAAGATATAGAAAGGGTAAGACATGGAGAGGAAGATTCACTGCACAAGCAGTATTTGGTTTTTAATTCTGGACAAAATGTAGTGCCCTTATTTTTTTGACTATCTTATCTGACTACACATAGCAGTGACTGCATTTGGGTCCTTTCGTGAGCCAATCACTCTTAAGTACTTTCATCTTGTAACATCCTTCTGATTCTCTCCCCAAAAAACCTAAAACAATTCAGTAAGTATGGCCTTAAGGAGAAATGCCCACCTTCCCCATTATGGTAGAAATTTCTGTTTCCTCATCTAACATATAGGAACAAGGAATCTCCCATCAGTCTAGGTCACCCCTGACTCTTTTGAGGATAAAAAGAGAATCAGAAATTTTCAGTTCTTTGATTCTTTGTTCTCAATTCCAAAGATAACTGACTGTATCAGCCTTTCAAGACAGCAAAATTAAGTTGTCTATCCATGTCTTTTTCCCCTCTGGTCCCTGGTATATACAATACAGGTTCTTTGGAAGGTGGTAATGTATACAAGATCTAATTTTCTAATGAAAATCTATGAACCATCAAAATATTTACATGCAAATGTGTATACTTTAGGCAATAGAATGATGCAGGTCTAGATTTGTGCAACTTGGAAAGTGAAGAGGTATTTTTTAGGAGCTAAGTGAACAGCCATCAAATGGTTCCTTTGTACAGCCAGATCCTCCAAAAACTTCTGCAAAACAATAAAGGGAAGAAGTGCAAGGGCCCTTTCTCACCCTCCATAATGAATGGAGACTGGCACTCAAATTAAATGGAAGACTGGTACAGCTATTGACTGAATTCAAATTGAAGTTTCCATCCATTTGGTATCAATTCAGTTAAAGCGTGTTCATCTCAAACCATTTAGTTATTGAACCATTAGACAGAAATGCATAAGACAGAATGCAAAATGTACTTCCAACCAGGACAACCTAGATTTTATACTTTGACCCATGAGAAGTCAACTTTCCATTCAAAAAGTCCATATTCAGACCCTTCTATACCGATAAGATATCAAACAGAATTTATCTGCTAATATTTAGAAGTAGCACTTCTTTGATAGTGTAGGTTATAACTTTCTAAATATATCTATAGGATGTGAAGTTTTGGGGCAGCTCGGTGGCCCAGTGGATAAAGCACTGGCCCTAGATTCAGGAGGACCTGAGTTCAAATCTGGCCTCAGACCCTTGACACTTACTAACTGTGTAACCCTAGGCAAGTCACTTACCCCTCATTGTCCCTCAAAAAAAAAATAAATAAAATTGTGGGGCAGCCAGGTGGTACAGTTGATAAAGCACTGGCTTCCCAGCAGATCATCCCCCACTATTGCTGTTATTTTGTATACAGTACATTTCACTCTGCAGAGAAAGAACTGATAGTATCTGAAAACAGATGGAAACACATTTAAAAAAATTGTTTTTCATTTCCTCTTTGACAATTCCTTAATCTAAAGTTTGGGGGGTTTTAACTGTTTTCTCTCACAACTAGCTAATATGGGAATTTTTCCATGACTACTCATGTATAACTTATTTTGAATTGATTGAGTTCTTGTGGGTGGGGGGGTGGGAATGGAGGGGGAAAGAGAAGTTGGAACACAAAGTTTTTTAATAATTGATGTTAAAATTTTATTTTTACATATATTTTAGAAAATAAAATTCTATTCAGAATAAACAAACAATAAAAACTAAATAAATAAAAGGTAAAGCACTGGCCTTGAATTCAGGAGGACCTGAGTTCAAATCCAGCCTCAGACATCTGACACTCAACTAGCTGTGTGACCCTGGGCAAGTCACTTAACCCTCATTGCCCTGAAAAAAAAAAAGGATGAGAAATTTTGTTTTAGAGGAATGATGACAATCCTTATAGTTTAATTCATATCTATCAAGATTAATTGGTTTTTAAAGAGTCAGAGTAGTGTAATGAATAAAGAGCTAGTCTGGGAATTTGGAAGATTTGGATTCAACTGTGGCCTTTGACATATACTGGTCATGTATATACTTGGCAAATCACTTTCCCTCCCAGTTCCCCCAAACAACTCTCCAAGGCTAGAAATTGAAGAGAAGGTACAGATCTTCATTAGTAGGGCAAGTTTAGTCACCTGGAACATTCTATACAATTGAAGTGACAGGTCATTAAAAATTGTTTCTTACTGACTTCCAACCCACTAAAGTGGGGTTGGAAGGAAAGAAACATTTATTAAGCATCTACTGTTTGCCAGGCACAATGCAATGCATTTTACTAGTATTATCTCACTGGATCTTCACAACAACCCTGGGAGGTAGGTGCTATTATTATTCATATTTTACAATTGAGGAAACTAAGGCCGACAGAAGTTAAATGACAGCTGGTAAGCCTTTGAGGCCAAATTGAAACACAAGTCCTCCTGACTCAAGGTCTATTGCTCCAACCATTATACCATCTAGCTCACTCTGAGTTGTGTGAGTAAACATGGTTTGGACTAGTGGTTTCATTTGTGATAGAAATCCTTGGGGGGAAACTTCCTCTCCTAAGGCACCGTTCTGCAACTTATAGTCTGAAATGGGTGCTTAGGACACTGAGGTTAGGGAACATGCACAGGTACATAGCCAGTTTGTGTCAGAGGTCATATTTCAACGCAGCTCTGACTTATTCTGAGAAAGAAACTCTTTACTTCCTATACCACCTTACCTCTTTTTTAGAACATATGATCTAGAAAGTGAGTAATAGCTAATATTTTAGATGAATATTCTCCCTAACATGAATAAGTATTGACAACCATAGGCAACATTGTTATGGTGACTCTCCTACCTATTTTCAGAGTACTTTGTGCTTTCATGTTTTCTCCTAGCTATTCAAGAGGCTTCTACTGTGGTACTCTACTCAAACCTACCTTGCCTTATTCAAAAACCTAACCCCCTCTACATTTCTCCCCCATAAAAAAACAAAATCTGGGGCAGCTAGGTGATACAGTGGATAGAGCACAAGCCCAAGAGTCAGGAGTACCTGAGTTCAAATCCGGCCTCAGACACTTAACACTTACTAGCTGTGTGACCCTGGGCAAGTCATTTAACCCCAATTGCCTCACGAAAAACACAAAAAACAAACAAAAAAATAAAAACAAACAAAAAAATCTGATTCACCTTTTTTTTAAATTTTTACAGATTTTATTAGGGCCTTATTTTTTACTTTGAGATGTCAACCACCTAGCTGGTAATTCATCCATGCAGAGATGTTATAGATTGATAACAGTATAATGAATTGTCACTCAAAGACTATTTGCATTTTAATAAGAGAATTTTAACACAATAGGTTGAAATTATAAATGAGCAAGTTTTGATCAAAATAAGGAGGAACATCCTAAAATCTAAGGTTATCCAACAAATTTGATAGGCCAAATTTCATGGTAGTGAGTTGTCCACCACCCTGGAAACATTCAGAGGCTATACATCCACTTGTTGGAAATGTAGAGAGAATTAATGCTTCAAGAAAGGGTTGGCCTACATGTACTCAGAATAGCATTCCTACTATAAATTCTAATGACTCCAATGACTTCCAATAATGTCACCTGAAAAACTGTGAATATTTAAATGATAAGCCATTTTTCTATCTTCATCTACAATTTGGAGTCTTCACTTTCCAAAGTCAGTCTGTTCCAAAGTATATTTGAGCATGTTTTCTCCCTTTCAAGGAAGGACCCCATTTTTTCCCAAAGGAGTATAATAGAGGTCTGACCCTGAGACTTGTCCTTCTCTAAACATTGAAACAGTATAGCTGTGGAAATAGCACTTAATATGGGCCAGGAGGTACTGCTTTAGTCCTGTGTTTGCCACTGATCATCTTTGTAGCCACACACAAATCATGTCACCTTTCTGAGTCTCGGTTTTCTCATATTCAAAATGAAAGAATTCAACTAGATGATCTCTAAGAACCTTTCTTTCCCTTTAACCTTTGATGAGTCTAGGATTCTCTCATTGTGCTAATTATGGTTGATGCCATGTCAAAGTCCTTCCACCACTGTATGCTATTCAGCTATGCCTCCCACTATGTGAAAGGGGGGAATATCTCATCGTATGCATTTGTGCTACCTCCCAAAGATCAGATCCTGAGCATAGGAGTGGCCAGTAGTATATGCCGTGACAAGAGACCATGGTCATGGCAGTAAAGAAGTTTTGAACAAAAGAATGTCAAAGCCAAAAGGGATTTTGGAGATCATCCAGGCTAGCATGTCCAATTTACAAATGAGGAAACTAAGTCACAGAGAACCTGAATCAATGGCTTTCCCAAATTCACCCATCTAGAAAGTGGAAGAGCTGGGGGTAAGAAGTTCCATAAACTGAGATTCTATTGACTACAGCATATGATGTGTTGCTAAGAAGTGTGCCATTGTTCTCTCCCCTTTTATAAGCCAGTCATGTCAGTTACTGTGCATAGCTGAAGGCAGAACTCCCAGCAGGACCAGATTCATTCTCCACTTGGCCTGAAATAAGAAAGAAACATAGTAGAAACTGGGGAATAAGGGATGGGAATTTCCTTTAAATTTTTACTCAAGGGTTGTATGTTCCCAATACAAAGGAGCAAATCAAACTAGATAAACTCAGGAGAATAAAAGTCTCATTATCCATAGGGAATTCATCCTCTCTGAAACAGATGGATTGCAACTACTTTTGGGATCATCCTTTCCAGAAAGATTTTATATGTGTACATTCTCTCCACATATACATATGTATATGTTTGTATATGTATTTGTGTGTGTGTGTGTATATATATATATATATATACATATATATATATATATGATGAAGTTATACTACTGATTTGCAACTAAAATCCCCATTTCAAATTACTGTTTTAGAATATAGACACTATACCAACATAACTTTTTTTTTTAATCCAGGGTACCCTATTGAGCATTTTATCTGATTGGAGAGGAGGGGAGGGGGACACAAAAAGTGGCTGGAATGTGGTTTAACAAGCTTATAAATAGCTGTCCATGGTTCACTTCCCGGTCAGGGAGCCACATCACATGCACTATGGAAACTAGTAACTGATTTTCACTTGGGTTGAATTTTTATTAAGGATTTAATAGTCTGTAAGCATTGAAATTCCACCTGGGAGAGATTTTTCCATGTAGGAAATTATATAAGGTTGCCCAGTCATCTTTGGAAAAGTAACAGAATGGCCATTGCTTATTGTACAAGGGTGCCAAAATTCCAGGAAACTGATTTTTTTTTTGAGCCACCAGATTCTATATCTACTGTGTCTACTACTCTTTGGTTCTTCTTGCCACGTAGAAGACATAAAGGTATGTAGAGCAGAGCTTACCCAGCCCAGCTGATAAAGGGAGTCACTTTCCTCAAGGACTATTTTCCTTGCTCTTGGGAGGGTGGGAGAGATGATTGCTACCCCTTTATTCCTGTTGGTCCACTTCCTTCTCCCTATTCCTGTGATAGAGGAAAGGTATCATGAACCAGTAATTCTTATCCATTCACATTGTCCATATGTCCTACCAATTAATATAAAGACTCAATTTAAAAAAAGAGAGGGCAGCTAGGTGGTGCAGTGGATAAAGCACCGGCCCTGGATTCAGGAGTACCTGAGTTCAAATCTGGCCTCAGACACTTAACACTTACTAGCTGTGTGAACCTGGGCAAGTCACTTAACCCCAATTGCCTCACTAAAAAAAAAAAAAAAAAAAGCCTCACATTTAGGGGCAGCTAGGTTGTGTAGGAGATAGAACACTGGCCCTGGATTCAGGAGGACCTGATTTTGAATCTAGCCTCAGACACTTGACACTTACTGGCTGTGTGACCCTGGGCAAGTCACTTAACCCTCATTGCCCTGCAAAAGAGAGAGAGAGAGAGAACTAGAGTGAATCACTAGACTTCACAAACTCAGAACTTGAATTTTCAACTGAACCATAAGCCAAACAAAATACTAAAAAGTATTTATAATTAACTGTATAGGTGGAATAGTCCCTTTAATGCTGTCAGTAATGCTCAAACCCAGTCATTATCTTTTCTAAAATTATTGTATCATGGAGAATATATAATATCCAAATATTGCCTAAATCATACCTATACTTCATTTAGTCTTAGGAAAAATCTAGCTGCACTGGCTTGGTAATAAGTTGACAAGCTCATAAAAAATCAAGGCTAGCCAGGAGTAATGCCATTGTGTTGTGTATCTCTTTAGCTGCCAAAGACTCTTGATCTAATCTGTTAGCACTTTAGAGGAAAAGCAGTTTAGAAATCTATGATAGAGAACAAAAATCCTACTACTGAATGATTGTACAGCATGCCTATAAATACTTTCCAGGTTCATCTTTGGGACATTTTATTCATAAAGTTGCTGTGAATTTTTCATTAAGAGATATGAGATACACTTGAATCATATCATTATATTCTGTTACTTTCTAAATTTGGAGAGGAAAAATTAGAGCCTTTGTGTCTTGCAAATTTTTTCTTATGCTGCTAGAAAAAGAGCAGCAAATAGGTAGGAAGTTTTCCCATGTGGTTTTCTTGATTTGGCCTCCTTCTTATGTGGAATAAAAGTGCTAACAGGATCTACCAGCTGAAAGATTAAGGCAAACAAAGTGGGGTTACCACACTATATTTTATTGGGATACCCATTACTTCCCAGGAGAAACTTATGAAGAGTCTTTAGGGAAATTTACAAAGAGAAAAAGAAGTCTTATTTGTATTTAATTTAAACCATTCTCGGCATTTTGAGCGAAAAAAAAAGGAAAATATATCTTCACAGCTTTCAAAAGACTAAAGATATTCAATCAGTTGTCTGATAAGTCACTTTTATCATATGGGGACTATAAGATTTCTGGCAAGTACTATTCATTTACTGGGTGTTTTATAGTTCTTCAAGATCATAAATTATTGTGGTATAAGAATTCAAAATGATATGTATGCCATAAGCACTTTTGTGCGATAGTCAGCTTTCCAGAGCAGTAGAATATTGTCAAGAGGGAATGGGTGTCTGCCCACCCGCCCTTTGCACTCAAGAGGCTCATTCTTGTAACAGTTTAAAAATCTCCATTTCTCTTATTTAGTTCATGAGATTTCTATTGACTTAAGAATTTTCTTCATCATCTCTTTCAGTGGGGACCCCTGAGTTAGGACTAACTTAAATCATGTGGGCAGAGACTCAGATGGTGCACATGATAATTTGGTTTGGGTATGACTGGTTAAGTGCAAACACCTGTTGGACTGTCTGAATGAATCAGCATGACAAAAACAGGGGTGTGAAATCACAGTCTGAGCAATGTGAGGAGCCCTGTGTCATTCCAGACATTCTTCACCATGACTATGCACAAATTCTGTCAGTAGTCTTCTAGATTTGCATCAGAAAGGACCGTGTAGTGGATGAGCCATTTGGTTTTCACACTGTATTGATTGCCTATGAACCCTAAAAAATTAACCTTTTTGTAACGATGACAAATTCTTCCTTGTTACCTGGGTCCAGTAGCACAGCACTGTATCAACTCCCAATTCTAATGTCTAGAGAATTCTGAGTGATTGAGGAGAGAACAGGAAATGGCATGCTGAGCTTGGGGTATAGATGAATGCCTCTGATGACAGTATGCCTCATGAATCTAAGCAGAGCTTTGAGGTTCGAATGAGTAGCGCTAATACCCCAATAAGGCCCGAGTTTACAGTCATGAAATTATTTGCTCTGGGTAAAGGTTTGGGGATTTGTGAATCTTCTCCGCAAGCTCAGCAAAGACTGGATCAGGAGGGAAGTGGAAAAAGGAAAATGTAATGGGATCCATGGCGATAGGAAAATGAAGAATTTACCAAGTTATTCCACTTGTGATGCTTTTAAAGGTGTCAAGTGGCAGCACAGGTCAAGTGACTTTAGTGGGAAAAGCGGTGATTAGAACAGGAAAGCCAGAAGATGAAACAATATCCATAGCAGAATTACACTCCTAATTGGGACATATTGTTGAGGAAAGGAAAAGGCAAAAAAAGGCTTAAACTCTCTGTGAGGGAAATCAGTGGATTCTCTAAAAAAACATTTTGTTGTTGTTGGGTTTTTTGGGGGTTTTTTGCGGGGCAATGGGGGTTAAGTGACTTGCCCAGGGTCACACAGCTAGTAAGTGTCAAGTGTCTGAGGCCGGATTTGAACTCAGGTCCTCCTGAATCCAGGGCCAGTGATTAATCCACTACGCCACCTAGCTGCCCCCAAAAAACATTTTGTATTTATCCTCTTAGAATAGCAGACTAAGTATTTGCTTGGACTAGGATAAGGACAAATGATACTTCTAAATTAAAGACATTGCTAACTAAAAACACTCAATAGCAACACTAAAGCTATAATAGTTAGCATTTATATAATTCCTTAAAGTTTGCAAAGCACCTTAGAAATATTATTATTGTTACGTTCATCCTCACAACAACCCTAGGTAGTGGGTATTATTATCTCCTAGTTTACAGATGAGGAAACTGAAGCAGACAAAGTTTAAATGACTTGCCCAATGTCACACAGCTATTAAGTATCTACAGTTGTATTTGAATTTGGCTCTATCCTGATTCCAGGCCCAGCGATCTATCCACCACACCATCTAGCTGGCTCCTAGTGACTGTTGACAATCAGGTTACCATTTATCTCTTTGTGAGGCCCAGTAGCAGAATAAAAGAAAATGGCCATTTCTATTCTGTAATATGAACATTCACTTTTCAATCCATGTGCCTAGATATACATTCATGTACTCAAAATATCCCCCCTTTTTTCTTTCTACCTGCAGCTATAAATAATGATCTATTTTATTCAACCAAGTTAAATATGGGTTCATAATCATTATAAATTCATGCAAATTGGTACTGAAAGGAAGCATAAAGAAGAGATGATATATAATACTTTTTCAGATTTTTAGTATTTGGCAAACTGGTTGTACAAAATATCTTAAATTAGATGAGTTAGGCGTTCGGTTAATGAAATCGGCAGATGTTACTTAGTTGGGTGGATATCAAGAAAATAGACTTCCCAGGTAAATGAAGGAAGCTCAGTTAGCATCAGCAAGGTCATTTAAAAGGAGATTGGATAAAAAGACACTAATTTCTGAACCAAAGGGAGGAATCATGTCCTGGATAATGTATTGGGCTTTTTCCACTTCTAATTTCTCTGATTATAGGAAGTCTTGGAAAGTAGTCTCTCGGGTTCTAACTGTAAACTATTTCAGCCCTGCATGAAATGAGCCGAGCAGTGTTGAATTGAATATTGAGAAAAGCTCTTTGGAGCAAACTGAAAGCCCTGTTAATGTACTAAAAGATCTCAGTAGCTACAGAATGATTGTTCCAAGGGAGGCCCTTTGGAGCAGACAAGTCTCATCACCATTTACCAGTAGTCACTAAATTGGACCCAAATGAAGTTGTGGCCCCCTCAGAGCAGAGGCAAACCAACTCTTCAGTCCAAGAGGGTACAATGCTTTGACAGTCACCTACAATTTGGAAGCACCCAAAATTCTCATGACAATTTCTTATAAAGGAACTGTGCCAAAAAAGACCTTCTAGAGATGAAATAAGCTTGCAGTAGACACAGAAAAATTAATCTTTGGCTAGAAACAAGCCAACTAAGCTTAAGACAAGGGAGTGGGGGAAATTGTGCTGTGGAATGTGTATTGAACACTAACATTAGCCCATCTGTTGAGATTTTGACATTTGTCAGGTATTAGCCTTTTCATTCCATTTTTAACATAATTCATTGTTTTAAGATGGTGTCTAACGTTAGCCATGCAAAGGTCAAAGTAAATAAATTGTGCTGTTGCCTAGGTAATAAGGGTAATATTCAAACTGAAGCCAAAGCAAGGGTAGTTTAACCAAATTACCTAAATTATTGTTGTTCATTGTAAATCAGCCTTATTATAGTCTGCACTAAAGAACATATTTAAAACCCATTTAGCGATGCTAACACTTGTGGTTTCCCCAGTGTAGTCCAAGTCTGTCGTCAAAGGAGTCCTGGTTACTTTTGAATCAGCTTACCTTTCTGGGTACCAGGAAGAGTTGAAGCACTCCTGCTTATTCTTAGGTTAATTAAAAACAAACTTGGAAGTAAACACTGTTTAACCTTGAACTTGTGTGCTTCTCATAAAATCCCTATTTATTGACTGGAAGAATTTGATCAATATATCTAGAAATCTAGCATTAAAGTTTTGACCATCTGGTTAAGACATTGATAACCTAAGAAAATAACAGTATTAAACAATTTAAACATTGTGTGTGTGTGTGTGTGTGTGTGTGTGTGTTTTGGTGAGGCAATTGGGGTTAAGTGACTTACCCAGGGTCACACAGCTAGTGTCAAGTGTCTGAGGTCAGATTTGAACTCAGGCCTTCCTGAATCCAGGGCTGCTGCTCTATCCACTGTTTTAACTTTGATGAGAAGTTAGAGAATTGGGGGCAGCTAGGTGGCACAGTGGATGGAGCACCGGCTCTGGATTCAGGAGCACCTGAGTTCAAATCTAGCCTCAGACACTTGACATTTACTAGCTGTGTGACCCTAGGCAAGTCACTTAACCCCCATTGCCCTGCAAAAAAAAAAAAGAAGAAGAAGAAGAAGAAGAAATTATAGAATTGAAATCATGAACCTTTTCGTGAATGAAACTTTTCAAAATTTTATTTAATCCCTTGACCTAGTGCTATTTTAATCTTGATTCTCCCTTGTCCCTACTTAAGTGTGTGTGCATGTGGGAGGAGAGGTGTTGGGAACTGAAACCTGTGATTTCATCTGTTTGCGAAACTCCTAGGTGAAAATTTCCAAGGATGGATATCTGCAACTCACTCAGAACCTTACAGACTTAGCTAAAGAGTTCAGTGACTTGCCACAGGTTACACAGCTAGTGTGTGTCAGAGGAACCTGGGTGTTTCTAATTACAAAGCCTACCTACTAACCATTCTGGGTGCATTACATCTCATCTTGAGCAATATGAAGAACACAATATTTTCAAAGTTTCCAACTACTGTATTAAACCTATCAACCAAATGAAGAAATCTGAGCTTCTATAAAATCAGAGTTGGGTATTATTAATGGGATTTTTTTAATATAAAGAAATGCTTTCAGTGATACCATACTTAGCATAACCCAGGATGCCAATGAACAAATTATGATCTTGAAGAATGTCTAAAACACGCTAGCAAAGAATAAAGCCAGGCCTCTCTCTCTCTTTTTTCAGAATTATGTCTTAGACTAGAATATACAGAAAGAAGGTATATTTGATAGAAAACAGCTGTATCAATTTTATTTGACCCTGATAATTTGGAAATTAAGCATTCACATGCCCACGCAATTAATTTTCTCTGGTTGTTTATGGTCATATTTTAAGACTAACTTACTGAGGAATTTTGCTGAGCTTTGTTAGAAAGGCAAGAGGGGAGGGGAAGGAAAAAAACTTAGCAGAAACATTAGAGGCATACCATACTTATCAGCTGAAATCCCAAGGTGCTTGATTTTAATATCCAGTGGGCCTAACTATCCTTCAGCCCAAAGAGGAAAAATAAAAATGCTCTCAGCTTGTCAGTTTACAGACATCCTTTCTATTTTTCATTCTCACTCCCCACAAAGAACGAATAGCTTATGTGATCTTGTGTTTGTCATTCAGTCAGAAGGGGGAGGATTTTTGAATTCTTAGATTAAGAGCCCCCTCTGGGGCAGGGAAAGTGGAGGAAACAATGGAAGGCAGAGTTTATTGCCCTTTGGCTGGGGTCTCAGGAAGAGAGCCCTGGAGCTCTGCTCAAGGTCACTTGATATTATGGGATTCTGACATATTGTTCCTGTAATTTTTGGCCAGTGTTGTTACCCATATACTATAACCCAATTTTCATACCATTTTTATACCTTTGGTTTAAAAGGTTTTATTTCACCACTGTGTATCAAAATATCCAAAAGCAAATCAAACCTGCTATCTTTTTGCAGGTTCTGCTTTAATTGCTGACATTTTTAACATTTTTTGGAACAGGTTCTATTGTCTTAAAATAATTTACATAATTCTGGCTAGACTGTTTATAGATTTCCTTTTTGGATACATTGATTGCTAAGTGTTTCCTTTCCTTTGTGCATTTCTAGCTTCCTCTGTTCTTTGAGTTGTGTCATGGATTGTTCCATTGAGTAGTCATATACATAAGTGTGTGGTTTGTTCACATAGGTATTCAGTTTCACTGGGGTGTTCACTTTCTCCATTTCCAAAGCACACAATGGTAAGAGTGATGGAGCAGTGGTAAAGCACCAGCCCTGGATTCAGGAGTACCTGAGTTCAAATCCGGCCTCAGACACTTGACACTTACTAGCTGTGTGACCCTGAGCAAGTTACTTAACCCTCATTGCCCTGCAAAACAAAACGAAACAAAAAAACACAGAGATATTAAATGGCCCATCTACCCAATCAATGATAAATCCAGAACAAGACTGGGGCAGCTAGGTGGCGCAGTGGATAGAGCGCTGGACCTGGATTCAGGAGTACCTGAGTTCAGATCCGGCCTCAGACACTTAACACTTACTGGCTGTGTGACCCTGGGAAAGTCATTTAACCCCAATTGCCCGGTGTAAAAAAAGAAAAGAAGATGTTTAGGAAAAACACTAAAATAATCTCCTCAGAGGGAATTTATGTATCAAAACAAGGCCCCTAAAATTCTGTGGAGTGGTGGATCCTCCAAACTCCTCATTGCCAAGGTAGAGTCTTAGGGTCAATCAAGCATTCATCAAGCATTGATGCAACTCCTAAATGCCAGGTACTATACTAATCACTTAGGATACAAAGTCAACAGGAAAACAGCCTCTACAGTCAATAAACTTACATTCTATGGGTGAGAAAATCTGTACTTATCTAGGCACATACAAAATAAATATAAAGTGATTAGAGTGGTAGGGAATACTGGAAGTTAGTGGGGATCAAGAAAAGACTAATGAAAACAACAGAGCTTGAGCTAAATCTTACAGAAAACTAGGAATTACAAGAGGTGAAAGCTATGTGGGGACACAGAGATCAAGAATTAAGTTCCATTTATGGAGAAAAATAAGAAACCCAGACTAACTGGATTATAGAGTATATGAAGGGCAAGAATTTGTAACAAGACTGATAAGGTAGATTAGAGTACAGTTGGGTAGCATAAAATCACTGTAAGTAGGGATTGCTTCATCCTTTGTACTTGTATCCCCAGTACCTAGCTAGTGTCAAGCACAGAGCAGGTGCTTAGGAAATACTCGATAGATTGATTAATAGCAAAGAACTTTAAATGGCAAACATAATAGTTCATATTTGCTCCTTAAGATTATAAAGAGCCAATGAAGTTCATTGATTATGGTAGTGACATGGTCAGACATGCACATAAAGAAAAACAGTTTGACAACGGCATGAAAGAGGGATTACAGAGGGGAAAGTTTTGAAGTAGAGAGACCAAGTAAAAGACTACTGCAGTGTTGTTGAGTCGTTTCAGTCGCATCCACCTCTTCATGACCACATTTTGGGTTCTCTTGGTAAAGATGCTATGGTGGTTTGCCATTTCCTTCTCCAGTTCATTTTACAGATGAGGAAAATGAGGAAAATAGAGTTAAGTGATTTGCCAAGGGTCACATAGCTAGAAAGTACCTGAGGCCAGATTTGAATTTGGGAAGATGAGTCTTCCTGATTCCAAGCCCAGTCCTCTATCCACTGCATCACCTAGCCATGTAACTACAGTAGTATAACGGGAAAATAATGAAGGACTGAAATGAAGTGGAAGCTGTGTAAGGGGCTGAAAGTGGGACAGATGAGAGATGTTATAAAGGTAGAAATGAGAACATTTGCTGAGCTGAAGGAAAATGAAAACTTGAGGATAACACTGAGAAATGACAACCTTGGTTCAAAAGAATAATAAAACCATCAACACTAATAGGGAAGTTTGGACGAGAGGTAACATTGGAGCTAAAGGTCATAAGTTTTGTTTTGGACATTTTGCGATTCAGTTAGGAATGACCAATAGGAAACTGGTGATGGTCCTGCACCTCAGAGAAAAGACCATTGCTGTATATGTAGATGTAGAAGGCATCTGCATTGAGATATAAATTAAACCAATGACAGCTGATGAGGTGCCCAAGTAAGAGAGAGTGAGGACAGAAGAAAAGGAATCCCAGGAGAACATCCAATTAGGTAGCTTGAGATGTATGTTAATCCAACAAAAAATGTTAAAGAATAATCAGTGCTAGGGGCAGCTAGGTGGCACAGTGGATAAAGCACCAGCCCTGGATTCAGGAGGACCTAAGTTCAAATGCAGCCTCAGACACTTGACACTTACTAGCAGTGTGACCCTAGGCAAGTCACTTAACCCTCATTGTCCTTCCCTCCCCCCTCCCCTGCCAAAAAAAAAAGAATAATCAGAGCTAGAAAGAAACTTGAAAGTCATTTAGTGGTCTCCCTTAATATCTGACTTCAATTCTGGTTTATCTAAAGAGACTTGGATCTAGAGTACCCTTGTTGGGATGGAGAATAGGGTAGATGGAATATCTCAACCTCTAAGAAAAGAAGACAAAGGAAAGACAAACTTCATCTGCTTCAGTATTTAGCCCATGGTGATTCTGAGAAATGACTCATGACAGACCAACCTTTAATAGCTTAACTTGTAAGCAATTTCATTTGTGACAAATGAATTATTCCTAAAGTACTATCTCTGCTCCTGTTAGGCCAAAGCATCTTGAAAGGAAATCAAAGAAAAGGAAGGGGAAAGGAAACAGAAAAAAGGGGAGAAAGACATACGGAAGTAAAGAGAGAAAAGGAATAAATGTTTTGTGTTGAGGTAGAAGAACTACATCACTCTCACATATATAAAAACAATATTTTATTCATTCTAGCATCTAGTAGGAATTTAAGTAGAAAATATGCTAATAAATTAAAAATGGCTAATTTTCTGTATTTAATTTTAAAAGACTTCAAGTTCTCCATATAAATCTACTTCTTCCTCTCTTTTCTTAACACACCCCCATAGCAAATATGAAAATGTGGGTATATTATTTTTGCTTTATCACAACAAATTCAATCTTTTAGTTAGTAATAAATATAATAGCATTATTCTAGAACTAGAAAGGACCTCAGAAATCATTTAACTCAATTGCCTCAGTTTGTAGATGAGGAAACTGAAAAGGAGGAAAGCTAAGTGATTTGCCCAACATTACACAGATAGTAAGTGTTAGAGGCAAGAGTCAAACCTGGGTCCTCTGATTCTAGAGTCATTTTTCTATTTTTGTACCATGATACTCCTGAGGGTTTTAAAAAAAAAGGCTCCTTGGGGGCAACTAGGTAGAGCAGTGAATAAAGCACCAGCCCTGTATTCAGGAGGACCTGAGTTCAAATCCAGCCTCAGATACTTAACACTTACTAGCTGTGTGACCCTGGTCAAATCATTTAACCCTCATTGCCCCACAAAAAAAGGCTCCTTGTTCTCTTTAAGGTCATTGTACCTAGTTGTGAGTGCTGTGCGTTTGCCTTACTTCCTTATTATAAATGTCAGTTCTTGTTCAGCCCCTAGCTTGCAAATTATGAACCTTTAATTGTTGAAGAATCTAACACACACACACACACACACACACACACAGAGTTTCTTTATAATTTTTTGTTGTCATTGTTCCCAGTGCACAGCAACTTGTGGAGGTGGAGTTCAAACACGATCAGTCCAGTGCCTAGCAGGTGGCCGGCCAGCCACAGGATGCTTTCCACAGCAGAAACCTATCACCTCCCTAGCCTGCAATACTCACTTCTGTCCTATCCCAGAGAAGAAAGGTAAATATGGCTGACAATAATTCTATGTTTAAATTAAGTTCAACAAGCATTAAGCATCTACTCTGCAGCATATCAATGGTAGGTGGTAGAGAAAAATACAAATTTTAGATAAAACATGATGTCCCTGCCCTCAGGGTGTTTATATTTGAATGAGGGCTTAACTATAAAACAAAATATATTATAATAAGTGCACATAAGAAATGCAAAGGTCTCTGTGAAGTCTGAAAACATCAAAGTTTTGACCAACCAGGATATCAGGGCTCTTTGGGGGAGTAGATATTATTTGATTTGGTCTGTAAAGGAAGGCTACAAATTTGACAAGTGAATAGGAAAAGAGAATATTCCAGGCAAAAGGAACATCTAAGCAGGAAGACAGGAGCAAGAAAAGCATAGTAAGTAGTCTTGACTGGAGAGAAATCATGAAATAGTCATGTATTAGATGAATTAGAACTTTTCTCAATAGGATATAGGAGACTATTGAAGATTTTTGAGCTGAGGAATGACATGACTAAATCTATGGATAAGGGTAGATCTGTACATTAAGGAGACATACTATTTTTAGTCAATTCTTGGCAGTCAATGAAAAGTAGGGTTTATGGATTGTCATTTGGGGCTGCCCTAAGCAGCCCCATGTGGAGGATACACTGCAGATAAAGAGCTATGCTTTCATTCCCAACCTTGTCCCCCAATCCTCCCAATTTTATTTAAACTGACTCTCCAGTTTCTCTGTCTTAAAATACCCTACTCTTAATAAGAGTGTACTAATACTAGAGAGAAAACAGTTGTGAGAAATGTTTCACATAAAAAATGCTGTTCAGAATACTAGATAAGGGAAATCAGGATATAGAACCCTCTGTAGGCTTCCTAAATTGGACAAAAGCCTATCATATTCCCTTCTACTTGCTGTATCAACCCAGATTGTGCTACATTATAAATTACGTGTAAATAATCCGCCCCCCAAAAATCTAACATATTTGGAGAGACCAGAGGGCTGTCTGTTAAGTCTTTTCTAAGAAGTAATATAGCTAGAGGGCAGTGAGTGGTTTGGCTAAATCATAGGATTAAAAATATGAGATTCAGTTAACAGAGGAATTGTTGTCTAGGTGGATGAGTGGGTGGGTAGGTTTATGTGGAGGAGGAGGGAAGAAGAAGAATGAGAAGTTCCAAGCTTTACAGAACATCCAAGGAAGGTTTCCTAAAGTTTTGAAGTTATCTGACCTACATAGTTTCAAAAACACCTTTAAAATAATGAAAAAGTATCTTTTACTATTTGCTGACTCTGGTGGGGGCTGTGTTTGGGGAGCTAAGAGATCATAGGGGATATAATACTACAGTAGGATAAACATTTATTAAGCACCTACTATGTGCCAGCCACCATGCTAAGTTCTGGAGCTACAAATAAGTAAAAGAAAGATAGTCCCTGCTCCTAATGAGCTTATAATGTAATAGGGATGTGGAAAGATCATGTTTTTTCCTCTTTTTCAGATACCTTCTGCAAAGATTACTTCAATTGGTGCTACTTGGTGCCTCAGCATGGAATGTGTAACCACAAGTTTTATGGCAAACAGTGCTGCAGGTCTTGTTCAAAATCTAATTTGTAATTTAGGACTCATTCCCGTGGTGGGAAAAAAAGCATATATATTTTCAGCACAAGAAAAGAGCTGCACAATCTGAATTGGGCTGTGCCCAAGTAAGATAGAAATTTGACGAATAACTAGGCTTGGTTCTTTGACTTTGGGATTATTTTTTAATGGGCCTGAACACACACACACACACACACACACACACACACGCAAATGGTATTATGAATGGTTTAAACATGGAAGCCTTGTATAACCTTTTGCAGTATTATGGCAGAAGTCAAACCTACCAGTTCTGCCAGCAAAAGGAACCTTTTCTAAAGGAGATAGACAAAGCTTTGCTAAGGAGTATGTTGGTGTTGTTTTTCTTTTAATCTCAAATAAATTCAGGCCCAAAAAGAGGCCACGATGAACTTACTATAGTACATATGGTGCTTTTTGAAGAAAAGAAAAAAATCTGTGAAGAGGACAACAAGCTAAAATGACCTACAACAAGGCACATGGTGCAGTGTCTTCCCAACTCATTTCTGTGGTCCTTTCCAGCTCTTAAATTCTGAAATTTGTTTGAGTCTTCTTTTTTCAAAGGCTGTCAAACCTATGCAGAGACCTTCTTCCCAGCAGCTAGTAGATAACAGCCCTGCAGTCAGTCCATTTGTTGCTCTTTCTGAATATTTCCTCATATACTAACAATATCAAAAGTCCCATCATCATACTTGAAGCACTTGAACCTGGACGCCATGTCTTGATTCATGCACCGGATATGGAAAGGGGGAAAAATGAAATATCTCCAAAGGTGCTTCCTTCCCTTTCAGACTCATGAGCCAAACAAGAGTTTTCTTCTGTTTTATTTTTTATATCTATCTGTTATTTACAAAGGAGTCTTCCAATTTAAACATTTCTTTATGCTTTTCTGTAACTGAAAGAAATGAAGGAAGGGAGGAAAGAAGGAAGGAAGGAAAGAAGGAAGGAAGGAAGGAAGGAAGGAAGGAAGGAAGGAAGGAAGGAAGGAAGGAAGGAAGGAAGGAAGGAAGGAAGGAAGGAAGGATTATTCTGTATCATCTTTTTTTTACAAATGCCTGGTTATGCCCAAATCCTGCTGTCTTTTATTAAAAAAAATTATGGTACTACTAAAATAGTTGTCTGCTAAATAACCAACTTTCTAAAGCGGAAATTCATGTGTTATATGTGTGATAGTTTGGGGGTTGGTTTGTTTTTGCAATACCCATTTAGAATGAATACCAACATTTCACGAATGAAAAAGCTGTACATCGTCCTGTTTCCAACATACTCCATTTCAGTATTGGTGTTGCCTTAAAGTTAATATTCTTATGGTGCAGCTCCACTTGTAATGAGCACCTGAATATTTATGTTTTCTGAAATTTTATAATAAATTTTTTATTGTATTGTTTGCCTCTGGACTGTCTCATCGTTTCATAAGATAATAGATTTAGAGTTGTAAGGGGCCATAAAGGACACTGAGTCTCCCCCCACCATCCCCACAGCTACCACCACCACCACCCCTCCTTTTAATAACAGATCAGGAAATAGAGGCAGGTAGAGGTTAAGTGACTTGCCAAGGTCACATAGCTTTTAAGTATCTTCAGCAGGATTTGAACCCAGCTCTTTCTGACTTCAAGTCCAAAGCCGTCTCCTCTACACCACATTGCTTTCTCATTCCCAAGAAATCATTAAATTGGTTTGCTTTTGAACTAAAAAGTTGATGTTGACTCCCCACTGCTCATATATGTATAAGAAAGGGAAAATAGAAGGTGACATGAAAGAAATGGTATCTGGAGACATTGCCAGACTCCAAAGGACTACTAGAGTTGATCAACTGAATAAATATGATGAAAAATGCCCTGTGCTCCTTAATCTAATATGGCCTCAGTCATAACCGAAGAATATAGACATGAGTCTGAGTAGCTCAGCATTCCTGTTTCTCTGGACCCTAGAATCCCCTGGTCTACATCAGATTGGATTTGGCAGAGCCAGGGGTGATACAAAACAAGGCTGTTATTATGATGTCTCAAGTGGAACACCCTTCCTGAAAAAAAAAAGTTAAAGATATAAATATTTTCTACTAGTCTACTAGTCTGTCTTCCTTATGTTTGCTTCAAGACATTGAAGCCCTTGAGGAGCTAGGACAACTAAGTGGCACAACTCTTTGACTCTCCTTTTTAGGGAAGGGAATAAGCACCTACTACTATGCACCAGGCTCGGTGTTGAGCAGGTACTTTCTCATCCAATCCTCACAACAACCTTGGGAAGTAGGTGCTATTACCCCCATTTTATGGCTTAGAAAATTGAGATAGAGAGTTTAAATGACTTTCCCAGGATCACAAAGCTAAAAAAGGTGACTAAGGCTTGATGTGAACTCAGGTCTTCCTTACTACAGGCCCAACAAATATTCTTTTTACTAGACCAGCTAGCTGCATATTTTTTAAAAATCCAGACCTCAGTAGCCCAAGTCTTTCTAAAGCAGGATTTGAGTGATTTCCTAAGAGCTACTGCTGACATAGGTTTTGTTTTGCTGTTCACTTTTCCTGGGAAGTTTAACTTTAAGACAAATGTAAAGTCTTTTCAGTTGATGTCCTCAAGGCCATTTGCATTCCTGAGCCTGGTTTCTAGCTAAATGACCAGTATTTGGGTATGGGTCTGTAGTTTGCTGGACAAGGATTTCTCTGGGACTCCATTTCTAACCAACGGATTGGTCAAAAGGGTTGGTCAACAGAAATATCCATATATGTGGAGGGTAATAAGTTTTCTCTATATACTGGACCAATTAACAGCCTTTCTAAGAGTAATATACAAATAATTCTTCAGTTTTCTTTGCACTGCATTCTTAATATTTTTTTAAAAAGGTAATTTGTGTGACACATTTTAATATAGATAATTTATCTATAAGATCTTCAACTGGTTGTATGAAGGTTCTGAATAGTGATCTTAAAAGTTAGCTTTTAGATAGAATATTATATTGTGGATATCTTTTGATATCAGGGAAAGAAAAAAGAAATTGGAATTGTGTGCAAATAATTTTTCATTTGGCATTTATTCCTTTTTATATAAAAACAAATTTTAATATCAATTTTTTAAAACTTTGTGTTCCAACTTCTCTTCCTCCCTCAATTCCCACCCCCCACCCACAAGAACTCAACTAATTCAAAATAAGTCATATATGAGTAGTCATGGAAAAATTCCCATTATTCCTGATGCAAATTAAAAAATCTACATTTGTTTCCCACTAGTATTTTATGGCTTAATGTAAGGAAAATTATAGTGGATGTCCCTATTAAATGTTTCCTTTATATAATCACTCGCTTATTTTGCAGGAGGAGATTATTTATTTTAAAAGCACTGTACAAGTTCTAAATTTTTCACTTTGTATACAGAAGATTCCACAATGTGCTATCCTTCCCAGATGAAAATGGGTGTTATTGATCCACAATCAATAGAACATCAACCAGGTTGACTTCATTCTTTTTAAAATCTCCTGAATCTATTCTTTTCAATTCTCACTGCCACCACCCCAAGTAGTAGACCTCCACATCCAAACACCCTTCTCACCCACACTGACCCGGTAGTTTTCTAAGTGGTCACCCTGCCTCTAACCTGTGCCCTTCTATTCATTCTGCACATCACAGCCAGACTGAGAAGGCCTCGATGTTGTACCCACCAGCTCATCATCCAACTGTTGCTTTAAAACCTCCAGTGAGGTCTGGTCTTTCCAAAAGCAACTTATTTATTTGCTTTTTTGGTTAATGCTTATTGTTAGGAAGTTTTTCCTAACATCCATCTTAAATATGTCTCTTTGTAACTTCCAGTGCTCCTAATTTTGCCACCTGGAGCCAGTTAGAGCTAGTCTAAACCAAGGGTTCATAACCTGGAGTTGATATATTAATTTCCTCTGTGGATCCTATGTATTTTATTTTGTGCAGTTTCAAACAATTTTCTGATGAGTGCATTGGTTTCACCAGACTGCCAAAGGAATCAGAGAGAGAGAGAGAGAAAAAGAGAGAGAGAGAGAGAGAGAGAGAGAGAGAGAGAGAGAGAGAGAGAGAGAAGGAGAGAAAGAAAAGGTTAAGAAACTAGATTGGAAACTCTGGGGAATCAGCAAAGATACTTAAGTAATTAATAGCTTCAGCAAATTTTCAAACTACAAAATAACTCTAAAATGCATAAGATATATGGAGATCAACCTCCCAAAGCATAAAAAGAAATATATTCAATTATGAAGTGCTCTTTAAAGAAATAAAGAATAACCTAAATAGTTAGAGGAATATTCAGTGTTCATGGCTAGGCCACGCCAATATAATAAAAGAGACAATTCTACCAAAATTAATTTATACTTTTAAATTCTATACCAATCAAGTTACCAAGGGAATACTTATACAGAGCTTGATAAAATAATAACACAATTCACTTAGAAAAAAAACAAAAAATCTAGAATATCAAGTATGAAAAGAAATAAAGATAAAGGGGAATAGCACTTCTAGACTTCAAACTATATTATAAAGCAGCCATCAATGAAAATATCTTGTGTTAGTTAAAGAATAGAGAAATAGATTAATGTAACAGACTAGACAAATGAAATTCAGAAACAATAGAATTCAAAAATTCATGGAAAACATTATCTAGGGGAAAGCTCTCATTTTGATAAAAACTTTTTGCAAAACTGAAAAGCAGTCTGGCAGAAATTAGATTTAGATTAAAACCTTATACCACTCTCCATAATAAATTTTAAATTGATATGTGATCTTAATATTAAAGTTCATAATAAAAATTATTATCAGAGAAATAGATCATATGCATCTCACAGCTATAAACTATATGCTTGCCTATATAAGTGATGGAAGCAATTACAAAATATTAAAAACAGATAATTGATTACTTAAAACTGAAAAGTTTCTATGTATATGCATGTAGGAAAAGAAGGGAAGTTGTTGAATGGGGAAAATGTTCCATATCACTAATAATAAGAAATGGAAATCAAAATAACCATGAGGTTTCACTGAACAATTTTGAAAATTGGCAAAAATGACCCAAAAAATGCCAAGTTAGTGTTGAAACAGTTGTGGGAAGGTGGGCACACTGATACATTGTTGATGGAGCTGTGAAGTGGTTCAGCCATTTTGGAAAATAATTTGGTATTATACAAATAAAGTGAATAAAATGTTCATACCCTTTGAACCAAAGACTCCATTACTGGGAATATAACCCAAGGAAGCCATAAATAAGAAAAAATCCCCATATACTCCAAAATATTTATAGCAGTACCTTTTTTTTTGCTTTGCTTTTTTTTTTCTTTTTTCTTCCAGGGCAATGAAGGTTAAGTGACTTGCCTAGGATCACACAGCTAGTGTCAAGTGTCTGAGGCTGTATTTGAACTCAGGTCCTCCTGAATCCAGGGCCAGTGCTTTATCCACTGTGTCACCTAGCTACCCCAGCAGTACTTTTTATAATAGCTAAGAATTGGAATCAAAGTATATGGCAATCAACCAGGGAGCAGCATAAAAATATGTGGTACATGAATGCAATGGAATACTACTGTTCTATGAGAAATTATACATGTGATAAACATACAGAAGTATGTTAAGATCTGTAGCATTTAAAAAAGTTTGAGACATAATTTGGGGGTAATTTAATATTTGTTTTATTTATTTTAAAAGGAGGGTAATTTGGCTATCTCTCTTTTAGACCAAAGACAAGAATGGTCTATAAGCAATCAGTTCTGATTGGTCAACAATTAATGAGAGAAGGCATATTACAATGAAGGGCTGGACCTGAGTTTTGATTGCGTCATTTACTTCTAAGTTAGCCCCATCCTGGGGCAATCTATTCAAAGAATTTATCCCCACCCAAACCTGAGTAGAGCATAATGGCTGCCCCATCTGAGTGGGGTCTGGATAGAGGAAAAGGTTAGCTCAACCTTCAGAGACTGAGATCTTAAAATGAAGACAAAAGAAAAAGGGAGAAATCTGAATCTCCCCGAATCATTAGTTATTAATAATAATTTTTCTCAGAGCTATATGAACTGATGAAGAGTGAAGTAAACAGAGCCAAGAAAACAATATGCACAATAACTACATCAATGAAAATGGAAAGAACACCATACCAAAAAAAGAAAGAAAGAAAAGTAAATGTAACAAAATTATAAATATCAAGTAGAACTCAAATGAAAAGATATGAGAAGACACTCCCAACCTACCCCTTCATGAAGGTGGGAGGTCAACAGGTGGTATATATTTCACATGTTGTCAGAATTTTTCAATGTCTCAATCAGTTGTGCTTTTTTTCCTTTCTGAAAAACAATATTTGTCATATGAAATGACTCTCTGGTAAGGATACACATAGAATCCTATGGTGATATAAGAAATAGAAAATATAAATAAAAACTAAAATGATGAATGGATGGGTGGGTTGGTGGGTGAATGGGTGGAGGGATAGAGAGATAAGAACTCCTATCTAAATATTCTATATAACAGCTGTTCAAATACTTGAAGGCAACTATCTATCAAATTACTGCCTCTCCCAGTCTTTTCCAATCTTAATATCACCAATTGCTTTAACTAATCCTCATTTATTAATTATTTTTTTCATTATGTCACAAACAACTTCCCAATGCCTATGAAATTAATTCCTGGTAATTGAGGCATTCCAAGATTTGGACTCAATCTACATTTTTTACCTTATTTCCCAATATTCCTCTACATGCCTTTCTTGCCAGACTGATGTATTAAATATTTTTTTCAAACCAAGTCCTGCTTACATTTGCTATTGCTGTTTCACACCCTCTTTATCTAGCTAATCTTATCCATCCCTCATGCCATTACCAACCAACAATCCCCTGTTTTCTATGGCCTCTTTCTAGACCTGTCTGTCTCATTCACAGAATCAGGGAATCTCAAAAGTTTGAAGGGATGTAAAGAGGCATCTAGTCCATCCCGACTGTGGACAAGAATCACCTGGACAACAAAAGATAAATGTTCATTGAACCTTTTCTTGAATACTACACCTTGGTGGAGAGGGCTTAATATTGACTGCCTCTAGAAGCAGTCCAGTGCATTTTTGAGTAGCCCTCATTGTTAAGCAATATTCTTACACCTAGCCTCAATCTTCCATCTCCACAACTTCCAAGTATTCATTTTCATGAAACTAAGTATTACATGATATTATTTCACTTGTCACATGTATTTTTTATGATTATAATTTCTTTAAGGATCTTACAAGTAAAATCTTAGAGATGGAAGGACATAAAGGACATGAGTCTAACTCCTTCACTTTTACAGATTAGGAAATGGAGACAAGGAAGATTAAGTGACTTTCCCAGGGCTACACAGCTTTTGTCTAAAGCAGGATTTTTATTTGGGTCTTCCTGACTTTTTACTATAACTAGTACAGTGTTAGAGACAGAATAGGTGCTCAACATTTATTTCATTGAATGTTGATCAACATTGTTGGCCCAGTTTTAGGAATGAATTTGCAATAATTAGTTCAGATAATTTTGGTTAGTGGGCCCTTTTATTTAGCTCCCCCCTCCTAAATAACAGGACAATTTTTTGAGGTTAATATACATAAAATTATAGTTGTATAATCTTCTCTGCATGCATGCATTTACCATTCTCAACATCCTTCCATTCTGCAATTTTCTCAATTCTGGGAGTAGAAATATATTTAGATGCTCATCCTTTCTCTTCCTCTGAATTTCCATAACAATTCACTTTGCACCAGGGCAATAAGGTTCTAAAGATCCAAAGCACCTCACAATCCCTGGGAAATAACTCAAAGAAATTGTCATGTTCCACTAGGCAAGAGTTGTCCCTCATTTTCAGTTCTGCCTTGATCCCAAGCAGAGAGAAATTAAGAAGAAAAAAAGTTTGTAGAGTCCTTTTTCAATCCTGATATCTCTGTCTGTCTCTCTGTCTGTCTCTCTGTCTCTCTGTCTCTCTGTCTGTCTCTGTCTGTCTCTCTGTCTCTCTGTCTCTCTGTCTCTCTGTCTCTCTGTCTCTCTCTCTGTCTCTGTCTCTCTCTCTCTCTCTCTCTCTCTCTCTCACACACACACACACACACACACACACACACACACACACACACACATACACACACACAGGCTGATTTATATGTTGACACTCAGGTGCCACCACCTGATTTTATAGACTCAGGTCTTATGGTATCACAGTGGGCTTTTTGTTTTTTTTTTTTCTTTACTCGTTTCTCAATTACCTTCAAAGGCAATGACAGCCTTCTACAGAAGGTCTTTTGTCCTCAGTCACACTTACTTCACAAGAATTTCACCAGGTGCTACTTAAATCCTAAGAGGTGGGGAGGGGGGTGGTTATTGCTGGGCTCAGAGGAGTAATGTTTTCCACATTTGCCAGGAACCACAATAGGTTTCGACTAAATACAAGCCCCAGAAATTCCAAGCAGTCCAGACAAAACAAACCTTCAGGGAAGGAGGAGAGAGGAGAGAAAAAATAGGATCTAGATAAGACTGAAAATTGAGCAGTCACCCTGTCTGCTAAGCATCCTCCTTCCTGTACTCCCTTGGAGCCTGTGTACAGATGAAGAGAGCTGGAAACACCTACTGCTTGTCCTGAATGCTAGAATCTCCCAGTCGAAAGGAGCCTTAGAGATCATGTTGGGCAATACCCTGAGATATCAGGGTGGGGAGGAGGAGAATAAGGAAAAGAAATACTAGGCAAGGTATCAGGAAGAATACTATTTCTCAAATCTTCACAAAGTAACCAGATCAGAAACTTATGAAGTTCAAGAACCATGGAAAATAATATAGCAAAAGCAGCACTGATTTGGGGGTAGGTGGAGGTGGAAAATAAAAGAAAGTTATAGATGTCCTTCCTACCCCCATCATTGAAGAAGAAACATTGACTATGATGTCGGATTCTTTAATGCCTTATTCAGTTTTCCTGAATTTTCCTTCTTCCTCTATTTTTTCCCCACCCTTAGTTATGAAGGGTGGCTTCCTAGGAAGGGAGAGGAAAATGGGTCCAAATATAAATAATATAAAAAGAAAAAAATTAAAAATAAATAAATAATATAAAAAGAAAAGATGCTAATAATTTTTAACTTATAGATGATGACTTGATGACTATCTTTTATGGGGGTTTTATGTTTGTGTATTTTTATGTTTTGAAAAGTTATCCGTTCTTTGGGAACTAAACATATTTAGTATTAATAATCACCAGGGGGGCAGCTAGGTGACACAGTGGATAGAGCACCAGCCCTGGATTCAGGAGGACCTGAGTTCAAATTTGACCTCAGACACTTGACATGTACTAGCTGTGTGACCCTGGGCAAGTCACTTAACCCCAATTGCCTCACAAAAATATTTTAAAATAATTAAAAAATAATCACCAGGATGTAAAAGAGAGCTCTTCAAACAAGTTACTGGCCATTTTATTCACTAGAAAGTTAACTCTATAGTTATCATCATCCCAAACAAGTTCATTAGTTCCTAGGAAAAGCACATGGTTATTGAATATGTGCATACATACATACATACATATGTATGTATAAACATTCATGTGTATGTATATGTATAAAAGGAATCATAAAATTATAACCTTAAAATATTAGAACTGAAGGGCAAATTAAGTGGAAATTTGTCCAGGGAGTTGCAATTGCCTATATGGAGTCCTTTAATATAGGTTGATTTATTAAATTTTTTAAAATAGTCAAATTCATAAATAGCTAAATAAATTTTCATATATGAATTTAGTGGAGTATTTTTGCAAAAAAGGAAAGTTTGAAGGGAAGCTGGAAATATTGATAAGTTGATGCAGAGTAAAATGAGCAGAACTACAAGAGCAATGTACATGATATTATAAAGAAAAAACATTTTTGAAAAGCTTTAGAACTCTGGTCAATGCAATGATAAACAAAGATGAAGCATCTGTCTACCTCCTGTCAAGAATTGATGAGTTTAAAATGCATTAAACATAGCCAACATGGGATTTTATTTTCTTGGACTATGTATATTCTTTATGAAGGTTTTCTTTTTTTAATCTGGGAAGAGGAATGAGAAAGATAATAAATGCTTATAAAATGTTTTAAAAGCAAATAAACTATATTATATTGCTACAATTAAATTAATAACATTAATTCATTTGATAATGCATTAAATAATCATTATAATTATGTTGTATAAATATATTAATAATATATTGCAATATAATTATATTTTCAATTAGTCTGTATTAATCTGATGAATCATTTCATTAATAAACAAATGTCATATTACTTCTAGCCTTGGAGGCTAGAACTCATGCCTACAGCCCATGATTTCTCTACTCCACTCCCCCCATTACTGAAAGCTTAGAGCATTATGGGCTTGTTACTCTTGGGCCTCCTCATCTGAGTTGTTACATTCATTTTTTAATTTGAGCCTCTCTCCTCCTCTAAGTACATCCTTCTACTTTCTTGTACATCATTCCCCTCAGGGTCAGGCTCTCCAGGTGAGGTCGTTCAAGATGATAATTAGCAAATATCATTGTCACAATGTGCTAATGAGATAGAGCTCTAGGAGCCCATTCCTATCTTCTCTAGAGCCCTCCCAAGGACCGTTCCTCCAGTTTCTAGGCTGCACATGCATTTATGGCAAGGGTCATCTGGAGACAATAAAGAACTCCCATTAGGTCTTATTATCATTCTGTATTGACTTCTATTGTAAAAGTAATAAAAATGAGTCCTCCAGTAAAGTTCTTCCAAAGTCGTATGATGGCATTAAAGCAACCCTGGATTCTCAGAGGCAAAACGCAGACTCTTGGTAAATCTGGCAAATGCTACCAAACTGGAAAACCTTTTATTACAACCTGTGGCAGATTGTTCTTCTGTAATCTGAGAACCAGTTTACTAAATTCAGAAAAAAATTACCACCAGTAGGTTGGCAATTAGGCGGATGATGATCATGATGGTGATGGTGATCATAAGTGTACACACATATATGTATACATGTGTGTATATGTGTGTATTTATATAGCCACAGAAACTTACAAAGACCTTCTACATAGAAGAATACAATCTTTTATGGTAGAAGGGGCATCTACACTAATAAAATCATGGGTACTTGAAGTCCTAAAATACTAAGAATGTATAAATATCCATTTTTGCCATAAAATTTTTAAAATCACACATGCACACACATATAATGGCACTTCCAAAAGTTACATCCTAAGAACAGTAGAAAAAAATGTCTTCTATAAAAATATAAATGTTGGCCGTTAACACACTTTAACCCTCTTCTGTCGCTGTTGTTCTTCTCATGTTCAAAAAAGACCAATAACATCACACAGAGAGGTCTTGGCTGTTGCTACATTGGAGTGAAGTGAGGCAGACATGCACAAAGTCATCAGCCTCACTCTCTCTTCCAGAGTCATCGAAGTCCCTGACAAACAAAAGTCCGGATGGTTGGCAATGATGCAGGATGCAGGGGATGACCTTGGCATCTTTGCTGTCTAACCAAGCTCTAAGCACTCCACAGAGCCTGCTTCATCCACCTTCACGGCCATTGAAACAAATTGTTCTCATCTGCCCATTCCTCTGGGGGAAGCCTTCACATGTATGGCGTGGATCCCCCCAATTCACTGATGGGTTTGAGGCCTATTGATTACCCTCAACCTGGTTTTTAGCCTGTTTGCTGAGACAGTTTTACCAGGGTGTGGCCACTGCATATGCTACAGCTTCTTGTAACCACAGGTGAGAGTTGGGTGAAAGGTAGATATCAAAAGTGGATCAGTAGGGGGGCAGCTAAGTGATGCAGTCGATAGAGCACCGGCCCTGGAGTCAGGAGTACCTGAGTTCAAATCGGTCCTCAGACACTTAACACTTACTAGCTGTGTGACCCTGGGCAAGTCACTTAACCCCCAATTGCCTCACTAAAACAAACAAACAAACAACCAAAAAGTGGATGAGTAGCCCTGAAAAAGGCTCAGCAAGCCCTCACACCAGAGGTGGTAATCCTTCCTGAACACCCCGTATGCCCCAACCCTCCTTTTTATTTTATAAATCAAGATTCTGAATCCCAGAGAGATCACAACTTATCCCAAGTCAAATACCTAGTAGTAACAGAACTAGAAACCAGGTCTCCCAACTCCATTTCTTTCAGTAAAGCCACAAATTTTGATTTAAAAAAATGCTTTAATGAAGAATCAACTACAGTAAAGTACCAAGGGAAGTATGGTTCAAAATGAAAAAAAAAAAAGAAACCCATCACCTAGAACTGAAAAAGAATTGCTACAAAAGAGCCCAATTCATCCTCATAAAGCAAAGACCTTCAGATCAAGTCAAGAATCTTATTAAGCAAGCACCTACTATGGGCCAGGCACTGTGATAACCTCTGAGAATACAATAGAGACAAAAATCATTCCCTGCCCTCAAGAAGCACACAGTCTAATGGGGGAGACAAAATGCAAGCAACTATGCACAAACAAAATGCATACAAAATAAATTAGAAATAATCTCAGAGGGAAGCATTAAGTGGGACTAAGTGGGAAAAGGTTCAAAGAACCCAATCTCCTCCAACATCTACATCTACAGTGATAGAAAATAAGAGTGGATGCTTGTATGGTACTCTAAAATTCACATAATGGTTTATATTTGAGCCTCACAACAATTTTGTGAGGTAGATGTTACAGGTATTTTTATTAGCATTTTACAGATGAGGAAAGTGAGGGAGGCCACAGTCATGTGGCAAATAAGCCTTAGAAAAAAGACTTGAAGGGACATGTCAGAGTTAGCCTGAACCAGCTTGCCAGACCAACTGTTAAATTTTCAGTGTTAAGCATTTGCACCTTGGAAATTGGCAAATGTTACAAATCAGACTCAAGAGAGTAACAAATAAAATAGTAATAATGCAGATTAAATTTAAGAGGCAATTGTACATATTTTTTTCCAGAGAGCCAATTATTAAATATTTCTTACTGCACCCTTGATTTGAACACAGGTCTTCCTGGCTCAACAATCAGCACCTTTTTCACTCCACCATGCTGCCTTTCATAACTGATCTTCAGAATAGTTCTTCCAAGGCATTGTACAAGCCTAAAGTTTGAAGAAAAAAAAAGTTCCATATTTTCACCAAGGAACAATACTCTATTTGTTCTTAAGGCAGAAAAAAATGTAATGACACATTTTAGGAAGCAGTTTGTTTGGTTTTTGTTTGTTCCAACCCAAAAGGGTGAAACTAAAAAGTGGTTTCTGCTGAACTTTCAGGTGGCCAGAAAATTGAATTTACCAGACAACTGATTCTTTGTTCTGAGTCTGCAAACTGGTTTCCTTAGGTTAACTGAGCTATTTTTTGTATTCCAATATAATTTAAATTGCAATACAGCTGAAAAAGAAAGCCTTCCCTGCCTGTTTCTACTTCAGTTAATGTCTATGACATAAACTTCCTTCCAAATAAGGAGAATGACTTTTTGGTTTGTTTATTTTGTTTTGGGTTCTTTTGGTTTTGTCTTGTTTTTGTTTTAAGAGGAGAAAGGTAACGAGATAATGGACAGTATAATACAGTGGAAGGAATGCTGGATTTGTAGTCAGAGGACTTGGGTTCAAATTCTGGCTCTTCTACTTATTACCTTTATGATCTTGGAAAAGTCACTTAAATTCTCTGGGCCTCAGTTCCTTCTCTATAAAACAAAAGGTTGAACTAGATGATCTCTAAGGTCCATTCAAGTTCTGTATCTATAAGCTTATGAGGCACAGTACTGCTGGATGGAAAAGTTTCAACAAAGCTCAGAGAGTTAAAAATGAATGTGTGTGTGGGGGCAGCTAGGTGGCTCAGTGGATAAAGCACCTGCCCTGGATTCAGGAGTACCTGAGTTCAAATCCAGCCTCAGACACTTGACACGTACTAGCTGTGTGACCCTGGGCAAGTCACTTAACCCCCATTGTCCTGAAAAAACAAACAAACAAAAAAAAGAATGGGGGGGCGGTGAGGGGACACAAATGGCATGCATGAAAAGATATGCACCATATTGAAGTAGTCCTCCTTGCGTGAGTCTCTATCTATCTGTCTTTCTCTGGCTGGCTGTCTCTATCTCTGTCTCTGTCCATTTCTGTCTCTGTTTCTCTTTCTGTGTGTCTCTCTGTTTCTTTTCTTTCCCTGTCTCTGTCTCTGTCTCTCTGTCTGTGTGTGTGTGTATGTGTGTCTCTCCTTTTCTTCCCTTCCCCAAATTCTTTTTTTTGTTTTGTTTTGGTTTGGTTTGGTTTGGTTTTTTGAGAGGCAATGGGGTTTAAGTGACTTGCCCAGGGTCATACAGCTAGTAAGTGTTAAGTGTCTGAGGCCAGCTTTGAACTCCTGTCCTCCTGAATCCAGGGCTGGTGCTTTATCTACTGTGTCACCTAGTCGCCCCTCCTTCCCCAAATTCTAATGGGAAAATGATATACAAGTAACTGTAATACAAAAAAAAAAAGATGTCAAGTGCAAAATCTGAAAGTACAGAGAAGAATCAAGACCAAATACAACTAATAAAAATTCATTAAATAGGGGCAGCTAGGTGGTGCAGTGGCTAAAGCTCTGGCCCTGGATTCAGGGGGACCTGAGTTCAAACCCCACCTCAGACACTTGACACTTACTAGCTGTGTGACCCTGGGCAAGTCACTTAACCTTCATTGCCCTGAAAAAAAATCATTAAATAATCCAAAAGAATAACCATAAGGTAAAGAGTATACCAGTTGAAGATAAAATAATTTTCTCCTAGTAAAGGATCTCAACCATTTCCTCCCTCACAGAATTAGGAGAAAAGTGCTTTTTGAATATTAAGGGGTTCTCTTGGAATTCCTGTTTAGTTCAAAGAGAATCCAATGTTAATGCAGAAAGCACTACATTATGCCATCATGCACTAAATCATGTTTCTAAAAAAAAGAGTAATAAATGAAAATAAAATTTAGTTTATTTTTTTAAAAAAGAAGCACAATAGGTAGCACAGTGGATAAAGCACCAGCCCTGGATTCAGGAGGTCCTGAGTTCAAATTTGGCCTCAGACACTTGACACTTACTAGCTGTGTGACCCTGGGCAAGTCACAACCTTCATTGCCCACCAAAAAAGAAGAAGAAGAAGAAGAAGATGCACAATAAACATAAAAATATCCAACTCCTAACTCTGCCAAATGAATAGCACCCCAAACTAACCATTCTTTTAAGCCTACTAATGAGACTTTAATTGACCCTCAACTATAGCAGAGAAAAACTACTACCTTAAGACAATAATTTCATTATGAAACACTCCATTAAGTTATTTGAAGAATTACAATAAGAGATTAAGGATTACAAACCAATCACAAAGCCCCTTCTATATTGATATTTTTTTTCAAAATGTTAGCCAAATTCTCCATTAAAATTGTACAAAGAAGGAAAACCAATTTCTAAACTACCAGCTGAGCCTGTTACATGAGAAGAGTACATTAAGGCAGCAGACTGAGAAAAGCAGGGGCCCTAGCAGTCCTCAGAATCTTATCTCTGAAGCTAGTAGATTTTCATTGATTCCAACATCAAAAATGATTGTTGAAAGGTGAAAAATATTCAGTTGGCATTTCCCACACACATTTTTTCTATTCAAAAGAACTTTAGAACCATTCTAACTGGCTCTAATTCCCCCTGCAGAATTCCAGGACTGATTATCACCTCATCACAAGCTCAACGAGCCACAGCCAAATTCATCTTGGGGCACACACCTCCATGTAGCTTCAACCCCCTCTAAGAAGGAGCTTTTCATGTGGAGAAGCTCAGCAGGAGTTTGGAACATAATGAAAATCTGGTTGTAAAGAGTGACCCTTTTCACATGGCTGTGAATCATGTTTCTTTGAAATAGATCACCTTGTGCACTGGCAGACTTTCTTTTCTTCTCTGGAATAGAAGCAGTCAGCCTCGAAAGGATATTCCTGCCTCAGACACTGGGTGGTTTGACGAAGTGATCCAGAATCAACAGCAACACCCAGAAGGATTGCTGGAAACTAGTCTTTCATCACATTTCAATGCCTTTAACCTGGTAGTCTGTAATCTCATCACTAATCTACTGTACTGGCAACTATGATCTTTATCCAACTGGATAATCCCCAGATGTTTGTCCCTTAGCCACAACTGCCTCCTAGAAATCTCTTCCTGGATGCTCCTTTAGCATATTTGAATTAGCATATTCAAAATGAAACTCTTATTTCCCCAAAACTCATACTCCCCCTTCCCCAATCCTTTTTGTTGTTGTTGAAGGCATTAAAAGTCTTCCAGATTCTCAAACTCAGGGTTTTATTTGAATCTCCTTTGTGCCACTTCTCCAAGTCTTGTTGATTCTTGGGAAAAGGTCAGGATCCATTAATTATTCCATTCACATAAAAATAATTACCTCTGTTAGGTAAGAAGCCTTCTGAACTGAGTCAATCAGACCCAGGTGTGAACAGGACCCATACATCTTGAGTCAAAAACATTGTATGAGAGATGTGACAACCACCTAAGGAACTGTTGCAAAAGGAAGCAGCTAAGAAATTGGAGACTAATCCCCCCCCAAAAAAAAACCCTATTTGTACAAACATATTTATAGCAGCTCTTTTTGTGGTAGCTAAGAATTGGAAATTAAAGGAATGCCCATCAATTGGGGAATGGCTAAGCAAGTTGTGGTATATGATGGTGATGGAATATTATTGTGCTATAAGAAATGACAAACAGGATGGTTTCAGAAAGGCCTGGAAAGACTTGTATGAACTGATGCATAGGGAAGTGAGCAGAACCAGGAGAACTTCATATACAGTGATAGCAATATTATTTGATGAAGAACTATGAATGACAACTATTCTCAGAAATACAATGATCCAAGACAATCCCAGAGGACTAATGATGAAGCATACTATCCACCTCCAAAGAAAGAGCTGATATTGATTGAACACAGGCTGAAGCATGCTATCTTTTTACTTTCTTTCATTTTTTCTTTTATTCAAATTTTCTTATACAAAATAACTAATATGGTGATGTTTTACATAATTGTCAGCTCTTTTTTTTTTTTTTTTAGTGAGGCAATTGGGGTTAAGTGACTTGCCCAGGGTCACACAGCTAGTAAGTGTTAAGTGTCGGAGGCCAGATTTGAACTCAGTTACTCCTGACTCCAGGGCCGGTGCTCTATCCAGTGCGCCATCTAGCTGCCCCTGTTTTACATAATTGTACATGTAGAACCTATATCTGATTGCTTGCTACCTCAGGGACAGGTTGGGGAGGGAAAGAAGGAGAGATAAAATTTGGAATTGTGAGAAAATATATCGTTTTACTCATCACAGAATTCAAAACTTTAAATAAAAATGTTTATTACAAAAAAAAATTTAGAATCTAGTAATAAAGATAAAGGAGTGGGCTTATGTAGATCTTTGCCTAGAATTAAAAGCCTTGAGGCGTACAGGGAAAGGAAAGAAAATATAGGACTAAACTGTGACAGAGAAAGGATATATAAATAAGGGCCATAGGTTCTACATGATTCTGAGAAGAGAATACCAGGTCTGATCACACCAATGTACCTCCCTACTCAAGGATTGAGGGAAATCCTGAGAAGAAGTCTTAATCCTCCCTCAATCTCCTTTCCAGGCACTTGTCTATTTACAGATACTATAATATAATCTGCTATTTCATTACCCAAATATTTCCATTAACTTGAATTTTTGCTTCAACCACAGGGAGGCCAGGAATTGACTAGATATAAATGTAGATTTAATCAAACTCCATTTTCTGCCTAAATGTTAGGAATTTGTCAAACTGGGGGCTCAGAGTGATTAGGACTGAACTCATAACTTTTCATCTAAAATTCACTACCTAAAGCCACAGAAGAAGGAACAACATGGACCTTGAGGACCATTATATTGTCCTTAGGCTTAAAATAACTTAATTATTATAATACACTAGTTTCACAGCATCTCTCAAATCTTCCCCTTTTTCTCATAGCCGCTATGCTGGTTTAGGTGCTCTTCAGCCCTTCCCCAAACTATCGCAATAAACTCTTAATTCTTTTCCCCGCTCCAGTTTCTCATCCTTTACAGTCATTTCTCCACAGAGCTGCCAAATTAATATTCCTAAGGCACTCCCCTGCTCAGAATGCTTCAGTGGCTCACTATTTCCTCTACGATAGAACACAAATTACTTAATTTTACATTTAAAGCACTACATGGTTGGGCACTTACATACCTTTTCTGATTTATTTCATATTACTCCCCTTCACAAACTCTAATTTCCAGAAAACTTGGACCTGCTAGCTGTTCTGGGAATTCAGCATTCCATTTCCCATCAGCATGCCTTTGATTAAGCTGTCTTCCTGGCCTTGGATGCATTGTGAGCTCCTAGCTTCCTTTAAGGCTTAAGCTCAGGCATTACCTGCTACTGAAGGCTTTCCTTACACACACACACACACACACACACACACACACACACACACACACACACACACACACACACACATACACACACTGAGCTCTCCCATCTTGCACTTCAGGACTCACTACCTCACTTAGTTTACCACCACAGCAAGAAGGTAGTAACTGAAAATGAAATGGAGATGAAGACTATTTATGCTACTGTTCACCCAAACTTTCTTTTCTCTTTCCTTCTCTTTTCAATACCATTTCTTTTGTAGGAAAATATCAAACTAGATAAACTCTTTTGATAGGTGTCTATTTGTAAACTATGACTAGAGTATGAGTTCTAATGCACAAAGATAACTCTAAGGGATTTCTAAAGATTTTTATTCTTCTCAGGAGATGCATTTTGACCTCCTCCATATACTTAACCATGATTTCTGGCTCTCAGGCAGAGGAAATTGTTCACAGTTCCTAAATAGGCTGGGTGAATATGGCCTGGTCAAATGAACCCAGCACTGTCCAACCACTGAACCAATGGAGCAGATAGGAATAGCTGTTGTTGTTGTTGTTGTTTTGGGGTGGGATGTCTTTTCTTTTTTCTCTTCTCCCCTTCTTTTCTTTTCTTTCCTTTTTAAAAAAAATTTTTTTTTGGTAATTTCCTTCCCATGAGTTTACTAACAGGAGTTTTTAACAAAATCCCTGTGCCTGCCAACATTTTGTCTAGAGAGAGCTGGCTCTTTTCCACCTACCTAGTTACTGAAAAGACCAACCCTGAACTGCTATCTGAAGTGCATATCATCAGTGGGGTGACTAATCATGATGTAGTTTTCATCTTTCTGACCTTGGTGTTTTATGATGACTGGCCCAGGTATTTGAATTCCCAGCTGGAGGCTGGAAAGCTACAAAGAGTCTGTGGTGAATTCTGCATATCTTAAGAGCTTTAGTTTGAAGCCCTGACAGAGATACACAAGGAACAGGGTGCCCTGAGGCTGAATAAAGTAATTGTTTTGCACTGGTTAAAACCAAGCACCTTCTGATTAGTCATTGGCAGGTAGAAGCCAAGGAGAGATTATGTCTATCCACTTCTTCCTGCTTTACCAACATGATTATGAGTCATTGTCTTAAGTGTCCGAAGATGGGCTGAAAAGATCACTGAAGAAAATCTGGCAGTAGGATATGAAGATAAATTTGCATACCACATTTGTCTCTGTGAATCCACTGCTGTTCTAATTTGTTCTGCTTAATTTAACTCCAGTTACAGCTTGGTGAGCCATTAACTCCTACTTTCTTATCCAAACTGAAAACCATGCTTTCCCAAGGGTGATTTAGAGTTCAAAAAAGCAGTGGTGTCTTGAAGGTTGCTTCACACAAACGGTGTCCTCCAGGCCTACTTATCTGATTTTTTTTTTTTTGGTGGGGCAATGGCACTTAACAGTGACTTGCCCAGGGTCACACACCTAATAAGTGTCAAGTGTCTGAGGCCAGATTTGAACTCAGGTACTCCTGAATCCTGTGCCGGTGCTTTATCCGCTGTGCCACCTAGCTGCCCCCTCCCCCTTTTTTTCCTACTTATCTGCTTTAACTTGACCAAAACTTCCTGCTGCCTTCCCATGTTTTAGGGGGGAAATTCTAGTCCTAAGTAGGTGTAAATAATTCTCAATTATGCCTTCGTCTCCCTTTTGTTACCATAGAAACTATGGCAGTGAGAATTAAAATGATACCCTCCCTTTGTTTGGCCATTTTGGTCATTTACAAAGTAGGCATCCTACTTTCTTACTAAGATCAGAATAGGTAATGGTTAGAAGGCAATGCAAGGATTGGGGGATCCATTATGCTGTCTTCTGTTCCTCCATCACAAAATGGATCCATCTTATGAATTTTTCTGTCATTTTCAAAAACCTCTTTGATTCACCCATCCTAAAGGTTAACCTTTAAGGAATTAAATACAACTTCCTTTATTAATGCAGCCTAAAAACTGTTCTAAAATTTATCATCTATGGGAGACTTTTCCAAGGCAGTGGAAAGTGAAATGACTTGAGAAGAATTGCACAATCAGTAGATATGTGAGGTTGGACTTTCACCTAGATCTCCTGTATTCTGCAGGCAGCTCTCCCTCCACAACATCCTATGGCTTCCCCTTATCATTTGTCCCTATACAAAACCAACATAGGAGATAGGAGCTTAGGTTTAGGGACAGCCTAGAATTTGGTCAGTCAACAAACATTTATTAAGTATTTACTATGTGCCAAATGCTATGCTAAGTACTGGGGATACAAAGAAAAAAAAAGAGACTGTCCCTGCTCCCAAGGAACTCACAGTCTAATGGGAGAGACAATATGTAGATAACCATATAGAAAAAAGGTATATACATGATAAATAGAAAATAACAGAGAAGGCACTAGATTTAAAGGGGACTGAGAAGAGCTTCCTATAGAAGGTGGGACTTGAAGGAAGCCTAGAGAGGCAAAAAGTGGAAATGAGGATGGAGAGGATTCCAGGCATAACTATTTAAAATACTATATCTTTCTTTTAAATACACACACACACACACACACACATATATATATTTAATTAATGGAATAAAACAAGCATGTCCATAAAAGTGTAATACAAAAAAAAGATGATTGCTTATGAAACTACAGATTTATTACATACAACTTGCTATTACTTTTAAATATATAAGAAAGTTATCAGATAACTTTCTTTTTTTTCCCCTCCCTTCCCACCCTAGAGATGGCTACCATTAGACACATATATCTATGCATGCACACATATCTATATATCTGTATCTATATTGATCTATCTAAAATTATTCTACACATGCTTCTATTTATCAGTTCTTTCTCTGGATGCAGATAGCATCTTCCTTCATGTGTACTTTATAGTTAATGTGGGTATTAATAATAGTCAAAATCACTTAGTCGCTCAAAGTTATTCTTAAAACAATACTGCTATTACCATGTACAACATTCTCTTGGTTTTGCTCATTTTGCTCTTCTTTATTTCGTGCAACTTTCTCCTTTTTTTTCTAAGACCATTGAGCTCACCATTTCTTATAGCACAGTGGTATTCCATCACAATCATATACCACAATTTTTTCAGCCAAAAGTATTATGCCTTTCTACTAATAGCATGTTTCCCAGAATTCACCTTACAAGTTGTTTTTTTGTTTATTTGTTTGACAGAAAATAAGGGTTAAGTGACTTCGCCAGGGTTACTCAGCTAATAAGTGTCAAGTGTCTGAGGTCAGATTTGAACTCAAGTTCTCCTGAATCCAGGGCTGGTGCTTTATCAACTGTACCACCTAGATGCCCCCAGCCTCTTAAACTCCAGTACTACTAATCTTAGTGGTAAGTGAACACATTCCTAAGTAGTTCAGCAGAACTACCTGTCAAATCAACAAAACTGATGATTTTTATAGTCATGTCCCTGAGAGCTGCTTTGTTATCAAAGAGTCTCTGGTTGTTAGGTCAGGCTATAATCTTCTCATTTCTTTCTCCTCTTCTTTGTTCTCTTCTCAGAGAATCATAAAATATCATGAGTAAAAATGAACTATAAAATCATCTAGTCTAATATCTTTCAATTTGCAGATGAAGAAACTGAGTCTCAAATAGGTTCAGGGACCTGCCCAGGTCCTTTGCCAGCTCCAAAGAAGAAGTAGAACCAGGATGTGAACCCAGATTTCTTGACGCCTGGTCCAGGATTCTTGTTACCATGCTATGCCTTTGACAGACTTTTGCCAACATGATGAAATCATTTAATTCCATAGCACACAATTTTGGATCCTTGCGGAAATGATGAGGATAACGGTGAACAATTATTCCAAATTTTACTAACTGTAAAGATGAGTAGGTTCAATAACTGCTTTAATCAATTAAATGCATGAAGAATTTAATGAGTACCTCCTGCATGTTTAATACTGAACTACCTATGGTGAAGGATGCAGAAACATGCAAGGGTCTTGGTTCTTATGAAGCTTATAGTTTCTTTGAAGTTACAAAACTTTATCACATAAAGTAGAAGAAAACAATACAAGTGAGTATAAAACTAAATGCTTAGTGGGATATAATCAAGAGTGAATAATAAGTCAGGAAGGGGAAGAGAACAATACTGGCTCAAGTTATCAGGAAAGACTTTATGTAAGGAGTTAGAATTGAAATAAGGCAACAAGCATTTATTAAGTGATTACTGTTTGCCAGGCACCAAGGACAGAAATAGAAGCAAAAAGAAATGCTGTCTCTGCCCTCAAGGAGCTTACATTCTAATGGGGGAAGGCAACACACAAATAGTAACCGAAAAGAGGGAAGGGGGTTAACCATGGGGGGAGTGAGAGGCATAATGGTCAGAGAAAGCCTGAGAGGCAGAGGCAGAGGATGGGAATAAAGCAAGCCCAGTTTTTGCCTGTCCACAAAATGGGGGCCCTAAGAAGAGCTCAACAATGCAAGTGCCAGGGAGGATGGAGAAGTGGAGATATGTTCCATAGCAGTGCTGAAAGAAGTTCCAAGGTGAGAGGTTAGCGGAGGTGTGGTAGTGAAATGCAGAGTCAGCATGAAGGAAAATGCTCTCCATATCCAGAGAAAGCAGTGATGGAGTTTGAATGCAGATTGAAACATACTTTTGTAACTTTATTTTTTGGGGGTATTTTTTGTTGTTTCTTTCACAACATGCCTAAGGTGGAAATATGTTTTACATGATTGAACATGTATAACCTATATCAGATTTCTTGCCATCTTGGGAAAGGAGGGAGAAAAATTTGGAACTCAGAATTTATTTTTTTAAATGAATGTTGGGGGCAGCTAGGTGGTGCAGTGGATAGAGCATTGGCCCTAGATTCGGGAGGACCTGAGTTCAAATCTGACCTCAGACTCTTGACACTTACTAGCTGTGTGACCCTGGGCAAGTCACTTAACCCCAATTGCCTCACCAAAAAAAAAAAAAAAAAGAATGGTAAATTAAAAAAGGAAATATGTAGAAGCAGCATCAAGAAGGGAAATCTGAGCATTCAAAAAGAGCCCAATGGGTTAAGATACTGATCCAAATCCAATAAGGTAAATTGTAATATGTATAAATGTGAAGTATCGTGCCTGGGTTTTAAAAAATCAGCATCACCAGTACAATGCAACAGATAGATGAGGCGATATAGCTGTTCTTCTAAAAATGATCTGGGGATTTGATGAGATTGCAAACTCTCACTGTGCATCCATGGTGTGATGTGGTAGCCAACAGAGCAGATTAGGATCTCAGGATGCACTAACAGTGGCATAGCATGCAGAACTAGGGAAGTTACAGTGCCTCTAGCCTCTGCCCTCATCAGACACATCTGGACTATTATGTTCATTGTCAAGAATATCATATTCATTTCTGTGCAGTGCAGTTTCTGAAGTCCAGTGTTATTAGAATAAAGAACTAGAAGGCTAAGGGGCATAAGATCTTCTTATATGACAACCAATTAAAGCAGCAGTGTCAAGCTGATAAGCAGAAGCCAGGGAGTTAAATGTAACTAGAAACTGCTTAACAAAATAAATAGAAATACTGCATTGCTAATGTTAATTTGTGGTTTTGTAAATCAATATGAGTCCTGCAAGGATCCATTTCTATTTGCCTTTGACACCAATGAGTTAAAGACCTGAGAATGTTTAATCCTGGAGGAGAGATCAGGATGAGCTAAAACAACTGTCTTTGAGTTTTCAAAGAGCTGTACACAAAAATGGGGCTCAGATTTGACCTGCTTGCTCCCAAAGGGATAACTTGAAGCCAAGTGCAAATTTAAGGCTTGAGATAAGAAAAACTTCCCAGGCATGAGAGCTGTCCAAAAGTGAAATGAGTTGTCTTGGGAGGTGGTGGATTCCCTCTCACTCCACTCACTCTCACAAAACTATACAAAATATCAACATTTGTCAAATTCACCTGCACACTACTGAAAGGTGTGTTCTTTTATGATAGGTATGAGTTGGATTTGGTTTTTAAAGTCCTGTGCAACTCTGTTATTCTAGTCTTAAAAGCTGGAGGAAAAGGAAGGTCGTTTTAGTCTGGTGAATAGTGCCTGTTAAGGTACAAAGCCAGCCATGTAGCTAAAGCTAGTCTGTATGCACAGTTAATCAGGCTAATAGGAATGGACACTTTACATTGTGGAATAGTGGGCATGCTGAAATGAATTAGTACAGAGAGTTTTGATGATTGGCATGAAAAAATTGGACTTTATCTGACATAGTAGGTAATAGAGAATCATTATGGGTTCTTGAGCTGAGGAGTAACATGATAAATATTTTTAAAACAATTCTCACAATAAAATGACCTGATTTCAGAAATGTTCCTGTATGAATTCAGCCATTAAATTATAAGTACCTAATTAGTGTAGTGGCTGCATTCATAAAAAGAAGGTGATTGGATGTCAGAGATTTCAAGAAAGAAGAATCCACATGATTAAGTGATAGACTGGATAAATGGAATAAAAGTCAAACATACTCCCAGATTGTGAACCTGGTTGACTAGAAAAATGAAAATTTATTGGATCATTGAAAGTCTGAAATGAAAGAATTTATAATTATATCCCTAATTTGTGAGGGTCATATTATGTGCTAACGTGCTGCTTCACCAAATATTCCTTGGTGCCATTAAAAGTGACAGAATAATAAAGTAGATGGATTATAGTGACCTTACTTGAAGAATAACATAATAAATATTTTTAGAAAAATGTATCATGTTACTTCCCAGTTCAAGAACTTATGAACTCCCCATTTGCCTTCTATATCAGATCATCGAAATTCTTCATTCTGAAGAAATTTGGAATTTCTTTCATTTCCGATGGACATTTACTTTTACTTTCTAATTTTTCCTCCTGCATTAACTCCACAAGTTTTCGACCATATGACTATTAATTTCCTCTTTAATTCATTAATCGATGCTCAGACTAAATATAGCATTTATTCAGATCATGTTATTAATTGCCTAGACTCTGCCAGAAAATGAACTTATCATAAAGGAAATCAAACTTAGCTTAATATTCCAAGAAAATATGATTTCATCTGGGTGGGTACTCCCTCTGCTAATGCAGGTTGTAAACTCTTCCATACCTTAGCAGATGTCTTAATGAATTTCTGTGAGCAAAAGTAATCATTACTTGCTGATGAAATCAGGCTGGTCCTCAAATAATAGACACAGCCTGTGTACTTGGTATGATTTTCTAGAATTTGGGGTCTACTGAATAGCCTTTGAGAATGTGGGGTTACTTCAGGGGTATGTTGAGAAATGTTTAACAACTACACTCCAAAAAAAAAAAGAAGAAGAAGAAGAAAAAATGTACAGGCAACACACTTGTGAGTTTCATCTGGATTAGTAACACTTTCTCCATTACTTTCTTGAGTCTAGAAATCAACAAAACAATAAATCAAGTTATGATTTGTAATATTTACTGATTTTTGAGCTATAAACATTTAACAATGGCTTTCCAGTTCAAACTGGTTCCAACCCAGCCCTGCAGTCATCTCAACTTCATGCTTCCATGAATCTATCAGAGTAGGACTTTAGCAGATGAAGTTGAATCACAAATAAAATAAAATGTATGAAGTCTGATATTGAATAAAGTAAAAGTTAACCATGCAATAAAAACACCTTGTAGTCCGAATTTACAAAGCAGGCATAGTAGAAATTATTATTAAAACCTTTGATCTACATAAGAATTTGTTTCAGAGTTCCTTTAAAGATCAAATTCCCATAGAGTATATTTCCTTGTAAACTTTTTTAATTGCAGGAATATAGGCTCTGCTCTTCTCCCAATCCTTGCTCACATTGACAATTTGGCTCCCTAAAAACAGATGATATTCTCCCTTCGAGATTCTAGAGGACCCTAAGGGGACGGAGACTGTCTGTTTGGTACTATAGTTCATTAGCCCCCATACATTATGTTCTTCCCAATATCATCCATCCAGTTATTGTCCATTAGTCCTTTTGCTTTCTCACCAATATCAATTAGTCAATTAACATCAAATAGCTTTTTACCAAAGAGTATAAGAGAACATATAACAAGATCTGAAATTTTTTTTAAAACCCTCTGAAAAGGGGAGTGCACTTTCCTCTCCTACCACCTAAATCCTTGGGGAGAGTAGACTCAAATATAAAGTGGTTGCTATAAACAGTCCTTCCACGAAGTTCGCTCCTGGGTGTGGCAAAGCAATAAATAAATCTATCACTTGAATGAATTCTTGCTTCTAAGGAAACTGCTGGATTAATTCATTGCTGAGCTGAATCAATCTGGCTCCTTATGGCAATGCTGAGTTCTCATCCAGTTTAATTTCAGCAACTATAGGTAGCTTCTGCTATTGCCCTCCAATGGTCCTTCTGTCTTAAAGACTAGGTTCTCTTTGTGCTATCATAGCCTCCTCTGCCTTTATATATTTATCTGACAGTGCTTGGAATGTTGTTGTTTCTCCTTCATTGTCAAAAATGACCAATGACCTCACGGGGCAATGTCTTGACTTGCATGTCAATTGGATTTAAGTGAGGCAGAGTTGCACATACTCATCAGCCTCACTCTCTCTTCCAGAATCATCGAAGTCCAGTGGCAAGACAAAAGTAAAAAAAAAATCAAGATGATTGGTGATATTCCAGGATGCAGTAGATGACCTTGGCATCATTGATGTCTGACCGAACTCTAAACACTCAACAATACCTGCTTCAGCCACCTTCATGGCCATTGGAACAAATTGTTTTCATTTGCCCATTCCATCAGGGGAAGTCTTCACATGCTTAGGATAGATATTCCCCTAACTCACTTAAAGGTTTAAAGACTGTTGGTTACCCTCAACCTTGTTTAGCCCATTTACTGAGATAGTTTTACCAGGGTGTGGCTGCTGAGCACAGGTGAGAGTTGGGTGGAAAATGAACACTAATGGTGGATGAGCAGCTCTGAAAAGGGCCCAATCAGCCCTCATATGAGAGGTGCTAGTCCTTCCTGAACACCCCATATAACCCTTGGAATAGTATCCTGCTGACTGAAGACCAACTTGTATTGAAAATGAGGGTTGTCTGAAATAGGAGTCAATTTACGAAAAACACGATTCACAAATTTGTAAAGCACAACACTCCAGTATTCAAATACTTCAATGTTGGGGAGAGGGGGAGAGGGCAAGAATAACTTAGAGAAGCTTTTAGAAATGCACTTAGTGGAAAAAATGGGTTATATAATGAAATAGCTGTAATTGAAATGGTTATCATGAACATATGCTCCTTAGTGCTAACCTACAGTTCTTTCTTTTGTATTCTTGCCAGTATCTCCCCTGAGAAGAATTAAGTTGTTGTTTCATTATGTGCCCAAATGGGGAGTAGTGCAGTATCACCAAATTAATTTTCATTTGGAAACCACAAAGTCAGATCTGAATGTAGGTCTCCAGAAACTAAACAAGCACCAATCAAATACATCCCCCTATCTCCTTAGGAAAATACACAACATCAGCTCTGAAATTCCCCTTCCTTATCACAATCTCCTGTGCTTTCAATTCTCCCACAGCTTTTCCCTTCGTGAACCTGTTCTTCACATTCACTGTGTCAGTGAGATTTTCCCCATCCTTTAGTTATAAGAGATTTACTATAATCATAAGTGATTTGATTAAGATAATTATCAATATATTAATTGAAAAATTGTGATTTATTATATTTCGATATTATTTTTATTACAATTATATAAGGTCAAAAGGTTAAGTCTCTCTTCTGTCTAACTTTCCAATGTCAAGCATTAAGTAATATCACAAGATACAGTAGTCAGCAATACTATATTTTAGTAACCATGAGTGACATACTTTTCTCAAGGAGTTCATGCCACTCACCAGTGGCCTGACAATGACCCACCCTATTGTCATCATAATGCTGACATTTATGGTCACTTAGGTAGTTCCTCATATTTCCTAAGAATATGTTTTAATTTTAGAAGCACAACTAATCAAGATTAATACTATGTTGTATAAGTATAACTTTTGGAAGGGTATATAAACCCATGGATTTTGTAACTCTGGGTCTTTCAGGTCCAACGCCTAGATGACCAGCTTTATTGGGGGACTAAAACTCTCTCAATAAACCTATTTGCTTCAGCCTGGAAACTTTGTTGTTTTGTTCTTCCATTGGACTTAAAAATTTTCCCGACAATTGTGAGCCCACTTTGTCCTTGCAATCCATTACCACCATCGTAGTTTTACTTTTCTCTCTTTGCAGCCATTTCAATAATGTACTTTGTCTTCCAACCTTGAATTGCTTCCCCTTTTGCCCTCTATGGTTTCAACTTTGCTAATTCCTAAATCTGGGTGACCCCCACAGACCCCTTCTATGCCCTTGTTGATTCCAAGTGCTGCTGGAGATAGTTAGGAAACCTTGCTCATTGGGTCCATCACATATTCACGTTATCTAACCTCAGCTTTTTGGCATATGAAGATATTCACAATAGCATGGCCCTAGCCTATCTTTTCAGCTTTTAAATGCTAACTTCTTTGAATACATTTCTGGCCAAATTGAACTTTTTACTGTTCTTCATAGGATATTGGCTATCCCCCACATGAATACACTCCCCTGCACTGTTAAGTATACCTAGTTTCCTTCAAGATTAAACTAAAAACATGACCTTCTCCATGAAACCTTACCACAGTTGCTGCCGCCTTCCCCTCAAAAAAAACAAACTTGTATTTTGATCATATAATTGAGTAAATTCACAATGGAGTGTGTATTTCTAATTCCTCAAATGAGCCTTGAACTCTATAAATGACTGGATGCTGGATGGACTGTCTCCTTCTGGGAGAGTAGAGACATTTCTAGAAACTATGGCAAATGGAGATGAGGTGAGTTGAGAAAAATTTCCTGTTTCTCCCAATCCTGTAGGGAAGAGGAAGCCATTAGAGTTTATTGGTGAAACAATCAGATATGTGCATTAGGAAAATCACTTTAGTGGATGAATGGACTTGGAATGAGAACAGATTTGAGATAGGCATATCCACCAGTGGAGTTGATGAGGGTCTACACTAGAGAAATGGTAGTGTTCAAAAGAAAGAAGGGTGCATATTCAAGAGATGTTGCAAAGGTGAAATTTATTTAACTTGTGTGATAAAATAAGGGGATTTAGCAGATACTCAAAGGCCCACCTGGAGATTAATCTAAACTGATTGAATTAAGAGAGAGTGATTGACTACTGATTAGCCTACTTCATATTAACTAGATTGTAAGCACATCTGGCTAGCCCTTAAGAAGGTATTGTTCTCAAAAGCTAAAAACTTTGAATTTAACTCAAGACCATCTTCAAGTCCAGTGAACCAATGGAATTGGATGATGCTAGCCAATCAGCTTGAAGCAGTGTGTAAGGACCTCCTATGCTCTGAATCTATAAAAAAGCTTCCACACTCAGTTTGGGGGAATTCATGGTTGAAGCAGGCTCGTGGCAGAGGACTTGAGGAAGAACCCAACCAGGCTGGATAGATAGGCTAGATAGGTCTTTTCTTAACTTTCTGAACTCCACGTGAATATCTGGTATGCTTTAATAAATGCTTAATGCCTAAAGACTGGTGCTAAGCTTCTAATTTAAGGCGACCACACAATTTAGATTTTAAACATCGGGACAGCTAGGTGATGCAGTGGATAGAGCACCAGCCCTGGAGTCAGGAGTACCTGAGTTCAAATCCGGCCTCAGACACTTAACACTTACTAGCTGTGTGACCCTGGGCAAGTCACTTAACCCCAATTGCCTCACTTTGAAAAAAAAAAAAAGATTTTAAACATCACCCTTGACAAAGGAGATATGGGAGGTTTGAGGAAAGATGAAAATGTAAATAAGGACCTCATTTAAAAAATTAAAATAAGAAGATGATGATGATAGTAATAATTGTAATTGGGTTTTTTTTCTCCTTGATACAAGTGACCACATAGATAAGCAACAGGTCTTACAAATCTAAAAAATGTCAATTGCTTAGATATTTCACGAGACTCGTTACATCATAACAAAATAAAATAAGCAAAACTAGCAGATATATCTGCCCAAAGTCAGACAGCCAATGAAGTACTCCTGACCTTCTATCTCTTTTCCAAGAAGGAAAAATGTTTCATTATTAATCCTCTCAAATCAATACTGGTCATTACATTAATCTAAATTCTGATGCTTTTTTCACAAAACATATGGTTTTCAAGAGCTACAAGTTAGTGAAGGGACATAAGCTGGACCAGTGACTCAGCACCTTGAGTTAGGGAAACAAGTAGTTCCCTTAGGTCAGCTGAGAAAAGATTACCCAATATCCTAGGATGTGCCTATCAGCTCTGTTAAGCCAATAAGTGGGAAACTAGGGCAGGGCAACAAAAAGCTATTAATTCAAAAACAGAAAGCAAATCAACCTGAATTTGAAAGCAATATGATGCAGGCAGCTAGGTGGTACAGTAGATAAAGTACTGGCTCTGGATTAAGGAGGACCTGAGTTCAAATCCAGCCTCAGACACTTGGACACTTACTAGCTATGTGACCCTGGGCAATTCATTTAACCCTCATTACCCCCCCCCACACACACACACACACAAAGCAACATGATAAGGATTAAAGGGCCACCAGGGAGCCTGTGGTCAATGGCCATGGGTCCAGTGAAGACACAATGGAAGAAGAGGTAATTTCACCACCAAGGCATGGAGATCATCAGAGATGGGGTGTCATGCATGATGTTGTATGGGTGCATGAAGGAGAGTAATGTGCAGTAAGGCTCAAAAGTGATGTTGGAGCCAAGTTGTGAAAGGATATAAGAGGAACTTATAATTTATCCTAGCAGCAAAAAGGAGTTATTGGAGTTGATTATGTATGGGAATCAGAACTTTGTTTAAGGAAAACCACTTTAGAAACTGTGTGAGAATGAATTAGAATGGAGGAATAATTAAAGCAGAAAGATGAATTAAGAAGTTAGTGCAATCGTCTAAGTGAGAAATGATGACAAGTTGAACTAGGATGCTGGTCTGTATGTATTCAAGAGACAGGGATGGATGAAAGAGATATAGAAGTATAAATGACAGATTTAGTACTTAAAACTAAAGAGCAAAACACCCAAAGTCATTGAAAACCCTCATTTAATACAGAAGCTAGAAATTCTAATCAATAGCAATATAGATGGCAAGAACAATACTGCTCTCTAAAATGAATCTTCGAACAGATATATGAGCACAAATAGAAACTGAAAATCCTTTTAAAGTTCGATGGCATAAACCCAGCTAGTATACCAAATATAGCAGAGGAGAGTTAATTCCAAAGAAAAAACTAGCACATGCTATAACCATTATGAACAAGAGCTTTTGTTTATAACATTAACATAAAATAAGTATATTTGAGGATCCACATACAACAACACATACTGCACCCATTGCCATGTTAAGAGGCATAGGAGCAAAAATTGGACTGCCACCTTAGGAGGCAATACAACCCAAGGACAAGTGTCATAAACCATCATGGCAGAAGTAGCTTGGGAAATGTATTAAAGACATCATTTTCAAGGCGGCACCTAAAGTGGAGAATGTTAATGTTATGTCACCTAGTTAAGGGAAATAAAAAGAAACAGGTGGAATGACATTTGAAAAAACAATAATATCAGAAATTGTAGCTACTCAAATAGCTTTTTTTTTCTCCAAAGAGAAAGCCAAAAGGTTAAGGTGATCCAAGGAGTCCAAGCAATACAATGAACAAAATAAACAATTTGACATCACCCAAAAACTTTTCTATAAAGGGTAGAGATTCAAAGAAATTGGATGCAAGAGAGAATTCCCAAAGAAGGAGGGGTAGAAATTTTCTGGTAATCTTTATGATCACAAATAAGCTCTACACCATGAAAATGGAAACTTGCATCACATATAAGATATAGCTAAGTCCTAATTAGTGTGAATAATGAATCTCCAGTTAAGTGACTGAATTATTCAAATTGCACTGCTTATTTCCATTGGGCTGGAGCCAGGGACCTTACTGGATTCATTATTCACACTAATCAGGATCTAGTTGTATACTAGTTGAGTGCTACTAATATAAAGTACAGAAAGATTACACCAAGTGAGGTGGTTGAAATACTAGCTACTTTGCAAATCTGGAAAGTGCTGAGCCTATCTGGATAAGATTCATGATTACAATCTGGAGAAAGAGTGACCTGGATGCTGATACATCATAGCAACAATCAGGGCTACTCTAGGTTATGTTTGTGGGGATGGAGGTGGGGAGAAGAAGGGGTAGAGATGAGGAATGATGGTAGGGAGGAAGTTTTGTTTCAGCATCCCCGTTTATATAGACAATTGGACTAAAAATGTATTACAAAATCCACAGCCATGTGAAGCATACTGGTTTCTTCATGAATATTTAGAATAATGGGCAGAGAAAAGATAATTCTGTATTTATTTATTGTCTAATCAGAGCACTTGAAGATTCTCTGTAGTAGTGTCCATGCCAGATGGATAAGGTTTTAAGCAGCTCTAGGTGGAACATACATTTAGCTCTGTGTCAGGCCTCATGTTTGAGGTCTCAGTCAGTTCAACACTGAGATTTTGCCCAGGAACCCAGGATCTTCAGCTCCAAATATGATGTCTAAGATACTGGAAGGGATGGCACTAAACCTTTGAGTTCTCAGACTTGCTGGTTCCCAGATAAGGTTTCTATGACAATTTGAAACATTTTGCAGTTAAAAGGTAAAGTAAGTTAAAGTTAATGATATGAATCGCTGGAAATGGAGTCTATAAATTAAGATAGAAAAACAGATAGGAGCATTTTTTTCCTGCAATCTTCCTCAGTTCTGGACTTTCATGCTTGTTTCTTGACAGCCTGTGCCTGGAATTGACAAGTGTAGTGAATGAATATCAACCCTTTTGTATATAATGGGCATGATTATTGGAATTCAGTTTTCAACATGCTTAGAACAGAGAGATCATTCATTGATGGACTACATTTCCTAGAAGGCTGTGTTTCTTACACAGAGTGTGATGGCATCACTGGAATCTGTGGTCACATGGGAGAATAGAAAAGGACCTCATCTAGGAGTAAGATCATGATGTTTCTAAACTCAGGAGCTGAAGCTGTATTCTGATGATATCAAACTTAAGACAAGAGGTTTTAGACATTCTCTAAAGTGTCCCCAGATTCCTAGGAAAGAGGTTCAGAGGGACAGTTGGCACAGCACCCCAAATATTTACCACCGGGTCTTTGGGTTCTGAAGTTACTGCTGCTTCCCACTAGACTGGGAATCAGAGATTAAAAAGGAAATAGATTATAACTGCCTTAGAACTCTAGGCAATTGCTTCCATTTAAAAGTAGGTGTCAAAAAGACTTTTACTGTTATTCTTTCCAATGTTATTTGCATGGTTTTAATTCTTAACAAAATTAATTAATAATAAAAATTTTGCTACTGGATTTATGAGTCTCATTAATTGCCCAAAATAATCATACTGAATATAAAGGGTGGTTGAAGGATGTTATACCTAGGAGCAATCAGGTGGTTCAGTGGACAGATCCTAGGACTTAGAATCAGGAAGACCTGAGTTCATAATCCTGCCTCAGACACTTACTGAACTGTGTGACCTTAGTAGTTAAGTCACTTCAATTCTCTGTGTCTGTTTCTTCATCTGTAAAACGTGCATAATAATAGTACCAACTTCACAGGGCATATGTAATAAGAGGGTTACTGTGAGAACCAAATGTGTTCACATTTATAAATCCTAGCTATTCTTATCATTATATTCATAAATTGAAATTGGTAGCTAGGTAAATATTGCATTTAAGTGCTCCCAGGTTGGCCCTTCTTGACTTAACTAGTTTTAGCTGAGGTGAGCCTGGCAGATACAGGATGCCCCAAAAGTCTTAGCGAAGCTTTACACTATTATCATATATATATATATATATATATATATATATATAACTCTAATTTTCAGTATGTAGAAAGGTAAACCACAAAACCCTTTTAAAGCTTAGAAATGCAATAAGACTTATGGGACACATATACATAGACACGTAAATATTATTTTCAGTATGTAAAAAGGCTATGTCAAACCCTTTTTTTTCAACCCCTGAAATTATTTTATTAACATTAACTATATGGATTTCACATCAAGAATGATGAATAACAGGTGCAGGGAGGGTGGAGGAAAGGAATAAGCATTTTTATACTGCCTACTATGTTCCAGTCATTGTGCTCAATGCTTTTATAAATATTATCTCATTTGATCCTCACAACAGCCATGTAGGTGCAATTTCTATCCCTGTTTTACAGTTGAAGCTAACAGAATTTAAGTGACTTGCCCAGGGTCATACAACTAGTAAGTGTCAGAGGCTGGATTTAAACCTAGGTAATTGTGAATCTAGGCCCAGCTCTATACCCACCGTACCACATCTGCCTGACCATACAAGGTGAAAGATAAAAGTTCTCCATTGGTACCCTCCCAATATTAGGAGAAAGCAAGGAAATCTCCCCACCCAGCACATTGGCTATGCCTCCTGGGAAGACCTTTTGGAAGTACATAAACATGAGTCTTAAAAGATGGATGACCAGACACGGACAAGGTGTGATTTGCTTTATCTGGGGCAATAAGATCACTGATCCATTTGAGTACTGGAGTGTATTAATACCAAAGGAAAGAAAAGAGAGAAGAAAAGAAATTAAAAGAAAAGAGAAAGGAAGAAAAAAGGAGAGAAAAGGAAAGAAAAGAGAAAGAAAGAAAAAGAAAAGAAGAAAAGGGAAGGAAAGAGAAGAAAAGAAGAGAAAAAGAAAAGTTATTTGGGTCTCAAAGACTAGCCTGTAGATAATATCTTTTCTATTGCTGTTATCATCATGATCATTTCACTGCTTGGCGGCATTTCCACAGCAGGATGATATGGGGAAAAATAGAATGAAGTAAATCCATCCATTTTTCTTCTTATTAGAACTTCTTTTTTGGGGGGTGGGGGTGAGGCAATTGGGGTTAAGTGACTTGCCCAGGGTCACACAGCTAGTTAAGTGTCTGCAGTCGGATTTGAACTCAGGTCCTCCTGAATCCAGGGCTGGTGCTCTATCCACTGCGCCACCTAGCTGCCCCTCTTATTAGCACTTCTGTTGTGAAATAGGGAAGATGTTTTCAGTATCTGTGTGTTCCCTGCTTGCTGTGTTTTTGTATACTAAATGTCTCTGCTTGTGTATGCTAATTTGTGATAGGTACTGAAACCTCTGCACTCAGGAATAAACACCAGTAGAAGCATCCAGATGTGGGACAGAAAATATTGAATAAAAGAGGATGGAGTGAGTGGAAAAAGTAGTAATCCAGAAAAAAAAATCCTTGCTATTCAGAGAACCAGAGAATCTCAGGAGTGAGGGCTGCCCTACCTGGGCTAGATAAGGGCTACTATTTTCTGAGGTGGTCAGGAGAGCACAAATAGAGTTCAGATTGAAGTGGGGGTAGAATTAAGGGAGAGCAAGAAAAAGAAGCTGATTTCGTGAATAGTCAGGGAGATAAGTATCTGGGTCAGCAGGAGATTGGATTCCTGGGATCCAAAACCAAAGATTTCTTAGTAAAATGTATTTCCTCAGCTGGACTAGATCTACTTGATATATCTATCACTGATGACCAATAAACAGCATGCACTTTCATACCTGTGGGAAAGTTGTTTGTTTGTTTTGTTGTTGTTGTCGTTGTTTTGGGGGAGGAGGATCTTCTTGTTGTTGTTTTGTACTCAAGACAGCCAAGGAGAGTATGTTATGGTTGGTGACTTATTAGAAGAAAGCTATGGGAAACATAGAGGAAAGTGATATCCCTGAGTCCAAGGGTAACTTGTGACAAAATGGGCAATTATCAAACAGAAAACTGTCTGGCCAGGTTCCTGCCTTGGTTACTTGTTGGTAACTTCCCATTTCTTATACCCAGGGGAATATAGAAGGAGATTTATTTTCTAAAGGCAGTACTCTCTGGGATCCTTGGCCTTTCCCTTTTTCACTTCCAGCTCTAAAAATCCATGCCCTATTTTCCTTAACTCTTTCCAGGGAAGTATACTCTGGGAGAGTTGTTTGGGTGTGTATTGATTAATGTCTAGTGTCATAACAAAACCCATCCATTGAGTCCTGGCACTCCCTCGCCTCTTAGCACCCCAGAAATAGAACATAAAGCCATTGTAAAGTGTGCGTTTATAGCACCAGGGCATCTCATGGGACAAACACACATTAAGATTTAGATACAATATATGTACAAGGTCTAATGTTACTCAGTTGGCTTGGCAGTGTTCAAGAATTGATAATCAGTCTTCTCCAGGCTTTCTTTGTTTTACTCCTCTTCTATCTGAAATGTCCTAACTTGTTTCACCTTAATTTACTCTGCTTAATTCACCCTACCTTTACCCCAGGGCCAAGACCAAAGCCAAGGTCAAGTGTTTGTATTCTCTCACCTCACTGAACCCTGGAGAAGTCACTTTGTTTTCTACCTAGGTTTCAGGTCCACTCCTCAGATTCAGATTGAAACGACTCTTGAGTCACGGCCACCTGTAAAATGATTTGTCAGTGTCTTCTGAACCGTGTGCAGAGAAGTTCCCTAACTAACTTTCCTCCTGTTGTAGGCATATAAGACCCTGCTCAGCTTCCTCATAGAGGGATATCTGAAAGGAACTTTGGAGGTCACCTAATCCAACTGCGTCATTTTACAGATAAGGAAACTGAGGCCCCAAAATAAAGTAATTTCTTCAAAGTAACATGGCTAATGAGGGGAAGAACAAGGATCAGAACTCAGATGTGACTCCAAATTCAGTGTCCTTTCCTTTCATCACATCATGCTCAGTTTTGCTTTCCCTATTCTGAAAGCCCCAAGTTTCTTCACAACCCTTCCCCTTTCCTGGATTCTCTACCCCCACCCCTCCAGCCTCATATAGTCAAGAAATGCTTATCAAACACATATACTGCACTGAAAATGTCATCATTGTTCATTCCCTGGCAATGTTGTTTTCTAGTCTGGTACCCAAACTCATCCTTGTCAGCTTGTTGTTTATTGGTTGTTATTGTTGTTGTTATCAAATCATTCAGTCATGTCTGACTCTTCATGACCCCATATGGATTTTCTTGGCAAAGATGCTGTAGTGGTTTGCCATTTCCTTCTCCAATGAATTAAGTCAAACAGACATTAGGTGACTTGCCCAGAGGCACACAGCTAGTGAGTGTCTGAGACAGAATTTGAACTCAGATCTTGCGGACTCCAGGCTTAGCATTCTATCCACTGACCCACCTAACTGCCTCCAAGTAGCCTCTATCTCTTATATCCCTATTCCATTCTAGTCTATCTTTCCAATGCTCCCTCTGGAATCCCCATTCTATTATTAACAAACCATTTTTCATATTATATGATTTACTCATACATATATACACATACACCACCTAAAAAATATTTCTGTGTACATGTGCTTCTACCCAATAGAAAAGTTCCTTGAGAGGAGAAACTTTTTCATTTCTCTTTTTGTATTCCCAGTGTCTTACACAGTATGGCACATAGTAGGTGTTTCAGAAATGTTGGTTTAGGGGGCAGCTAGGCGGCACAGTAGATAAAGCATTAGCCCTGGATTCAGGAGGACCTGAGTTCAAGTCCAGCCTCAGGCACTTGACACTTACTAGCTGTGTGACCCTGGGCAAGTCACTTAACCCTCATTGCCCTGAAAAAAAAATGTTTGTTTAATTTAATTGACTTGTGATTTTATTGGTGTAAAATTTCCTAGTATGTAAACTCCATCTGCCATCGCATATCAGAAGCTTATCTTTAATTTAAAACCTTACAAAACCTCCTTAGAATCACTTAGAGGTTAAGTAACTTATCCATGATCATAGAGGCTGGCTTAAGGGATTACCTTCTCTCCCCACCCAGACATATGGCAGTTCCTTGTCCATTATTACTCTCCCCATTGAAGATTCTGTAACAATCATTGCAAATACTTCTGGTATCCTCTAAATCCCTCACACTGCTGTAAAACTCTACTTGTTCTGCCCTATTCTGCCTTAAGAATTCTTTGGAGGATCAGATAAGATGATAAATGTGAAAGGTATTTGAAAATTTTAGAATAATTTACAAAAATAAGGTAGGGCACTCTTTCAGCCCCACAATTGAGTGGTGTCATGTTTGGGACCCATCATGAGCTACATATACAAACAGGCTTCATAGCAGAGAAAGAAAGGGTGTCTGGTTTAGAGACTAGGAGAGTGCCACAGCCAGGAAGTTATTACCCAGACCAGAAACATTATTGATAAGCCAAAGTCAAAAGCCAGGATACTTGATGTATAGCTGAAAAGCCAAGGTTAAAACCAGGATCAAAACTAAGTGGGCATTTCTAAGTGGTGGTAAACTGGTGTTATTATTTTTAATTATTATTTCACAAATCTCCATCTTGGACAATTATCTTCTTTCTTTTTTTCTTACTTTCAAAACATAGAAGTGAGAGTATTAAATATTAGTAAGTGTGATTGAAATCAATTTTCAGTTGAAATTAATATAATAGTTGTTGCCATGGGTAGAATTACACTCAGAGGGCTTTTAGGGATGAACTCAGTGGCCTATGATGTAAGCTGAACCTTTTAAACTTTCCTGGCATGGGGGAATAGAGAAGCCATTTCTGGTCATTTTGCCAACTGGCATTGTAGGTACTTGTCTGCCTTGCTTATTGGAGAATGTGTAGGCCCATTTATGCCTTCAGGACCTGTGCTGGAGTTACAATGAGGACTGGGAAAGCAAGTAGATAAGGCTGCTGGGTGAGATCACCAAACCACCATGAAGTAAACTGAGCAAATTCCCATGATCCCAGGCCATTCACCAAAATGTTCAAGGGTGTCAGGTAACTCTCTCCACTGGTAAAATGCAAAAAGTATATATCAATCAGGCTATGCGCGGTTGAGTACCATCTGACCGTGCCGTAGACAAACTAAAGGTATCCTGTATGCTACCAGACAAAAGGTTGCTCTTTTATTGTCTATACAAAGAATATCCTAAGTGACTTGGGGCTCAGGACGTATCCATACTGAGGAATTAAGAAACTATTAAAAATGAGCTCAGCCAACTAGATATCAGGATGGACAAACCTAAGAAGGAAGGGGAGATAAAATTCTATAGCAGGAAAGTCCATTAGGCATGGATACTACCTGGGGTGGTGCCAGGGGACAGAGATAACTCCAAAAGTCAGGACCACCATTCCTGAACAATAATTCCCTTCAACTCTCAGGAATCTTTCCCCACCCCATCTCCCAAAGGAATTTTCAGTTGTCAGATGGTCACCCCATCTATCCTCAATAAAAAGCTTTGGCCTCCCTTCTGTTCTGGGAGGAGAAAGGTGTCTCTAAGCCATCTCCTTCCTTTGAAGAGAAGTCTTTGACTTCCCTCCTAGTCACTTTTTCTAGCACTCAAATAAAGGACCATTTCAATTCGAATTGGACTGTGTTTGAGAGTGTAATTCTTTACAGAGGAATGCCTAAAGACCCCCACCAAACCTATTTCCCCATGACAATAAGTGATTGGAAAGAAGCAATTGGGAGAAAAACTTCTCCATCTATTTCCTTATTTGTGTACTTGCTGCCTACTCCCCAGTGGTTCATAAGCTTCACTTTTGTCCCTGTATCCTGGATATCTGGACATCGCTTTGAACATAATAGACATTTTAAAAATGTTCATTAACTTAAATCCATAATTCACAATCTCTTATCAGTCAAACCAGAAGATATAGAATTTAAAGCTCTGCCAAATATATGTCATTCATGACCTGAGGTACTGGCATACACAAAAAGATTTTAAACTATTTGTAATGATGAAAAATTACATTAACTAGTATATTATCTTTCACTGTACTAGAAGGAAGGTTAGGAAAGGGCTAGGGGTGGGAGTATGGGGGAAAATTTCTCCCTTTCAAAAAATCAAATAGTTTTCCCAATTGTCCCATAATGCGATTCTGGATTTTATAATGTGAGTTCCCATCCCCCATCAACTCCATAGCTTCAGAGTGGTTAAGCAAAACTGATTTCCCAGTTAAAGAGACATTAAAGGCATTACTAATTCCTTGGGTCTAAGGGTTAACCAGACATCATTAAGGAGGCAAAAGAGATTCAGTCTAAGGAGGGAGAAAAACACAGCAATTCTAAACTCTAGCTTCGTGGACAACAACAACAACAAAAATAGTTCCTCGAGTTTCATCTAAGGGTTTCTCTAGTGTCCTGTCACATTCATTTCTCCTAGTGCTGAATGAAGATTTCCATGCCAGAGGCACATTAATTAGCAAAAAATACTCAGCTTTATTCAGATATTTAACTAAAGAAAGAAAACTCATTATACAATCTTCTTAGTTCGGTGCTTTCTTTGGTGTTCCAGTCAAACCTCTAAGCGGAAACATTTGCTGAAGTGACCTAGATTGTGTCTACAAAACAGAGTTGTTTTCATCTATCTCTTCTTTTTATCCAAAACATTTCCTTTCTCCTTTCCCCCTGCCACCCCATGCATATCCATAGAGCACAGTCTTGCAGATTCAGAGAGCAAACACACATCTTGGGAAACCATACAGTAGACACATTTCTCTTCTCTACTCCTGAGTCTGCTATGCCTGACCTCAACAATCCTGAGAGGATCTTGGCCTCCTCTCAGCCATCACAGGCTTCCTCTTCCCCTCTTCTTTTCTTCAACACTGACTTCTCCTGTTCCCAGCTATAGGGATTCAACTCCCATATTATAATCCCAAAGCCATCATTGCTTCCTTAGGATCTCTTCAGTCTCTCAGAGTATAGAGATAATAAATTGCATCTTAGTCTGTTTCCAGATTAACCTCTCTCCTCTCCTTTCCTCTTTATTTTGTATTGTGGAAACATGGCATATTTTAATATTTTCAGTTTTATAACTAGAGAGGTTAATCATGTCCACTTTCCTAAGGCTATAAAGGTCTAAAAAGAAAAAAAAAACCCACAACAGACTGACTATTTGTGAAGTGACCAGGTAGTGCAGTGGAGAATGTTGACCTGGAGTCTATTTGGACAAGGCTATTAGTTGAAGCAGGTTTTATTTTGTTCAAAAGGTAGCAGAATAATAGTGTCTTCCAAGAGAGGTAATTGATCCAGCTAAATATTACAACAGACTATGAAGAGTAATGGACCCAAAACCTCATTATACACTAGTTTCTCTGTTCACTATTCCTTGCATCTCAAGACATTTCCCATGGAATCTTAGCAGAAAAGAATGTAGCTTAGGTCGTGGCTTCTTTTAACTCTTGGGGCCTTTGGGGCCTGTCCAGAATAAGTCCATAAGGCTATAAGGCTGCATAAGTCCATGCAAGGAGGAGATAAGCTTATTAGTGTAGAGAAGTTGAAGTAATAAGACTGGCTATGTTACAATGATCAAAGATTTATCTATCACTTTACAATGCCAAAGAAATCACAGACTGCTTATCTCTTCAATCTCTTTTGACATGGAGATAATGTGTATTTTAACCCTTTTCTGGATTAAACTTTGCCCCTACAATTTAAGGGTCTTGATCAAGGACTCAAAAATAAAATGCTGCTGGAAGAGCCAGGGATGCAATTGATAGTTTCTGCTTAGTTCTATGATTATAGCTTATCACAGGATCCAATTGACATGTCTGTAATTCCAATTGAATCTTTCATGAAAAATCTAGGTCTTGTATTTCTTCTACAGGTCAGTTCTCATCCTTAGACAAATGAAAAGACAGGGTTTCTGGGTAATTAATGATCAATTTATTAATTAGGCTAGCTGATAAACAATGAATTGATAGTCAGTGGTTTCTCTAATAACCAAAGACAAAGCCATGGAGATACCTGAATGCTTAAATAATACCTTTGGGAAAGGATGTGCCCCTGACAGGTGAAAATCAACTTAATTGGTAACCAAAGACAAAGCCATGGAGATACCTGAATACTTAAATAATACCTTTGGGAAAGGATGTGCCCCTGACAGGTGAAAATCAACTTAATTGGTAAACAATGAAAGAGGTGGACTAAAAGTCTTCAGCTTCTGCTGAGAACATAACTTGATCATGGGATTCAGTCACCTACAGCAGTCTGGACAAAGGAGTCCATCTCTACCCAGACTACTCTGGCTGAGTTTCTCCTTCATGAGCCAAACTCATCTAGACTGCAATGGAGAGGTGCAAGGTCATTAGCTCAGTGCTTTAGGGCTGGAATGTACCTACCTTAGATTCTGTTTACACTATAAACAGAAGTAAAGCCCCCTACTTAGGTGGGGACTTCCCCAAGATTTTGGTGCATATACCCTGAGTATTAGACCAATCTCATCTATCAGCTTTGTCCTTCAGACTGTCTAAATGATCATCCAGCACCTGACAATAATGCAAAAGAATTCCCTCCAGCTGTGGCACTAGCAGCTGTCTGGGAAGAGTACATGCTAGCCTGACCTTGTTAGTCTATGGACTATTACAGTGATAGTTACTGTGAACTGAGTCGGGGAAGAGATTGACAAAATTGGCATGTGATAATTCCACTTGCATGTTCCTGTAGATATGTGACCTTATAGGCATAAGTACTTCCTCTACCGGGACACCTCCTGATGCATACATGTATTCTCATCCTGTATGGTTCTTGCCCATATACTCCCCTAAATCCTACACAGAGTATCCTTTTACCAATACACTGAGTACTTAGCTTTTTCTAAAAACATAGCAATCCTAATGTGCCTTAATATGCCACAGTCATATTTTTCTAATTTCATATCTAAAGCTGTATTTAAGCAATGGATGGAAGGAAACTGTTAAGGAAGTCAATATGTATCATTTATGCAAGAAGAAAAGGATAAGAATAGGTATAGTGAAGTTGAGAGCAGGAGGAAGGAAAAGAAGCAGAAAATTGAAGAGGATGAAAGATTCCTGGTAAAATACTTGGTGCTAGAGGAAAGCGTTCCATTTCTCTAATTTCATCCTTCTCCAGGGGCTACTTTCCAAGAAGCATGCTTCTCCTGCCCCTTCCCTTGCAGAAGTGAAGGATTTTTGATTAACTTCAGTGGTGGTCTCTTGGAAGATCCTCCATTAGATCATTAAATTTCTAGTCCCTTTGGGCAAAGACATCTGTCTGATTAAATGGGAAAGGCTCAGATTACTCCAACAATATTCATTTGTGTTGTTCCCATTCTTGCCATGCTGCCTTTTGAGCTGGTGTGCCTCTGACATCAGCTCCAGAAGAGGCGGATACATTTAATAGGAGCCCCGGGAACTGGAAAGCCACCCACCTCCTGCCAGAATACATCACGTGTAACTTATAACCTTTGAGAGAAATCACATTAGACTAGAACAGAAGTCAGTGACTATGAATGCCTATCTAGCATCGCTTTGTTTCTATGAAAGAAACATAGCCAGTAATTTTCCCCCTTAGAGCCTCAGTTTCTTTATATATAATAAGATGGGACTAATTAGATTATTTTTAAGATCCCATCCAGCTCTAAGTTTCTATAACTCTGTGGTTCCAAGTTTCTAAGATATCATTATTGCTCTTGAGTCATCCTTTTTTGGCTTAAGGATATTGTCCAATTATTAGGTCTTAAAAGCAAAGAGAACACTTGGTTACTTCATTTAAACAGTAACAGTTTCCTCCCATCCATTGGTGTTTGGGTTTGGTTTTTGCCCAGATTTGTGATTTCATTGGTGCAACCTCAACTCCAGGTGAGAAAATTCTACCAAAGCAGACTGGCAATAATTTATCACCATGGAGAATTGCCTGGTAATACTGAGAAGCTAAGTGAACCTACCAAAGTCTTATAACCATCATATCAGAAGTGATCTGTATCTAGCCCTTCCTAACCCTGGGGAGAAGTTGCTCCTTTATCCACTACACCCCACTGCCTCTCTTCCACTCATATTTCACTGACATTTAAATTTGGTAAATAGAGTTCAAAATGTTTTAGCTAAAGTCCATAGTCCAAGCAAGGACCATTAACATTTAAAAACCTAATTACTTGGAGGTTATTTTTCTTAACCTATTTAAAATTTTAAATTAATGGATATAAGTAAGGATTCTTTTCATATTAAATCATTGTTTTGAAAAGTGAGAAGAGTCAAAGAGTAGACACTTAATGACAATGGCAATTATCAATGTCTTATTTTGAAGACTGATTCAAATTTTTTATTAGTTAAGTGAGAATGGATTTTAAAAACAGACACAATTGTTTTAAAATGAATTAATGAATGAATAATAATAATTACCAATAGCTAACATTTTTATAGCACTAACTATATGCCAAGCACTATGCTAAACTCTTCACAAATATTTCATTTGATCCTCACTACAACACTGGGGGGTAGGTGCTACTATTATCCCCATTTCACAGATAAGAAAACCGAGGCACACAGTGATCCAGTGATTCTCCTAGTATCATACAGTGACTAAGATTCTGAAGCTAGATTTGAACTCAGGTATTCCTTTACTGTAGGCTAAATGGTAGGCATATAAATAGAAATGAAAGATAGTTCTTAGTCTTAAGGAGTAACCATTCTAATACAGACAGATAACTCATACAGTTGCTTCAGACCATGTCTAAGGAAAAAACATGGTGCAGCAGAAAGAATGCTACATCAGAAGCCAGAAGATCTTGAACTCCTAGCTCTGACGTGCTAGCTATGTGACCTTGAGCAAGTGATATAATCCACTGAGACTCAGTTTCTGTATTTGTAAAATGACAGGGTAGAACCAGATGATGATCTCAAAGGTCCTTTCTAGTTGTAAATCTATGATCCTATGAAGTTTGAGACTATGAATAATAGTTGACTTACAATATCATAAACTGTATGAGCACATGGATTGCATCTTTTCTTGTATCTCCTTCTAGCCAGAAAGTGTAGGTACAAAAGCCATGTTTAATGAAGTAAATTATTCATTTAAAATTATTTAACAGGTCTTATAGATAATAAAATAGCTAATATACGTAAATAAATTTCACCAATAAGCCTTTTGAAATAAAATCCATTTTATTGAAGAGCAAACTGAGGAAGTGGCTTAATTTGCTTAAAAATATGTATTGTTTAGATTTCAGATTTAGGAACAACAGTATTGGCCTATAATTTGTAGCAATACTTCCCTTTGATCTTGTTGAAATTTAAAAAAAAAAAACCCTCTTCCTAATCGCCATAATGATAGAATCAATGAGGAGGGAGGAAGGGGTACTGGCAAAGGGATGAAGCCAAATAATTCATCCTATCTGTAAGCCCTCTCTATAGCAGATCCTCTCACTGTTCAGTGCCCTTCCATTCCTTATCCCCTAGCCCCCCAACTCAGGATATTGTATTAATGAGATTTTGATGAATCTGTGAGCTTTTCAGTTTAGGTCCTTTCTTTTCTTTTCTTTTCTTTTTTTTTTTTTTTTTGGCAGGGCAATGAGGGTTAAGTGATTTGCCCAGGGTCACACAGCTAGTAAGTGTCAAGTGTTTGAGGCTGGATTTGAATTCAGGTCCTCCTGAATCCAGGGCCAGTGCTTTATCTACAGCACCACCTAACTACCCCCTAGGTCCTTTCTTTAACACAAAAATTTCCAACCAATACACACTTTTTCATCCTTTTTGAATTCTGTCCATATTCTTCTATAAGTCTTCCATAGAGCTAGGGGCTTTTTCTAGATCTTTTGACATTATGTAGATAGATATTAATGGAAAATTCAGGTTGTTCATCAATTACCTCTCACACTCCCTACATGATCACATACCTCCTTTTCCAGTCTTACAACTCTTTGATGAGATCTTTTATATCAGAGGTGTCAAACACAGGCACTGGGTCAGGGTAATACTGGCACTTGCCAAATGTAAGACTAAAATGTAATTGGGAAATAGTTAACAAAAAAATTAAAATATACATAGATAAATGTAATACAACACGTGGTTTTCTAAGTCAATATGTGGCCTGGAGAATTCTTTCTGTACAATTTACTAGTCCCCATTTCTATGAGTTTGACATCACTACTTTACATGATCTGTCCTGTCCAATTCTTCATTGTTAATGCTGCAGATTACTCATGGCCATCTTATATCTCTTAATTACCCTTTTAGTCATCTGAAATTTTGATCCTTTTTGGATTGTGCTATTCTATTATTTGGAGTCAGTCATTCAAAAAGCATCACCTACTATACTGGAGGTACTGTGAGATATTGAGGATGCAAAGAAAGGCCAAAGTCAGTCCCTGCTATCAAGGAGCTCTTAGTCTATGTAGCCATTACAGAAAAAGATCCATGTACAAATAAGATATGTGCAGGATAAACTGGAGATAATCATTAAAGAGAAGGCATTAGTATTAAGGACACCAGGAAAGACTTATAGTAGAAGATAGGATTCATAGTCATATATTACTGTAAGAATTTGGGGGCTTATTTTAAACAGGAAAAGGTTTAGCATCATTAAAAGTACTACACAGGGGCAGCTAGGTAGTGCAGTGGATAAAGCACCAGCCCTGGATTCAGGAGGACCTGAGTTCAAATCTGGCCTCAGACACTTGATACTTACTAGCTGTGTGACCCTGGGCAAGTCACTTAACCCTCATTGCCCCACAAAAAAAAAAATGAAGGACAAAAGTACTACACAATTCTCCAAAATACAATTCAGATCATGTTTCTTCATTCATTTATTCAATGAGAATTTAAGTTCCCAGTATGTGTTGGGCACTATGCTAGGCACTAGAGATACAATAATAAGATTATTCCTTACCTAAAAGAGGTTAAATTGGGGGCAGCTAGGTGGCACAGTGGATAGAGCACTGGCCCTGGATTCAGGAGTACCTGAGTTCAAATCCAGCCTCAGACACTTGACACTAACTGTGTGACCCTGGACAAGTCACTTAATCCCCATTGCCCTGAAAAAACAAAACAAAAACAAAAAACAAAAAACACCATGAACAACAAAACAAAACAAAAATGAGAGGTTAAATTTTTGCATAAGTACAAAACACACACACAATACCAAAGAAATTGGAGTCAGGGCAGGGGCAGTGTGGAAGGGCACTGGCAATTGGGAGATTAAATTAGGCTACTTGAATTGAGGCTTGAAGGAAACTAGGAATTCTATGGGACAGAGATGGAATGCCTTATACAGGGACTAGGCCAGTTTGGCCAGAATGTGCAAGCAAGAGATGGGAAGTAACAAGATCCAGATATTAAAGGGTTTAAATGTCAGGCTAAGGATTTGGAATTTTATCCTAGAGACAGATGGGAGCCACTGGAGTTTATTGAGCAGGGGAGTGACATAATGTGATATGCTTTAGGAATATAAATTAGGCAGCTGCCTGAAAGAAAAGCACAGTGGAATCTTGTCTATGCTATAACAGAGGCATTAAACACACTCCCCAGCGTGGCTTGACCCAGCTTAAAATGAAGTTCCTCTCTGATTTTAGTGTGTTGATGTATTCATTTTAAAAATGGAGTATATAAAGGGGTGGTTTTCTAAGTCTATATGTTGTATGGACCGTCTCTAAAGTTTAGTGACCCACATTTCTATTTGAGTTTCTACTACTGCTCTACATCATTCAGTCAACTGTGTGACTGTAAAGATGTGGTCATATTTGTGAAATACTGTCTGTTCCCTTCTCACATCTTCATCAATGATGCCCTCAATATGTGTATAGATTATTCTCATAAAAAATTTGTAGAGATAGGAAAAATGATTGATCAATAGTTGATACTTTCTTGCTTGCTTTTTTTCAGTAGTTTAATGATGTCCTTTTTTTCTCCTAATATTTACTATCCTTTCCTTTTTCATATATTGTGAGAGTCAATCAATCAATATGCTAAAAGTTATGTTGCCTCCAGCATGGGCCTTCTCTTTGTAATATTGATCTAGTCCAGTTGTTCTTCCCACTTGTGTTTTGTTTTGTTTTGGGGGGGGGCGGGGTTTGCAAGGCAATCAGGGTTAAGTGACTTGCCCAGGGTCACACAGCTAGTAAGTGTCAAGTGTCTGAGGCTGGATTTGAACTCAGGTCCTACTGAATCCAGGGCCGGTGTTCTATCCACTGCGCCACCTAGCTGCCCCTTCCACTTGTGTTTTTAATGCCGTTTTTATTTCTCTATGAATCACATTCAAGAAGATGTTAGAATTCAAATAAGGTTTACTGCAGTGTGCATCATTATTCACATGCACACAGTTGCTCTTACAATTAAAAAGCTGCTTCAGCTGAGAAAGTCTGAAAAGAAAATCCAGTAGCTCTTGGGGAAAAGATTGAGAAGATTTGAACTCTTGCTGAAATACAAAAAACCTTTTGACCGTCTGCAAACTAAATTGACTTGAGCTTTTTTTCCCTAGTCATTGGGAATATAGAGCAATGTATCTTGCTTAGATATTTTAATCATGCATGTCACCAGAAGAATAGATTTTTGTTTTTGTTTTGAAAATGACCCTGATTTGGTACTGGCTAAGAAATAATTTTGTACTGGCTAAGAAATATACTGGAGGATCAATGGAATAGGTTAGGCACAGGAGACTAAATGACTTTAGTAATGTACTGTTTGATAAACCCAAAGACTCCAGCTTCTCGGATAGGAATTCAGTATTTGACAAAAACTGCTGGGAAAACTGGAAGAGAGTTTGGCAGAAACTAGGCATTGACTAACATCTTATACCTTATACTAAAATAAGGTCAAAATGGGTACTTGATTTAGATATAAAAGGTGATACTATAGGTAAATTAGGAGAGGAAGGAATAGTTTACCTCTCAGATCTTTGGAAAGGAGAACAGTTTTTGACCAAACAAGAGATAGAGAATACTATGAAAGTAAAGTGGATGATTTTGATTACATTAAATTAAAATGTTTTTGCACAAACAGAAGCAATGCATCCAAAATTAGAAGGGAGACAGAAAGCTGGGAAATAATTTTTATAGCCATTACTTCTTAAAAAGGCCTCATTTCTAAAATTTATCAGGAACTAAATCAAATTTATAAGAATCCAAATCATTCCCCAATTGAGAAATGGATCAAAGGATCTGAATAAGCAGTTTTCTGATGAAGAAACCAAAGCTATCTATTGCCATATGAAAAAATGCTCTAAATCACTATTGATTAAAGAAATGCAAATTAAAACAACTCAGAGGTACCACCTGACACCTATAAGATTGGCTAATATGATAAAAAAGGAAAATAATAAATGTTGGAGAAGCTGTGGAAAATTGGAACACTAATGCATTGTTGGTAGAGCTGTGAACTGAGCTAACCATTCTGGAGAGCAGTTTAGAACAATGCCCAAAAGGCTATAAAGGTGTGCATACCCTTTGACCCAACAATACCACTTTGGGGTCCTTTTCACAAAGAGATCATAAAAAAGGGTAAAAGACCCACATGTACAAAAATATTTATAGCTGCTCTTTTTGTAGTGGCAAGGAATTATGGTTGCCCATCAATTGGGGAATGGCTGAACAAGTTGTGGTATATGAATGTAATGGAATACTGTAGTGCTGTAAGAAATGATGATCAGGCAGATTTCAGAGAAACCTGGAAAGACTTGCATGAAGTTATGGTGAGTGAGATGAGCAGAACCAGCAGAACATTGTACACAGTATCAGCAACATTATGTGTTGATCAACTGTGATAGACCTGATTCTTCTCAGCAATACAATGGTCTGAGATACTTCCAAAGGACTCATGATGGAAAATGTTCTCCAAATCCAGAAAAAAAACAACTATGGAATCTGGATGCAGATTAAATCATACTATTTCCATTGTTTTTTTGTCATTATTGTTTTTCTTTTTTGTGGTTTTTCCTTTTTGCTCTGATTCTTCTCTCATAAAATGACTAATGCAGAAATATGTTTAATGTGATTGTACATACATAACCTATATCAGATTATTTGCTGTCTTGGTGAGGAGGGAGAAAAATGTGAAACTAGAAATCTTATAAAAAGAAATGTTGAAGGGGGCAGATAGGTGGCGCAGTGGATAAAGTACCGGCCCTGGATTCAGGAGTACCTGAGTTCAAATCCAGCCTCAGACACTTAACACTTACTAGCTGTGTGACCTTGGGCAAGTCACTTAACTCCCAATGCCCCGCAAAAAAAAAAAAAAAAAAAAAAGAAATGTTGAAAACTATCTCTAAATGTAACTGGAAAATAATAAAATATTTATATGGAGAAAAAAATAAAATGCTTATTTTTTAAAATGACCCTGAATATTTATTTCCATTGTAGTTTCTGTGGCTGAAAAGACTTAAGTAACCTTTTTTTTGGTGAGGCATTTGGGGTTAAGTGACTTGCCCAGGGTCACACAGCTAGTAAGTGTTAAGTGTCTGAGGCCGAATTTGAACTCAGGTCCTCCTGATTCCAAGGCCATTGCTCTATCCACTGTGTCACCTACCTGCCCCTCAAGTAACCTTTACAAGTAATATCCTTTTAATATCATTGAAATTTTAGTTGAGATCAGAGGGCTTTTATAACAAACATGGAAAAATATTGGAAGGCTGTACTTTTCCAGCATTAAACATGCATGTGTTAACCTTGCAGCAGTTCATTTTTTCAACATGTATATATCTGTGGCTTTTCTCTTCAGCACAATTTCTCTTTGGATAATGCACCTTATGGCACAACTAGTTATCAGTAACTGAATGTATTTTAATCATCATGGCTGCTTCTGCTTTTCATTAACAAAGCTTACACATATGTTAGCATATTAGCTTCTCTGTATCCATGACCTATTTATGTATGAATCATTTGTAATGAAAGAGTGAGCCAATGAGATTATAAGTTTGTGTGGATTTTAAAAATTCTTTTTGAGTGGGGGAAAGAAAGGCTGACTACAGGTCACTGGGATTAAGTTCATCAGTCTGTATGTACACAAATATGAAGAATGATCTGAAGTAATTGTGCTGTATTTATGTTTATCTACCGGCCTTAACTTTGATCAAATTTTTAAAAGGCAAAAAACACCCTACTATCATTAATGGAGAAAATTTATTATTATTAGAAATATTTACAGATCTTTCCCAGTTTTCTCCTGTTGTCCTCCTAATTTCATAATTAAATGTTTTTAGGTGATTTTGCTTAATTTTGTCATTTGCCAATCTTTCTGTAAACTGCTTTTACCCTCTACCACTTTCCATTGTTTATGCTTAAATATCTTTCATAATCTTGTACCATCTTCCTCTGTAAGATTTCATAGATATATTTATATTTTAACCCAATTCTGTGCTAAGCCACCAAAAGTCTCCACTTAGAAAAGGAATCGATTATTTTCTCAGGCAATTTTATTCTCATTTCGATAATTGATTTACATCAAGATAGAGTTCATTAGGAAATTATTCATCTGTGTCAATATCTGTTCTTTTATCCACTTCCTTTATTTTCAACATCAATACCTTAAATAGGTCAGTAGACTTACCTCAATTATACAATATTTATTTTTTTTATTCTTTTTTTATAATGTGGTATTGATTTAACTATTTCCTTTAATTAATCAAGAGCCTGAATTATATAGACAGCCAATTCAGAAAGGACCACCATATTGGTAATGAGTCATTTCCTTTTTGTTAGGATAAAACCAGTTTTGGTTTTTTTGTGTTGTTATTTTCATTCTATGTCCAATACCTCTTTAATATTCTTAAATAAATAAAATATTAATAATATACTTGTATGAAGCTGCTGTGTAATCAAAATCATAGGCCTCTTTTATTTCTTACTTCTGAGACATATTGTCCTAAGTCTGCCATGTCCCCATCATTTTTCCCTATTCCCTCCTTTGCATTGAATTCAATTTTGACTGAATTTGAAGTTGTACCAAATTCTTCATAGAATATTTCTCATTCCTCATTCTTCATAACAGATACTGGTGAATAAGTTGCAATTATCCTCATGATAGTATTTTTACAAACCTCACCATGAGTTCTACAATATGATGTGACCAAATATCCCCTGGAATATTGCCTTAAAAAGAAAACAAATTTAAATCTACCTACTCCTTTATATGCCTCTTCAAGGTTTTATGGGCCCAACTAATGTACCCCAGAAATTCTCTGGGGTACATCAAAGAACCCTCTCCTCGAGAAACTAAACCAAAGGATAGACACACCTAAAGAGATAAGTGGCACAGGATGGGGACTAAGCTAGCTCCAGAACTACCACCCTGAGAGATCTACAGCCACCCCTCAACCAATTCCCCCAGCCACCACCAGTGGGGTATGGTCCTCCCTCAAGAAGGGAACTTTCCAAAGTCAGATGATCACCCCCATCAGTCCTCTATAAAAGTATCTGCCTGTCTCCTCCTTGAGGAGATAGCTCAGAACCACACCTCTGTGCTATGCCTTCTCCCCATGAGAAGTCCAAGGGTTTACCTCTTGGTTTCCTTTCCCTAGCAACCTAAATAAACTATTATTTTATTCTAATTGGATTTGTGTGCAAGAGGGTATAATTCTTTAAAGAGGAATTCCTAAGAACCCCTGCCCCAAATCTCTACTTCAAACCCCCATCTATTTCCCCCATAACAAAGGCATATAACATTTTAATATAACAATTTATTTTCAATTTAGCAACATTTTCTCAAGGGCTGGTAGGCCCATGGAGAAAGGGAGAGTTGAGCTGACAATTAAGCTGGTGTCTCTCTATGATGGAATCTGTTACATAGTAGCTTGTTACACTTAATAAATCATTTTCTTTTCTGTTTCAGTTCTATTTATTTTCATTGTAGAGATAATATATATAATATATGACCTAAAATATTTCAAAGGAATAAGACTATTTCAGAAAAATAATCACAATATTATAGAATATTAGTGCCAGAAAGGACCCTAGAAATCATCTGTTCCCCTTTTCTATTGTACAATTGTGAAAACTGAGACCCAGTAATAAAGATACTTCCCTAAGGCAGCATAGTTAGTTCTTTAGAAAGCCAAACTATTGTGAGAACTGGGTTTTCTCTTTTTTATTTCCTATCTAATACTCATAGACTCAAAGACCATTAGAGCCTAAAGGATTCAGAGAAATCATCTGGCCCATCTCCTTCATGTTATATAAATAAAGAAATTGAGGCCTGCAAAGGGAAATTTCCATTCCATGCTTTCCTATTAGACAAATTTTAAATACTAGAAGGAGATACTAGAATCCATGTTTTCTGATACCTTGTCCAGTGCTCCTTCTACTAAACCATGAAGTTTCACTCATATTAATCTTAAACAATTGATTTCATCTATTAATTCTAGATAAATATAAGTTAGGTGGTATAATGGATAAAGCACTGAGTCTAGAGTCTGGAAGACTTGAATTCAAATCTAGCCTCGACTAATTATTAACTGTATAACCCTAAGCAAATCACTTAACCACTACCTGCCTTAATTTCTTAATCTGTAAAATGAGGATAATAATAACACCTCCCTCCCAGCACTGTTTTGAGAACAAAATGAGATAATATTCGTTAAGTGCTTTACAAAATTTGAAATGTTACATAATTGTTTGCTATTGCAATAATAATTATTGTTATCTATATTATTTGGTTTTTAAATTTAAAATGCTTCCATCATTTAAGAAAAACAAGTGATAAACTGCCTTAACTCTCTGTCTCTCTCTTTCTCTCTCTCTTTATGAATATACAAATATATATAATATATATTTTAATTTTCATACCTTTCACTGACCCATAGTGAATACTTATTCCTTTCCTTTCCTTTAAAAGCTCCAAGAAGAGGGCAGCTAGGTGGTACAGTGGATAAAGCACTGGCCCTGGATGCAGGAGGACCTGAGTTCAAATCCGGCCTCAGACACTTGATACTGGCTGTGTGACCCTGGGCCAGTCACTTAACCCTCATTGCCCCCCCAAAAAAATAACTAAGAAAATCTAATCCAGAATCATTTTTCTGATAACACTAACAATAGAATTCATTAGCATTTTCTCTGTAAATGTATGTCCTATGGACATGTTCTAGATTTCCTTTTAAAATTTCCTTACCAGTATGCTTCAGTGTTTCTAGCCAAAGTGGGATCATAGATTGCTACCTAGATAATGGATGATGTTCATTCTGTTCACCTTGCAGCTGATCATATCCTTTGTTCTATTTCCTGAAATAGAACAGCTACCCTCTAGCTCTTTTCTTGTATTAGCATCTGGAAGTGTGATAGATCTTTAGAGGGCAAAAGGAAGAGAAGGGGGTGGGGTTAAAGAAAGAGAAGGGGTGAGGTAAAAGAGGAGCAGAAAGAGAAACAGGGTATGATTGATTTTTTACAATGTCTTTTATCCCAAGTCTCACTTTACGCTTACTAAGCCTCATAAAAAAGTAACACATTTTTTAACATTCTTTAAAATGATCCCAGAGAGTAAAGCACCACACACAGGACATTTTATGCCCTGAGGGACTTTGTTATTACTGATATTAATTGGAGTTGGACTTGTGGGAAGTATCCACACTTTTCAGTTCAAACATAAATCAGACCTAAGTATTAGATGTATGTCTACTGAACTTAATCCCAACCAAACAATTATTACCTAGTTCACATTTTAATTTTAATGTGTTGAACTAAGCCCTCTTTGATCTCTTTAACATCTGCTGCTGGACTTGATTTGGAAGAACAACACTGGAGGCAAATTTGAAATATTTTAGACTCCTAAAACCAGACCTATTACCATTTTTTTGTTACTAATATTAGCAGCATTTTTAATTTAATTCTATTCTTCCATCTCATGGATTAGAAGTTGTGTGTGTGTTTGTGTGTGTATGTATGCACACACAGGGAGAAAAGTTAATTTCAGGCAGAGACTGAAGGGGAAAGTCCCTCTCCACTCAGCACCTTTTATTTGCTACTACAAATAAAATCCTATTACATAGAATAAAAACAGAGATTATATTTAAAATGAAACAAAACAAAATTATTCCTCTGCTGCAAGCAAACAAGCCAGCACCTACTGTGTGCCAGATCTATGCTGATCATTAGTGATGAAGACAACAGTGAAAATGTCTTTATATTGAAGATGGAAAAAAAAGATACATGTGTACACATGTCTGTATGTTGTATGTAATGTATACATATCTATTACAATATGCCTATTACACACATAAATAATTCCCCTCCATGCAGTACCTCCCCCCTTTTAAGTTTTCTTTTTTTATCTTCCCTCATTAGGAGGTAAGATGCTTGAGGACAGAGACTGTCTTAATTTTGCTTTTATTGGTCCCCAGTGCTTGGCACAGTGCCTGGCACATAGTAAGTGAGTAATAAATGCTTGTTTTCTTTTCTCCTTCCTTCCTAAATAGATACAAAATGTATAAAAATTCAATACAAAGTAAATACAAGGTAATTTGGGGGAGGAAGAACATTGATAGCTAATAGGATCAAGAAATGCCTCTTGCAAGAGGATGTGTTGAGCTGAGTATTTACAGGAACTAGGGATTCTAAGAGGAAATGGTGAGGAGAAAGTGGATTCTGGGCATGGGGTACAGCCCGTGCAAATGCATGGAGGTGGAAGATGGTATGTCATGTGTAATATCCATTCAAGGAACCATCCAAGGCAATTGCCTGTCTTTGATCTGTAAATTCTCTTGACAAAATCATCTAGCACAACAAACACTCTTTCCATTTCTGCCCAGTAACAGTCTCTTCATAAATATGAAATTGATTAAAAACCTCTTGATTGGCACTGAGAACATAAAATTCTCACTGTTTTATGCTTTTGTTAGGTAGTTGGACAAATTATCTCCAAGTTCCTCTCCCCTTTTCCCACCTCATACATCTTGTTGAGTCCTTTTCAAGAACTAAGGATGAACAACCAACCAACCAACTAACCAACCCAATGAATACTATTCATCTCGGCCAGGAAATGCAAACCATCCTCTATGAATCATCGCCCTTATGAACCATCCACGAAAACTAAATAATACCATAGACAAGAACAGTAGAGGTGTTTGTAGAAAGATATGAGTCGAGTCGAAAATAAGTTTAGGGTGGCCTATTTTTGCTTTCATGTAACTGTCCCAGAATACAGTGGATTGCCTCTGGAATTAATTTCCTGAAACTGAAGAGTTTTAAACAGATAGATACTGTATGATTACTCAGGGATGTTAAAACAGGAATCTCTGCTTCAGGTAAGGAGTAGGACTAGAAGACTTTTGAGATCCCTTCCAAATTTGCAGTTCTCGATGACACAAGTAGGTGCATGATACTTCTGCCTTCTCTCAACTGTAATATCAAGAACTCCTTCCCACTAGGTACAGAGAAACTTGACACTGTGAGATTTCTAGCTTCTATAGAGAGGAATGTGTTTTCCAGACCTATACTCAGTATTCCACTCAATGAAATTATTTGGTTTGTCATATTGAATTTTTGAAAATGGAATTTTTCCTGTTCTGCTTTGCAGAGTTCTTACCCAGGAAAGTGAAGTTCCCAGTATGTAACCAGAAGGCAAGTCTGGCAAAGATATAGATACCACAATCTCTAGGACACACTACTTACTATCAAAGCATACCTACACTGACAAAACTATATAGGTAACCATATTAACATGGTCAGCACTCTTTAATGAGTCTTATGAAGTACTGGATCCACAAAGACAAAACAAAAAAATCTTCCCTGTCCTCAACGATTTTATAATCTAGTAAGGGAAATAAGATGGGGACACAAATAAATATAATACAATTTAGAATGTAATCATGCATACGCATCGGTGAAGTGAAAACAAAGTGAGATGGAAGGAGTTGGAGAAGGAGGCGTCACTTCTGGTTGTGGGGAGTTAAGAGAGACTGCCTGAGAGATAGTACCTGAACTGGTCCAACCAGGATGGAAAGGATTTTAGCTCCTCTGTTTTCACCATGAAATCATCACTGTAAAATAGATTGTCAAGAAGCGACTTGAGTACTATTAAAGCTCTTTATTTTCCTCACTCTTAGAAGAATGGGAGTGAGGGAGGAAGGTTAGAAAACATCCAGTTGTCTCCTGAGTTAAGCCTGCTGACCTTATTATTGTTGAGTCATTTTTCAGCCATGTCCAAACTCTCCATGACCCTATTTAGAGCTTTCTTGGCAGAGATACTGGAGTGGTTTGCCATTTCCTTCTCTAGCTCATTTTACAGAATATGAGTAAACTGAGGCAAACTTAGTGACTTGCCCTGGGCATAGAAATACACACATAATATGGGGTGGGGAGGAAGAGAAGAATTTGGGGGGAAAGAAGGAGGACACTAGAGTAGTTGCCATGCAGGCACTATGTGTGGTTCCTCTGGCAAGTTTCTGTGGAAGAGATGAGGCTTGAATAGACTTTGGATGGAGAAAAGGGACATGCTTGGCAGAGACGAATTAGTATCTTTTTTTATAGATTGACAACCACTTGGAAAATTCATGAAATTGCCATGCTCATCCTAGCCAACTGGAAACAGTATTGGAGTTTAAATCAGGGCAAGAAGAAGTGGAGACAGTGGCAAAGAAAGTGACTATTTTAAGAGATTATCCTCCCTTCTTGATGTGAACATGGGTATTTAAAGGTGTCTACAAGCTAAATATTTCTCAGGTCTTTGACTAGTAATGATGCAGATGAATCTTTATATAAGTCTTTTTTTTCCTATCAACAAGCCTATTTATAAATCTTCCCATTCTATTTTTGTTTTTTCTTTTCCAGTTAATCCATTCTGAGTGGACAGATTTGTTTACAGTCTGGAGAAAGGAAGAGACAGGAAAGTTTGAATTTCACCAGCTTCCTCCTGTAAGAGGCAGTTGTTATGGGCCATAGTCTCAGAAATCACCAGTTAAACAACACAACACACTCAAAATGCATACCATCATTTACCTATCACTGTCTATTCTGTATCTCTCATTATCAGTTACTTTTTTTACCATGAACAAAGATAGTTAGAGCCTTCATTCATTCCCATTGTTTTTCACAGAACTCATAGAAGGGAAGAGCAATCTTGACACAAGGAGATGACTCGTGTATGTCATATTACCAACTGGCCTATCATCTGATGCCTCTTCTCCCTTCTGAGAAGTGGACAATCACCACATCCCCAAAATAATTAACTATGGAAGAGGAGCAATGATTTTGTGAGAATATTGTGAATGCATATAGGAACTGTGTATTAATGGGGTACCAGAAATATAAGGCCCATACAAATATATTTAGTATAATAAAAGACACCATGTAATAAAGTTGTAGGCACCGGTAATCAAGGGACATGTTGAAGTGTCAGCTTTCCCCATATACCTAGAACTGGGAGAGGGGGGGTGCAAAATGGGCCCATTCACTACTATTCAAAACGTCCCCTTCTTATTTTCCTTGCCTGTCTCTCAACCTACTTCCCTCTCCCAGGAGTCTCCCTAGCAATCAGGAGTCATGTATTCCCCCAAAACAACAACAACCACCCAGTATCATGGGCTCAAAAGTCTCTCAGCAAATCAGAATTTCAATTTCTCTGGTCACACAGGGTGCTACCAAATCTACCTGGGGTGGGATGTTACAATAGAGGAGAGGGTTGAGTAGACTTTCAGCTGAGGCTCATTTGTCCCTAAATTAAAATGTGTTCCTCTTAAGTTACTCAGCATGGTACTAGAGTGATAAAATATGACACAGAGTAAATCAGCTTCCATTCTACTTCTGTGGACAGCAGACACCTGGAGAGTCAACTCCTCTGACTAGAGCTGGAACAAGAGAAAGAAAACCAGACCTTTGCCCCAAGGCATAAAAAATTTAGAAGCTGTTGATAATACTTGCATTTGTTCAGCAGCATATAATAATCAACCTTGGCATCTAGTTAATAAGAATAATTTGTTTCAAATAGAGAATTAGAAGCTATCAGTTGTTAATTTTCCTCTTCCCTGATTCCTCCTCTCTAGTCCAGACTCCAAATGTGTTTATTATCTCTATTCTGCTCCCTAATCCCCAAAAGTGACCTCAGTTTGTTGTAGTCTCTTCCCATAGACCTTGTATCCTAAAGTCTCTGTTTAGCCCCCAAACATGGGACAATGTCCTAGGATCTTTCTCCATACAGGATCTTATAAGTCTCCAGATCTCCTCATCTCCCAAGTTGAATTTACCTTAAAATCTTAATTTGAGGGTACATTTCATGCTGCTTCTTTCAGGCACAAAATTTGCTAGTTATGGTTCTGTTTCTTATTGTAAGACATCATTTTAGTCTAAAGCTTTGAGCAAATAATAGTAAACACACACACACACATAGACAGTTGCTTCAATTTATAGAAGAGAGTCTGCATTACTTCCTTAATGTTAGTGTATCAGGAATAGAGTGCCACTACCCTAATCTCAAATCTGAACCTTCACTATAAACTCATCTCAAAGGTCACTAATAGACCTACTCCAACCAGCGGGAACAGTTAGTGTACATGTGTCTGCAGTTGAGCAACTACCACACCTTTTTTTCTTCATATGTGTCCCTAAAATATAGAGATCAAATTCAGAAGAATTTAATGCTGGTATAAGTCTTCTAAACTCAAACAGAATTTTCCAAATTCAATTCTCATCCTTGCACTCAATGATTCCTTATTCTCCTTAGCACTATCATTGTGATTTCTAGTAAAGAATTAAAACCAACATGGCAAAAAACACCAATACATTTCTGGTCCAACTAAAAAGGAACAACAACAAAAATAAATAAATTATTTTGGTGAGGTTTTGATACATTTTGATATGCCCATGAAGATTGGAATTCCTGCCTAATCCAGTGAAATTTCAAAGGTAAATTATCCTCTTCTTCAAGATTTAGAGTATGCAGTAAAATAATAATAATAATAATAAAGTTCTCTTTCTAGGATCTCTTGGGAGTAGTTAGTTCTCCCCAAACTTTAATTTATGTTTTCATTTATCGTTTCCAGAAAAGAAGCTGTACAAACTATGGCCACCATACTTCCCAATGCCAGCCCACAAATTCTCCACAATGATGACTTCTCTCCCATTCGTCCTCATGCCTCTGACCCCCAGATCTTGTACACTTTCTCAGACAATTTGTTCTGAGATCTTGGCAGACAATCTATGGCCATTGTCAGGACAAAGTGATAAATGAACTTGCTTGTCTGACATGATATTTATAAATCTCCACTAAATACCTCTGTCTGAGCTATAAAGGTCTCCAGCTTATTTCATCCTCAGGAGTAATGTAAATAGCATTTGTGTATTTGTCTGGACTCTCAGAGGAACTGATGCCTGGCTAGCAGGTTGGTGCCTAGGTGGGGAAATCCTAGTCCAAGGGAGGGATTCTTTTGGGTCTCCTTTCTTTTTCCCTCCTACCCTCTGCAAACATTCAAGTCTAGTCCAGTGACTCATCTCTGACTAGAGCCTGTCTAAGATCTCCTTTCATCCTGGAAGACATTCAGACGGTGTATATCTCTCTCTCTCCATACAAATTATAGATACTTTACACATATGGTGAGGAGCAGCCCGACATGTGAAGCTTATAATCTGCAAAATGCTCCCATAGTGATGCAAGCTGTCTCCTGATGAAAATATATCTGCATGCTCTCTATTACTTGAGCATAACTTCACTAATCTGATGTCTCTGCTGCCCTCAGGGGTTGGAGATGGGGCATTCCACTTCTCTCATCAGTTTCTGAATCTCATTTGCTGATCTAAGATGGACAGCAACCCCCACATTTCCCAAATCTGTGAGTGACTCTTTCTTCTGTCCCCCCCGCAAAAAAAATAATAAATGAAAGGAGAAAAAATGAGAACTGCTGCTTCTAAAGACAAAGATAAGAAACTGAGCCTTTGGAGGGGGTGAGGGCTGGGAGGGTCAGAGGAATGGAAAGAATTACAACTAAAAGAGTTCGTGCTTCTACCCTATATGTAGAGACTTTCGGAGCAGAACAGTAAATGGTGCAAAGACATCAACACCATACTGGTGTCAACCAAGAAATTCACATCGAAGGAAGGAAATGAATTTCCGGCATAGAATAGGATTTCAATTAAGATTGGATGATTTGGAATAAATTTTGAAAAGTTACATTTGCTCCAAGATCTGGAAAGTGGTTTTCAGGGCATTTACAGCCTCTATTCAGGGCAATGGAGGGTATCATGTGCTGACTGGTTTAGAAGCAGCAATGTTATTTTAGAGTACAGACATCACAAAGATGTGGATTCAATTGTTCATGTAAAAAAAAAGTCTGGGGCAGCTAGGTGGCACAGTGGATAAAGCACAGGCCCTGGATTCAGGAGGACCTGAGTTCAAAGCCAGCCTCAGACACTTGACACTTACTAGCTGTGTGACCCTGAGCAAGTCACTTAACTTTCATTGCCCCGCAAAAAAATTTTTAAAAAAAAGAAGTCTGAATAAAAAAGTAACTTTGACACATTCAGCAGAATTCATGTTAGAAACCTTTTAAGGAAGAAAAGCCCCTACTTGCCTAGCTCCTGTTGTCAGAGTTGTCTCTAACCATTCTCCCTGATTGCCTTTACTTTTACCTAATTTTCTCAATTTTGAGATCAAGTTACAGGTAATTAGCTCCTTAATTTGCAAACCTCAGAAATGTAATTTCTGTACTATATTTTGACAAAAAAAACACAAAAATACCTTCAGAGGGGGCAGCTAGGTGGTGCAGTGGATAAAGCACAGGCCCTGGATTCAGGAGAACCTGAGTTCAAATCCGGCCTCAGACACTTGACACTTACTAGCTGTGTGACCCTGGGCAAGTCACTTAACCCCACCCCCAGCCCCCCCCAAAAAAAATACCTTCAGAAGAGCTTATAGAGACTTGCCCATTTTTAAACTTCATCCTTAAGGTTTACATCTTTTCCTTATTGTTTCGAAGAAGAAGGAGGAGGAGGAGGAGGAGGAGGAGGAGGAGGAGGAGGAGGAGGAGGAGGAGGAGAAGAAGAAGAAGAAGAAGAAGAAGAAGAAGAAGAAGAAGAAGAAGAAGAAGAAGGAGAAGAAGAAGAAGGAGAAGAAGAAGAAGTACACAAGTAGGAAAGTCTGTCTTCTCACCTCTACCTCTACCTTTACTCCTACTACTCCTCTTCATACACCCAAGCACGTATACTGGATCCTGGATCCACAGTAAAAGATTAACTAGTAAGCCTTATGACTTGAGTTCTCTAAGGAAACTTGGATTTGAATAAATATAAATAAATATAAAAAGCCTCAACATATTTTTTTTAAAACAGAATCTCTAAGGGTAAATATAACAAGTTTCTGTTACTCTATACATTTGAGTTTCTATGTTTCGTTTTTTAAGGAGTTCCTTCTAAAGTACTATTCCTGATATTTGGCTAGATACCACCAAGAGGTGTATCACTCATAGCTTCATGACCCACCAGCCAGATTTTTTTCCCAGACCTCGATAAATAAACCCAGATTTAGATACCACCTAGTCAATCATTTTCTTCTATCAATTATTCTCTTCTGTAAAAATAAACTCTTAAAGAGGCATGTCATTAAATCATATTAAATAATTATCGATTACTAACATTGGCATATTTATTTATAAAAGGCTATAATAGTGCAAAATTTAAAAAATACAAACACATATTTTAATACTTCCTTCTCTAAAAGTAAAATAGTGATGCTAGATAAAAGGGAAATTAAAGACCATCTAATCCAACACCCTCTTTATTTATTGAGCCTCAGAGGGAATAAATGACTTTCTCGAAAGCAGAGATGATCAGCTGAAAACTGACTTGAGAACTAGAACCCAGTCTTCTAGCTTTTAGTCCAATGTTCTTTTTCCTATGCCACAAACTTCAACTGCAAAGGGGCAGTATTTAAGCTAACCCTACCATTGCCAAGCAAAAAACTTATTATGCTTTTTTTTGGTTAGAATTATAAGCCTTCAAATATTAGGGGAGGGGGAGGCATCATAACCAGTTCCAATGTTTTAGGGCAGCAGCTTTGGTAACAAAAGCTTTTAGGCTATCTATTGCATATGAAAAAATGCTCTAAATCACTATTGATTAGAGAGATGCAAATTAAAACAACTCTGAGGTACCACCTGACACCTATCAGATTGGCTAATATGATTTTTAAAAAAAAAAGAAAAATAATAAATATTGGAGAAGCTGTGGAAAAATTGGAACACTAATGCAGTGTTAGTGAAGCTGTGAACTGATTCAACCATTCTGGAGAGCAATTTGGAATTATGCCCAAAGGGCTATAAAGCTGTGCATACCCTTTGACCCAGCAATATCACTTTTGGGTCTTTTTCCCAAAGAGATAATAAAAAAAGGAAAAGGACCCACATGTACAAAAATATTTATAGCTGCTCTTTTTGTGGTGGCAGGGAATTGGAAATTGAGGAGCTGTCCATCAATTGGGGAATGGATGAACAAGTTGTGGTATATGAATGTAATGGAATTCTATTGTGCTGTAAGAAACGATGAGCAGGAGAAGTTCAGAGAAACCTGGAAGGACTTGCATCAACTGATGATGAGTGAGATGAGCAGAACCAGAAGAACACTGTACACAGTATCATCAACATTATGCGTTGATCAACTGTGATAGACTAGATTCTTCTCACCAATACAATCGTACAAGAAAGTTCCAAAGGGCTCATGATATAACAGACTCTCCAAATCCAGGGAAAAAAAAGAACTGGGGAATACGGATGCTGATTGAAGAACATACTATTTCTTTTGTTTTTGGTGCTGTTGTTTTTCTTTTTTGAGGTTTTTCCTTTTTGCTCTCATTCTTCTCATAATGCAGAAATATGATTAATGTTATTCTATATCTACATCTAAATCTATATCTAATCTATATATATTTTAAACCTATATCAGATTACCTGCTGTCTAGAGAAGGGGGGAGGGAAGGGAGGGAGAAAAATTTGAAATTGGAAATCTTATAAAAACAAATGTTGAAAACTATCTGTACATGCAACTGGAAAATAATAAAATACTTTTATTCAAAATTTTAAAAAGCTGTTAGAGGCACCTTTTATTCAGATTTAAATTTTTTTTCTTCACTAATCAGATAAAATACAAATTGGCTACTATTAAATACTAATCTTTAACTTACCTTATTAACACTTGCAGTTTTCTCTTGGAGTGCTTTTATAAATTTTTGTGTTTGTTTTTGCATCACCTATGTTTTCCACTGTTTCCCCCAAGGAGTTATCATTTATGATAAAGAATAACAAAATAGAAAAGAAAGAAAAATGATTAAAACTAATTAACATATGGGGCATCTAGGTGTCACAGTGGATATCCATGAAGGAGTCATGAAGACTTATCTTCCTGAATTCAAATCTGGCCTCAGACACTTACTAGCTATGTGACCCTGAGAAAGTCGCTTGACACTACCTTAGTTTCCTCACCTATAAAATGAACTGGGGAAGGAAATGGCAAACCACTGCAGTATCTTTGCCAAGAAAACCCCAAGTTGGGTCACAGAGTCAGACACAACTAAAAAAATGACTAAAAACAAAATAAAATGAACATATTAAAAAGTTTAGCATTTCATACCCATGCCCCTCCTCTACCTCCACAAAGAATCGAGGGATTTTTCTTGCGACTCTTCTTGAAGGCCAAGTTTTATCTTTATAATTTCATAACATTGTTTCTATTATTTTGTTATTGTTGTTATTCTTTCTACTTATATTGTTGTAGTCATTGTGTATATTTTTCCCTGGTTCTGCTCACTTCACTTTTGCATCAATTCATATTTATTTTTCCATTTTTCTCTGTATTTATCAATTCCATTATTTAATATAGCACAGTAATATTTTATGACATTCCTGTGGAACAATTTGTTTTGTCGCTCTCCAGTCAATGGTTATCTACTTTGTTTCCAGTCTTTCACTACTACCCAAAACAACCAAGCAAGCAAGCAAGCAAACAAACAAAAACAACATGCCAATATAAATGTTTTGGCATATATTAGACTTTTCTTTTTGACCTTGACCTGATTCAGTATATGCCTTGCAATGGAACTCTTTGAGTCAAAGGTAAGACATTGTAGTTACTCTCTTGACCTAGTTACAAAATGCTTTCCAGAATAGTTAGACTGATTCCTAGCTCTTCCATCCATCCCTTAGTGTATTTGTCTTTCTACAACCACTTCAATATTGACCCTTCCTACCCTTTGTTGTCCTTGCAAATTTGTTAGGTTAGTTGAACCTCAGGATTGTTTTGATTTGCTTTTCTCTTGTTAGTAATTTGAGGCATATTTTTCATGTAGTTGTTAAGAGTTTGTAGTTCTTTTGTAAATTATTTGTTCATATTCTTAGTCACTTATTTATTGGAAAAATGGCACTTGGTCTTATATATTTCTATTAGTGCTCTATATACCCTAAATGTCTAACTAACTATAAAGTTGCTTTTTAAAATGGGATAAATTAGCACTTCCTCTATGAAGCTTCTAGGCTTCAACCAGAAGAGAAGATTAATATCATGCTGTATCTTCACATTATCTCCTATAATTGTCCCTTTGAACTGTAACGATTGGAGTGATGCCACCTGCTGGAGAGTCACTGTAGGAAAGCTCCGCCATGAGGATAAGGCATCTGAGAGCAAGCCATGCGGCTTTCTTTGGCATCAGGAAGTTATGTTTGCTTGTGGGTACTGTCAATGAAGGCTACCAGCCAATTAGCTTGGAGATGTGTATGCAAGTGGATAGGATGTTGCCAGTTTCACAGGAGGCTGGTGGGAGGAAAAAGGGGCGAGGCTGGCTCTCTCACGCATTTTGGTGAGGACTCTCATGGAGAGCAGAGCTGGAGACATGGGCTCTGCGAGACAGACAGCTGAATCTAGGCTTTTTCTCTCTCTTCATCAAATTCTTATTCTCCTTAATAAATGCTTAAAACTCTTGCTAAACCTTCTACTTTAATGGCGACCACTCATTAGATATTTTAGACAGTATAGTTAGAATTTTAGCCCTTACAGAACCATGGGAAAATAATGTTTCTCCACCAAACTTTTCTTCCTACCTTAGCCTTTGAATATGGCAATTGATATAAAAGTTTTTGTTGTTGTTTACTCATTTCTGATTCTTTATAATACCTTTGGAGGTTTTCTTGGCAAAAATACTAGTATGATTTGCCATTTCTTCTCCAGCTCATTTTACAGATGAGCAAACTAAAACAAACAGGCTTAAGTGACTTGCCCAGGGTTATACAACCAATAAGTGTCTGAGGCTGGATTTGAACTCAGGTCTTCCTGACTCCAAGGCCAACACTCTATCCACTGCACCACCTAGCTGCCTGGTATAGAATTTGTTAACCTGGAAATTAATTAATAGCTCATGGGTATCACAAAGCAAGGAGCTAGTAATACCCAAAGATAGGAACTGAGGACAGGGTTTTTATGGGGTAACAGAACAAAAGGGAAACAAAAGACTGCTCCAGAGTCATGTATAACTACTTAATGTAAGTGTACCTTTGACAAAAGACACTATAGAACTGCTCCTGAGTTAAGTATAGACGCTACTTAACTCTAAATAGAAACCACTTAATGTAGGTGGACTCTTTTACCTGATAACATAAAGTCCAAGGAGTAAGGTGGGGAATCATTGGGAGGGGATAGTTTTCTTGGGGGAGATCCATAAGTCAATCAAGAGTCTGGAATTGACAAGGATTGGTTAGCCCCAGGCAATTCATTGGCCAAGGAATGGAGAGTAGGTGGGGATCAGTCAGTTCTCAGTAAATTTGTAGTTATCAAATTTGCATCAAATGCTTAAAATGACATATAAATCACTAAATGCTAAAATTTCCCTAAAAAGTAATTTTAGCCACTTCAAACCTGAAGGGGAAAATACCTTTTTATATTTAAGAACCCTACATTTCAATCTATTTGAAGGGAAGGACTTGAAAACAAGAATACTCACTGTGAAACTTCAGGTACCTGAATGCAACAGATGTTCTATCCTACAGGCATTGCCTTCCATCAACTCTGTGGTTTGTCTGACTCCATGCTTTGCTAAATGTGGTTTTTCTGACTAAGGAACTAGACTGCAGTGCATATTTTCAGCCCCCAGTTCTGGTAGAGTTGCTTTTGTTTTTAGTAGAATATCACATTGTAGGAGTATATACTGCAACATTCCACAGCCCTCAAAAAGAACAAGGGGAAACCTGAGTCAAAAAATTACTTAAGCTTCATATCACTGGGTAAGTAACTTCTAATAGAACCCAACTGTGAAGAACTCTCATAATCAGTGGCAGGATTAGGAACCAAACACCTTAATACTAAAAACAAGAAGAAAACCCCTAAGGGTTAGGCACCTTTGAGAAAGGGCATTCTAGACACAGTGGAAGGATATCTGACTTGATAAAGGCTTAGGACATGCCCTCCAAACAGAACACTGCATGACTAAGTGGGAGATTTCTTTCCCTTCCTAACTTCCATTCCCACATACTCTGTCCCAAAGGATGACTGAATCTCAGCCAAAACCAGAGATCAGAATTACTTTTTGCATGCTAATGACTGCGGTACTTTCCCTTTGAGCAGTCCTTTAAAATGTTGAAAATGCAAGCTCAACAACATTTTTCAAGATACAGCGGTTGTCTTTTCAATTTTAACCTGAGGCATCTTAAGACAGAGATGTCAGCTTGTCCAGAAGTAGTAATGGGACTTTTAAATTTTTAATTATCTTCTTATTTATTATTATTAATGAGAGAACAGACTATATTTGGGACTCTTCTCAGAGCCCTAAAGGCAGAGTGAGTCTGGTTTCAGGCCCTACAGTTTTGTTGCCCAAATCTCCCAGTAGGGGGCCGCCCGGCACATGAGGCTCCTGGGCCTTGGGTCCAAGTAGGGCCCAAGCAGGGCCTGGAGCGGGGCCTAGGTTTTATGGGAGTCAGGCTGAGCTTAGAGTTCACCTTGAGGCACCCAAGGTGATCCCCACATGACCCCGATGTTCAAACCCCACCTTAAGTTTTGTTTCTTGACAAGTTATGTATGGTTCTGTGTATTCACACAGCACTGTTCTAGTGAGGAATGGGGACATTCTTGCCCAGAATAAGGTTAAGGCCTAGTGCCACAATCTGATTGGTCAACTGGTATCACCTGATGGGTTCTTAGGCTGTTACTGTTATTCTGTATAAATAGCAACTGTAATAACTGAAATGTAAATAGGGAGATAGTAAATGCCTTAATGTGATTGGTTGGGAGGAACCCCTTGAGGGGTCTAAATAGAGGTGAGGGACCTCACTTCAGTGCACTTTCTGGCACATTCAGGAGAGTGGCCATCTTCAAAGATGAATAAAGATGTGTTCAACCACACTCCACTGCCTGCTTGGATTCTTTGAGCTGCGTTTCTAACATTAACTTGGCAAACAAAAACATTTCTTTACTCAAAGAAAACCAGAAAAAGACAATTGTATATGACATAATGAAATGTATAGCTTATCTTTTTAAGAATATAAATATTAGATTTCACATGATATCCTGATAACACTCTCCTGTCTGTGTCTCTTTCTGAACTTCCTTGTGCTTTCTTCTGCTTGTTTTTAAATATTTCATTGACACTCTATTATCTTCTTTAGGTAACACTACACTATCTTCTCCATACAGCTCATCCCAGTAAAAGCAATAAATAAATTAAAAAGCCTTCCCTTCTAACAAATAAGCACAGTCAAGCAAAACAAATCTATGCATTGCCTGTGTCTGAAAATAAAAGTTTCATTCTGCACCTCAATCTAGCCCATCTGAATTCTACCGAGTGGTAGGAAGCATAATGATTCTTAGAGAGTTATGATTAGTCACTATATTCAGCATAATTCTTAAGTCTTTCACAATTATTTTCTTTGACAATTTTGTAGTCATTTTGTAATTATCCTCATGGCTCAATTAACTCACTTTGCTCTCGATCACAGGTTCTCTTAATCTCCGAATAATTTCTCTGAGTCTGTTTCTTTCATCATTTCTTATACATAATATTCTTTTATATTCATATACTGTACTTTGTTCAGCTATTTCTGAATGACTTGGTGACCATTTTGTTTAAAGGTTTTGGCTATAACAAAACTCCTCTTCTAAGAACTAAATGTATATTTTTAAATATAGTAGTCCTTCCTCTCTTCCAGTATCACTGGGTTCAGGGGTATGCAAGGTTTGGTGACTTTTTTGTGAACAGTTCCAAACTGCTTTTCAGAATGATTAGAACAATTCAAAGCCTCACTAGCAGGGAATTAGTGCATCTTTCTTCCCACAGCCCCTGGAACAACTTGATGTTTACCATCTTTCTTATTTGAAGGCTGCAAAATTGTTTCCTTTTCCGTTTCTCTAATTAGTGACTCGGAGCATTTTCTTTTTCATAGAATTATTGATAACTTGGTTTTCTCTTGAAAACTGCCTGGGGAACAAGAATTTACCTATGTACCTGAAGCTAGGTGGCACCATGAATAGAGTGCTAAGTCTGGAGTCAGGAAGACTCCTCTTCCTGAGTTCAAATCTGACCTCAGATATGTATTAGCTGTGTGATCCTGGATGAGTCACTTTACCCTGTTTGCCTCAGTTTCCTCATCTGTAAAATGAGCTGGAGAAGAAAATGGCAAATCATTCCAGCATCCCCATTGAATAAATGAGTAAAGTCAAAGTGAGAGAAGTGATTTGACTGGTTCCAGGTATTGCTTCCAACAAGTGTAAGGGAAAACTGCTCTAAGCCTTTTCCTGCATTCCTGGCCATATGCACATAATAAAGGCAGGAAGGTGGTTATACAGTGGGAAGATAATGGCCTTGTTTCCTGGGTTTAGTTTTGTCTCCCTGGCTTCCTCTCCAGCCTCCAACTCATTTTCGTGGCAGAGAAGGGATTTTTGAATTGAGCAACTGAGTGAAACTCCTGCACCCTCAACATTTTATTGGGAGGGTGGTCATTAGAATAGAGACTGATTAGGTATAATTGGGCATTGGGGACAAATAGAGAGACACAGAAAATGCTCGTCCTAAATTATAGTGAAGTCAGGGACAGATAAGCCCAAGCCCCAGAGCAGGAAAGTTAGTTCAAAAGATAAGTTTAAGTCCAAATACACTACCTACTTAGATAGGGGCTTCTCTACTCTATATTTTAAGGACCCTGCCATCTGAGACAAATAATTTCCACTGGATATGAAGTCCTGTTCTAGAAAGAACAGACAGGCTTCTCCTTAAAGAAAAAAATAAAGTAAACTTCACCATCTCCCTTAGACCAGCAAAAATTTTTGTTGGTCAGTGTCTGAGGACTACTAGTTTTCAGATAGAGAAGTAAAAGGACACCCTCAAAAAAAACCAAAAAACCTCACTTCTTTAAACTAAAAGGCCATGGTAGAGCTCCCGCTTCTCATAAGGAAGAGCAAACACTATAGGCAAGCACTTCAGCTAAAGCCAAAAGCTAGAGGCAGGGAGCAGCTCCACCACCATGTGGTTAATGGGCCTATTCCTGGCAGCAGGCCAGTAAGAGAACACATGCCCAGAAAAGTAATGTCCTTTAGAGACTACAAGTCCATCTTAGCAACATGTGGCAGAAACTGCACATCCAGGGGAGCAGTCTCTGGTGGAGACAGCATACCCAGAAAACCTGTGTTTGCAGTAAACAATACAACCAACACAATATACCTAGCAGAGACAAGTGGGGAACAGGACCAACAGAAACAGCATAATAGTATTAGTAGAAGACATTGGTGGTCCTGGGGTGTGAGTTGATAATCTATGTGTGCTCTCTATATGTATGCCTGTCTATTAATGCACCCTGGCCTTATATACTCCCTATTTGTATGTTCCTTCAAAGCTAGGTGGCACAATGAACAGCACTGGGCCTGGAAACAGGAAAACCTGAGTTCAAATTCAGCTTCTGGTATTTACTAGTTGTGTAACCTTGGGCAATTCACTTAACCTTTGTTAAGTGTAAAATGGGATGATAATAGCATCTACCTCCCAGGGTTGTTGTGAGTATTCTCCAATGAGATACTTATAAATTGATTAACTCTGTGCCTGACACATGGTAGGTGCTATATAAATGTTAGTTATGATTATTAATTATAAACTATATACTCTTTCCCCTGATGTTGAATTTATGGGAGATTATTCCCCAGATTTATAGGTGAAATGTTTTATTGTTATCTTTTCTGATGTGCTATTTCAGAAAATACCCTTGTTTTTAATCTAGTCATCTCCTTTGGCTGACTATCAATCAAATAGCTATGTGGCACAATGGACTCCTGGACTTGGAGTCAAGAAGATCTGAGTTCAAATCTAGACGCATACATGTATTGGCCGTGTGACCTTGGGCAAGTCACTTAACCTATCTTAGCCTCAGTTTCCTTGTCTGTGAAATGTGGATAATAGCTTCTACCCCCCAGGGTTGTTTTAAGGATAAAATGAGAAAGTATTTGTAAAGCACTCTGCAAACCTTAAAGATCTATGTAAAATTTGTTGTTTTTTTTTAAAAAAAGGTAAGTAAAAATTGAGAAAAGCCTTACCCAAAAGGAGTTTATCTCTTAATGGTTAAGGTAAAAATTGGTGAGGACTCATGAGCTATGGTTTTAAGTGGTTGCAGACCCACAGAGTAACTTGAATCTAGGAGAGAAACCCACTCTCCAAGTTGTGGGGTGCCCTCTAAAGGCTACATGTTACAAAAAGTGAAACATTCCTAACCCTAAAGTCCTTTGTTTTTGTTATCTGCTACACCTAGACATCTCTACAGCCAGGCAGGGAATACAGATAAAACCAGATCCAAAAAGCTAAAGGTTCGTTTGTTCATATTCATTGAGAGCTTCATAATTCAAAGATCCCCATTGTTCCTTGGAGAAAATTCAGAGGAATAAATATTTAGTAATGATTTCTTCTCTTTAATAATGATGTCACCCGGTAATCTGCTACTTAACTTACCACTTTTCATATTTATCAGTTTTTCTCATTTCTCTTCAGAGGACCTGTACGACACCTGAAATACCCAAATCTCTAATAAACCTCCAAGAAAGTTTGGTAACCCATCTAATCTTAAAAGCTCTAGCAGATATTCTCAAGGAAAACCCAGAGGGCTTTGTTTAGTAGTTTCTGACAGGAAATAAAAAAGCAGCCTCTCTCTCTCTCTCTCTGTCTCTTTCTGTCTCTCTCTGTCTCTGTCTCTGTCTCTCTCTGTATCTCTGTCTCTGTCTCTGTCTCTCTGTCTCTCTCTGTATCTCTGTCTCTGTCTCTGTCTCTGTCTCTCTGTGTCTCTCTGTCTCTCTCTGTATCTCTGTCTCTGTCTCTGTCTCTGTCTCTCTGTCTCTGTCTGTCTCTGTGTCTCTGTCTCTGTGTGTGTCTCTGTCTGTTTCTCTGTCTCTCTCTGTCTCTGTCTCTGTTTGTCTGTCTCTGTCTCTCTCTCTCTGTCTGTCTCTCTCTCTGTCTGTCTCTGTCTCTGTCTCTCCCTGTCTCTCTCTCTGTCTCTCTGTCTCTGTCTCTCTCTCTCTCTCTCTTCATCCCCCTTCCGCCAAACATTCCTGTGAGAAGCATCAGAAACTCTTCTGGCCAATCACTAAGCAGCAATACCCCAGGAGAGGAAAGATGGTAAAGAAATTTACAGTGGCCTTTTAAAAGAACTAAAAATAGACTCCTACACAAAGTAATTGATGATGAGTGACAGTGATCAAATGAATGGCTGCTGATCTAATAGTGTATAGGACTAGGAGATTTAAAAGACTCATTGGTTCTCACAGAAGGGCAATGATTACTACACATCCCTGCTATTAACAGGTGGCAATAAGAAACACATGATGGTGCTCAGTACTGCTCAGTTACCAAGCTGTCAGCTCCATTTTTCCTTCTTGCCCTCTACCCCCAACTTCATGCAAAAGTGGGAAAGAGATGTGGTTAAAAGTGGTTCCCAGGAGAAATCATTTGAGTATTTCAGATCTAAACTTTAGCCTACTTTAAAGAGTTTATATGAGGAGAGGATAGTATTCTGGGTTTCTTTCTACATTTTCATTTCAAGGAATTGACTTTATAATAAAAATTAAAAGCCACTAGAAACTCTCCACTTCTTTAAAACATCTGTAAGTCGGGTTTTGCTCTCTGATGTGTGATAATATCCTTGACAAATTGAGAAATAAAAATAGCAACTTTGGATTCCTTTTTCCTTAGAGTCTAAGGTGTATGAAGTTCTGAGGGATGAGGGAATCAGGAATTCATGGTAAACATTTTTCAAAAACTCTTAAAAAGCAGACCATAAATAGAGAAAGATAAGATTTTACACATTTTTTAAATTGATGACCATTTTTTAGGCAAATGTTTTATATGCATCCCTACCAATAAGGATCTTTCTCCTGATACCCATAGAACTAACAGGGTCCTCTTTATTAGCTATAAAATCACATTCTGATAGAATACTTACCTATAGAAGTCATAAATTCCAAGTAATAGGTAGATAGAATCCTGCAGAGAAGTTCTAAAATTGCCTCTGGTTTCTGTGTGTGTGTGTGTGTGTGTGTGTGTGTGTGTGTGTGTGTGTTAAACACCTTTTCACAACTCACTTTTACCTATATTAAACCAATATTAAACCAAACCTCTCCTAAAAGGGTAGTTAGAGAGGAAAAACATTTTATTAATGTTCTTAGTAAATGTAGATGTCTGCAGGAGAGTGAAAAGTGAGTCTTTATGACTTAACTGTTCCAAAAATTATGGTGAAGTGATTACTGTTGTTTTTTACCTTTAGTAATTTGACAAACACTTTGCTACAATACCTGCTATGTTTGCCTGAATCCTTGGGATAATAATAAGGGGCAGGTCTAGACAAAACTAAGAGGTAGCTGAAGTTTGTCCTTGTAGCATCCAACCCTTCTTATAAATCTCCTTCCTTTCTCAAAGGGTATATCTCTCTACCTCTCCTTAGGACCAGAAGTAAACTAAAAGTAAAAGGGCATGGCAGAACCCGTATTCTAATGACGAAGAGGTTGTTCTTTCTAGAGTAACTGAATTTTAACAAGAAAGCCTTAAATTAAAAGGATCTAAGATTCCTTTGAATTTATGGCCTTTTGCCTCAAAAATCATAGGATAAGCAAATATCCAGAGGCTTCATTGAACATCCTTTTCTTTCCACAAGAAATTCTCATACATTGCATCTACCCACACTGGTTTGACTGGCTGGAACATAGCTAAATCTAAACAATCTTTTTTAGGCATCTATGTGATCTCAGATCCTCAAATATGATAATAGCTTCACGTCTCATGACATGAAATCGATTCTGGATTGTCAAGGGCTATGCTATGGGAACATAAAGTATGCCAGGTCCTACCAACTGGGAAAGGCTTTGGGCATAGGTCAGGCAATGATTTATACATCTGTCTTCTAAAGGACTGCTCAATGGAGATTAGGACATTAAGTGATTTTTTTTTCCAATTATAGAAACTCAAAGACAATCTACTTGGGGTTTCTAACTAAATTCATAGAGGGAGTTCTCATATCTACAATATGAAATAAAAGATCTTGAAATATTAAAGTAAGAAAGATAACAGGTGACAGGTTATTTTGGAATCATGTGATAATAATTAAAGGTCCACTAAATAAGTTAAAATGTATTCTTAGCTAACTTGTGATTTTTTGCCCATTCAAGCCCTTGTCATTTTTCACTCCTAATGGGTCTCTCTCCTTCCAGTCTTTATCCCTCTCCAATCCATTTTCCATTCAGTTTCCAAAATAATCTTCCTAAGGCATACAAATGTCTAACCATGTCACTCCTTTGCTCAGAAACCTTCAATGGCTACATATTGCCCCTAGGACAAATTACAAATTCCTTAGCCTGGCATTTAAAGCCTTTCACAATCTGACTCCAACCCACCTTTCACACACCTTCACACTACTTGCTATTCCCCAAACTTGGCAGTATGTGACTAAATAAAATAAGAAAAGAAACAGCAACAAAAATTTTAAGGTAGAGAAGTATGAAAGAGTCCAAAAGGGGACAAAGAGATTAAAAATATATATCATTGTTATTTTATTTGAAGGTTATACATTTTTCTTTTTATCAAAAGGAGAGTAGTTTGAATCTTATGGGTATACATATGATTCTTTTCATTTTTTGTTGAGGTTGCTATTAGATTTATAATAAAATAATTTTGTAATAAAGAAACTAAGGCAAGCAGAGTAGGATGAAAACTGAACTTATACATTGTTATTATTTGGAACAGATCCCATTCTTTTTACACAAAAGAGAAGTTAAATGGATTTAAGCAGTAGGCCCAGCTAAGACTTGTTACATTGGGACTGCAACAGGCACAAAGGGATATTTGTTGGGTTCCTTAAACACATTTTGAGAAAAATCAACCACCTGTGTGCTTACACACAAAAAGGTGGAAAATATCATTAAGTGTACTTTTATTCAACTCTGTATTTAGTGGATTAAACGTGCATAATTCTGAGCCTCTTAGAATCACGGTGGTTTCACAGAAGTATACTTGTAGTCTTGGAATTTGCAACATCTAGTATTAACAAGCAAGTGGCTTTGTATTCCTAAGGGGAATAAACAAACAAACAAACCCATAACGGTCCCAGTAAGCAGTAAATAAAAATGACTTTAGTAGGAGTCATTGTTCCAAAAACATTTAGTCATAGTCCATTAGTGAGATGCTAATAGTAATAAGCATGAACACTGAATTAATTCACTTTTCAGTCACTGCCTGGCACTGACTCATTAGGCAAATAAAAGATTGTACTCAGAATTCTGAAGACAATTTCATTATGTGTCAATTAGGAAAAGGGTTCCTTAAGGACTATTCTATTTAAAGCTCAGGGCATTGCCAATTTACTATTTGTCTTGGGCAAAACTTAGCTATTATTAAAAGACTTTAAATCCAGAATTCCACAGTAAAAACCCCTGTCTTGTCTCAGAAGATTAAAATTAAGGAGAAAGGGCTAAAAAGATAAATTCCATTCAAAATAACTATAGAAGACATAAAATATTTGGTTGACTATCTAGTGAGAAACATCCAGGAACTACATGAATTCAATTATAAAATAGTCTTTTCAGAAATAAAAACAGACAGATCTAAGTTAACTGTAGAAATATTAATTGCTCATGGTAGGCCAAGACAATATAATAAAAATGACAATATAACTAATTCAGTGTCATTCCAATCAAACTACCAAAGGATTATTTCATAAAGCTAAAAAGCAATAAAATTCATGTGGAGGAAAAAAGCTTAAGAATTTAAAGGGTAATTATAAAAAAATGGAAAAGTGGCCTATTAGTACCAGATCTTACACAAAGCAAGAATTGTGAAAGGAAAAAACAACAGCATTTGGCATTTTTAAATTTTAAATTTTAATTTTAAATTTAAAAAAACAGAAAAGTCAATCAGTGTAACAGATTAGGTATATAACATACAAACCCAAATGAACATTATGAACCAAAGACCCCAGTTCAATGGCCAAAGACTCACTATTTGACAATTTTATTTATATCAAATTTTTTTAATTTTGCACAAATAAAACTAATACAGTTAAAATAAGAAGAAAAACAAGTTACATATCCAAGATTTATAAGGAACTGATTCAAATTTATAAGACTAAGAGCCATTCTCCAAGAGAGGTAGTTTTCAAAGGAAGAAATCCAGGTTATCAACAACCCTATGATACAATTCTCTACATCACTTGTTAGAGATGTGCAAATTATAGTAGGTCTGAGTTTTAACCTCATACCTATCTGATTGGCAAAGATAACAAAAAGAGGAAAATGACATATGTTTGAAGAAGTGAAATAAAGCAAATGTGCTATTTATGAAGTTGTAAATTGCTCTAGTCATTCCAAAAGGCAATTTGAACTCTAAAAGTCACTAAAGACATGTACCTTTTGATCCAATTATATCACTACTAGACCTACATCCCAAAAAGAGCAAAGAAAGAGGAAAGGGACCTATATGTGCAACAAATATTTATTAGCAACTCTTTTTCTAATAACTAAAAACTGGAAATTAAAGGGTGCTCAGCGATAGGGGAATGGCCAAACAACCCATAGTATATTAATATAATAGGATATTATTGCATTATAAGAAATTAAAGCTTCTGAGGGAACTGAGATTTCTGTGAGCTGATGCAAAATGAAGTGAGTAGATCTAGGAGAACACTATATATAGTAGCAATAATATTATAAAGACAAATAACTTTGGAAGACTTTAGAACTCTGATCTATGCAATGCTAAGGCATGAATCCAGAGGACTAAAGGTTAAACACACCTAAATATCTTAGATCCTTTTAATTTAAGGCTTTCTTGTTAAAATTCAGTTACTCTAGAAAGAACAACCTCTTTGTCATTAGAATACGGATTCTGCCATGTCCTGCTAAAGAGGTGATGGACATAAAACACAGAATAAGACCTACATTTGGGGACATGGCAAATATGGACAACCATAGCCCTACAGACTAATGACTTGCCCAAGAACACATAATTGATAAGTAGCAGAGCTGGTAATTTGAACTCAGGTCTTCTAATTCCAAGTCCAGTATCCTTTCTACTACATCATACCATTGAACATTTTAGAATGGGGCATTAGATTTGTGTCAAACATCCATAGTATCCATTTCTAGGAAGTTAAGTGGTTGAGATGGTATCTGAACTCAGGTACGTCCTCTGGCTCCAAATGCTGTATGTTTTTCATTGAACCATGTTTCCATCTTCTTAATATTAAACAAAATTTCATTTGTGTAAAAAATTAAGGGGTAAAAGGAAAAAATAGTGTCTCCAACATCTCCAGATTCCCCTAGAAAAGACCCATTTAACTGTGGATTGTCATAAAATGTCTCTACATGGCAAATATGTATCTGAATGATATTTTATAAAAATATTTTATGCTAAATTAATAGATTTCATTATTTCTATCCAAACTAAATCGGATAAAATTCTACCTAGCATGGAAAATTATACTTCTATTAAGAGAGTAGGTCTGACTTCCCAAGATATTATTCCCTTCCCAAAATACATCTTTCCCTTCCCCACCTCCAAACAGATTCCCTGGTTGGCTCATACTTGGAACTTACAAATTCTTTTAATTAATTAAAACAAATTTCTCCTTAGTGAATTTCTTTCCATTTGATAAATGACTGCTTTTTTGTTTTAAGGTTTTTCCCCATATAGTTTCCTGAGCTGATTTATGAAGGTAAAGTAGGTCACTAAGATGCCAGTGGACTCACAGAATTGTGGAATCTAAAAATTGGAAGGGATTCAGATCCATTACAGCCCTACCTTCAATCTGAATAAGAATTCCCCTCTACAAGATTCCAAACAGGTATTGTCAAGCCTCTCCTTGCAGTTCTCCAGTGGGGACTAACCCACTACCTCCTGAGTCACCCCCATTTCACCTCTGGACAGCTCTGTTAGAAATATCTTTGGGCTGCCATATCTATGAGGTTATCATTTATGGCCCCCTCCTGAGAACTTTAGTTGGAAGCTCAGGACTCTACTTCCAAGAATTGAATGGCATGAGGTAACCTCAGGTTCCCAAGGATACTTTTCATAATAGGAAAAGTGACTTCTCAAGTCTTTGATGATTAAAAAGAGCTTATGTCATCCCCCCCCCAAAAAAGCCAATAAGGCCTTTTGTCCTCCCACACCCTTTAGAAAGGAAAAGACTAAAATTCCATGATATCCCACGCAACATAAGTCCTTTTTTTTGAAAAAAAAAAAACAAACAAATTATATTTTGTTGCATTGTTGTATTTCCTTTCCCTTAATCTAAACATTAGTTTTGGACAATGTGATGAAACACCACCACCCCATTTGTTCTTTTTTTTTTTTTTGTAAACTGAAACTATCGCAGTAATTTAGGAATTGTGAATTTAATGCTTTCAAGTTTATGGAAAAATAAACAAAGTCTGAACAAGGTTTTCCCCTGATGAGTTGAGAAAGGGCACCACAAAGCCACAAACATCAATCATCCAATGGTGAAAGTTCACCATGTACAGACTTTCAAGTGCTTCTGCAACTTTTTAGTACCAAAGTCTAGAGTATTCTTTCTTTCAGTTATTTGAACTTTTATCTTAAATTTCAGTACAAAAGAACTGTAAAGAAATCTCCATGCAAATACTAGAAAATAATGAGATATTAAAGGAAAAGATCTTTGACCTTGCCTTAAAGGCTATATATCAGGAAAAATTATTGAGTGTTTTCAATTGTTCGATTTAAGGCAGTAGAAAGTTCTATTCACATCTACCTACTGCCTTTGCAGAAAAAGAAAAAAAAATTTTTTTCATGAACTTTAGATGTGCTGTTGAGGAGTTATACTCTATGACACAAAGTTTTGCCAAATTAATTTTGGACATTAATTATCTCAGTACTCCGTTAAAGAGAAAAGAGGATTGTAGTAAGTACACTGAGTTTAGATAGAGAATTGGAGAATGTTAAACTTAAAAGAGACCTCAAAGGTCATCTAGACTAATCCTCTCATTGAGAAATGAGGAATCTGGGGCTCATGGAAATTAGAAATTTTTGGTTTTAGTTTGTTTTTCCTTAAAAAAAAAGTGGTAAGTCAACCCTTGTCTCTGTGATAATAATTTATGCCTAAATTGAAGCAGATTAAAAATGTTGTCAGATGTTATACATAACAAATTAGTAACAGAGTGGGTACTAAACAATAGGGCTTCTGACACCAAATGCACAATTCTCTATAACACCATATCACTTACTTTAAAGAAATGATAACTCTCCTCCCATTATTCCTTTCTTTGTCCCTCTCCTTGTCTCTGTCTTTTCTCCCCATTTCCCCTCTCTTTATTGCTGTTCCTTATGGTCCAACCCCTTAAGAGACTGGAGGTTTCTATTTTCTTACAACCTCTTCTCCTTTCTCTACACTCTTTCTTTTGGTATCTCATTAGATCCCATGGATTCAATTATCAGTCCTCCATAAATATTTCACAAATATGTATATCCAGCTCAAATCTCTTCTGAGCTCCCACTTGGATGTCCCATTGGCAGCATCTAAAGCTCAACAAGAGATCATTATCTTGCTTCCTTAACCTGACCCTTTTCCCCTCCAAATGTTCCTATTTCTGTTGAGAGCACCACCATCCTTCCAGCTGGAGGTTCACAATCTATTGTCATATTCTTCTCTTCCCTCTCCCTTTCTCCTACTTGGAGACAATCTGTTGTTGGGTCTTGTCAATTTTAAGTCCGCATCCCTTTCTCTCCTTTCATACATCAGCTATTCTAGTTCAGATACTAATCCCCTCCTGCCTGGATTATTGCAAGAATCTCCTAATTAGTTTCCCTCACTCAAGCATCTTCCTATCTCCAATCTAATCTCTACACAGCAGTCAGTGATTTTCCTAAGGTGCAAGGTGAACTATATAAATTCCTTTCCTTTTTATAAATTTCATTGATTCATTATTACTAGAATTAACTATAATGTTCTTTTTCGAACTTAATGCTCTTTACAATTTGCCCTCATCCTACATTTCTAGACATTTTATATATTACTTCATTCCATGTACTAAAAAGTCCAGTCATATTAGCCATAATGGTGTTCTTTGCACAAGATACTCTACCCCCTGTTTCTGCATTTAAACTAACTATTCTGATGCCTGAAATGCTATCTCTCCTCATCTCTGCCACAATTTTAGTTACAAATAGCTGGGAAAACTGTCATTTTCAGAGCTGTTTTAGATTTGGTTCTTTTGAAAACATAAACTAACTAGTTACTTCCCAAGGCCTCATGTAATACTGATTCTATGTTTTCATCAGATTCTTATAAGGGCTTAAACCTTGTTTGAAATAAGGAAGAATTAAAAATTTTAGCTGGACAACAATGGGCAAAATTTTCATAGTATAGAATCTTCTGGGTTGTTATATGGAAGAAAAATATTAATAACTTTGAATCATGCTTTAAAATTTGCAAAGCAATTCTCATACATTATCTTTTTAAACATTATGACCCTCTGCATTAGAGAGTATATTATCACTTCTATCTTAGAGAAAAGGAAATTGAGGTTCAGAGATTTGGGGACTTAACCTAAGATTACATAGCTACTTATACATATGTGTTTATTTATGTATGTATATAATATATTTATAATACAATTTATCATATTTAATATTTTATTATATGGTATGTATATTACTTTATATGCACATAAAATATTTTTATATTATGAAGTTAAAGTGAGAAAACAAAACATGAAATTTGAGGGCAGTGATTATTTAATATTGTTTCTTTCTATCCCTCCAGCCTAGCACAACACCTCAAAGATAATAATTATTAAATTAATGAACCTAGGACTGACTCCAAATCCCATACTATTTCCACTGTACCACCTAGAGGAATCTCTCATTAATTGTCTAAATAATTAATTATTATTATTAATAATTAAGCATGAATGATAATGGGGATTGGTTCATGAAATTTGTTACTGCTAGCATGATATTGTTGCTTTTTCATATACAAATTATGTTTTAAATCACATCGTAGTCAATAAATAAGCATTTGTTAATCACCTACTTTGTGCCAGACACCATGCTAAATATAAAAGGATACAAAAAAGGCAAAAGACAGTTCCTGCTCTCAAGAAGCTCACAGTCTGATGGAGGAGACTACATGAAAACAACTACGCTCAAACAAGACATATCTATATCTATATCTATATCTATATCTATATCTATATCTATATCTATATGTGTGTATTTATATACAAACAAGATATATAGATAGATATACAAACTGTATATGTATACATGTATAGATAAATGTAGCTATAGGTATATAGATGCAGGTTTGTATATAACTATGTATACATATAGATAAATATAGCTATAGATATATAGATGCAGGTTGTATATCTATAGAGAAATATATTATGTCATGATAGATAGATGGATAGATGACAGATGTAATCCCCAGACCGAAGGCATTATATGTGTGTGTGTGTGTGTGTGTGTGTGTGTGTGTGTGTGTGTGTGTGTGTGTGTGTATCAGATATATAACTATATAGGTACTAGAATTAAGGATCAGGAAAACTTTCTTATAAAAGGTAAGATTTTAGGTGGCCCTTAAGGGAATCCTCAGAAGCCAGGAGGCACAGTGAGAAGGGAGAAAATTCCAGGTAAAGGAGACAGACAGCACAAATGCATAGTCAGGAGATGGAGTGTTTTGAGCAGGGAAAAGCAAGAGAGCACATGTCACTGGATGGCAGAGTATATAGGGGTGAGAATTAAGGATAAAATCTTTCATTAGCTGTGTGTAATGTTATCTAGCTTGCTTATTCAATAAGCAAATATTCTTGAGTACCTACTGGGTACAGTATACCATGTAAGTCATACCATTACAAAAAATATTTTAAAAAAACAACAAAGCACGGTCCTTGCCTTCAAGAGACCATAGAATACTTAGAATACAGTAAGTGCATAATATTACACCTACAGAGTGTGAAGAGTATTCTAAGATGGGAATGAATGAGTGAAAAAAGCATGTATCAAGTGTTTGCTCTGTGCCAAACACTACTATGAGCTGCTGTAGTCCCCATTCTCAAATTCTAATGGAGGAGAGAGATAACATATATTAGAGGGTTTGATTGCAGGGAAGATGGCAACGCTGGACAAATACTAAGCCCTGCTGGTTCAGAGGGTAAAATAACTGGGCAAATGGCAATCCCAGTCGTTTTAAGGGCACAGTGCAAACCTGAGAGCTCTTTTTTTTTTAACCTACTGGGAAGTGCACACCGCAATTTCATCTTCTTCAAGTTGTAGATGGACTCACAGTACCCCTACCCACTGCTGTTTCTACTAGGTCTCCTCCACTCTTCCCCTCCTCCCATCCTCTTCTCCCTCTTCCCCAGAATTCTAGGATTCAGAAATGGGAATGACCTTAGAGATACAGTCCAACACTCACTTGACAATTAAGGAAACAGGGGTGGCTAGATAGCAAAGTGGATAAAGCACCAGCCCTGGATTCAGGAGTACCTGAGTTCAAATCTGGCCTCGGACACTTGACACTAGCTGTGTGACCCTGGGCAAGTCACTTAACCCCCACTGCCCCACAAAACAAACAAACAAAAAGACAATTAAGGAAACAAACCCAGACAAGTTTCATGGTTTTCTTGAAGTTTTAAGTGTAGTCATAAGTAACAGAGGCCTCTGAACTCCAAATCCAGTCCTCTTTCTACTAATTCTCACAGACTCTACAATACTCTGTAATTCAATGACAAAAGAATGCTGCTATTTAACCTCTGGGCTAAAAAAGCATTCATTTCATTAGATCCCAAAGTCATTCTTATAAAAAATAGATTAAGGTTATTTTTTGTGTAAAATTCTAGAGAATATGCATCTGGTTCGATTCTTTGTATAAAAAAAATTCTGGAAAGCACAAGACATTACTGAATTTTTCAAAACCATTATTAATTCAGGTAGAGAGTGGAAATCTGTTAATAATAATAATTTCTACATTTGTTGTGCTAGAAACAACTTTTGATTATTAAATCATGATTTTCTGTTTGATTCTTTGTGAACTATAAAATAGAATCAGATAGCATACTTCAAAGAAACCCATGAGCTATTTCCACTTCAGAAAGACACAGAATATGACAATGTCTGCACGGTAAGCTTTGATAGCCTGCTGTAAATGGTTGGGAAAAAAAAGCATTCAGTCCTTTCTCAAACTGAAATAATTAAGGGCAAAAGGAGAAGTTGGGTGGTATTTTCAGAGATGGAAGGGTGATATCCTTGTTTAAATGGAAATGGTGTATTTTATTATAAAACATTTTCACTTTTGGATATGTAATATTTCCACACCTAAAAGCAAAATAAACTTACTTGAAAAAATACACAAAGAAAAAAGCAGAATTCATCATCACAAAGGTGGGAGCAAAAAAAAAAAGAGCATTCTACTAAAGATCAAAAAGGCTTGACCGGACATGTAAATAGAGAATTCTTTGCAATGAAGACAGCTGTGCAAGGTATAAAAAAGTTGACACACCATGAAAGACATCTCTAATGATACAAAGGAAAATGGAGAAGTACCTAATTTCCTGGGGAATCTGGCTATGACTTCATGCACAAAATGTTTTGACTAATGACTGATCAAGGCATTCAGTAAAACAATCAGGTCAAGGTAAAATGATCACATGTTCTGCCTCTCTGAAGGAGAAATATCTCAAGGGCTTTGTTCCAAAATGAGTATTTCAGATTTTTTACCAATTTAATGATTTTTAAGCCAATTTGACCAGTTAGACAGATCCAACAAAAACTGAGATCTCTATAGGACTGAGTTTAAAATGCAAAGGAATTTTACAGCAGGTATGAATGAGCACAAGATTCATTGTTCATGTAGAAATTCCTACTAAGGGCACTTAATACTTTCAAGTTGATTGAACAACAAAAATTATGACAAGGCTAGATAGAAGGTCTACTAGGGTACGTGTACCTTTCCAGTGAAAAAAAAAACCCTAAGGTTCATATTAACCTGAGCCAAGTTTGAAGTGAACTCACCCCCTACACACACACACACACACACACCCCTGGTGTTGAGTAGGGATTGATGGATTCATTTTTAAACCATGTGTGTTGCTGGAAAATGTTAGTTACATGCCAAAAGCTAAGGAGCAAACCTTCAGACAGCCTGAAAATGATTCAATGACATTTAGGGAATCTTGGGGAGCAGAAAGAATAATCATTCAAAAACTCAGGGCTAGAAGGCACTTTAGAAATTATATAGTTTAAACCTCTCATTTTTCAGAGGAGGAAACTGAAGCATAGAAAAGCAAAATGTCTTGCCTAAGATCACAGAGATAATAAGCCTCAGAGCAGGGATTAGTTTTCAAAGTCCTCATTCTCCAAATCCAAATCTTTTTCTACCAGGATAATCTTAATAAATAACATTTGCTTTAGCACTACCTCTCCCATAAGAATAAAAATATTTTCCTATCATTTGCATATTAAAATAACCTAGCATTGGAATATTATAAGATTCATAATTATAATAATCTTACAATGATATAGGGTCTTTCTTCTTAGGAATTGAGTTCCTTTTTCTCCAGTTTCTCATTAAGGTCCACATTACACCTGTGAGAGAAATTATGAGAATTACTAACCATAATTAATGAGGGATAATTGAGACAAAGTGAAATTGATTATTGCCTTTCTAGTAGTATAAGTTAAAGAAATATTAGGGAACTTTGTACTTCTTTACCAAGCTTATTCAAATAGCTCTCTCTATTATGCATACATACATAATATACAAATGCATACATACATACATACATACACATTTACGCATACACACATAGTTAAGTTCAACAAACATTTATTAAATACCTACCATATGGTTTTACCATGCTAAGGGTTGGCTTTGGGAAATGATAATGGGAAAAGATGAAAAATGACAGTTCCTATCTTCAAGATGTTTATAATCTAATTAGAGGGCATAGTAGACTGGGTGCCAGCGTAGAGTTAGGAAGACCCAGAATTAGAATTCCATTTCTATTATCCATAAATTGTATGACAATGGGCATATCACTAAATCTATCTATGCCTTAATTTAGTGATCTGTCAATGGGAATAACAAATAATACTTGTAGTATCTATCCTGAGTGTTGATGTAGCACATAAATAGTTGACCTTGCAGTCAGGAAGACTAGAATTCAAGTCCCACTTCTGGCACATATTGCTTGTATGACCCTGGACTAATCACTTAAGCTCTCAGTGCCCCCAGGAAACTCTATATGGCTATAATTTCTAGAAAAGGTGCCTGTTTTGTAAGAAGTTTCCTCACCAGGAGCTCCAATTGCTGATGACACACAGAACCAGTTTTGAAAAATAACCTACCTTTGGGCAGCTAGGTAGCACAGTGGATAGAGCACTGGCCCTGGATTCAGGAGGACCTGAGTTCAAATCCAGCCTCAGACATTTGACACTTAACTAGCTGTGTGACCCTGGGCAAGTCACTTAACCCTCATTGCCCCACAAACCTACCTTACATGGTTGTTGAAAAACTCAAACAAGATGATAAAGTAAAGCACTAGGGGCTGCTAGGTGGCACAGTGGATTGAGTACCAGCAATTGCCTCACTAAAAATAAATAAATAAATAAATAAATAAATAAATAAACAAACAAACAAATAAATAAATAAATAAATGAATGAATGAATGAATGAATGAATGAATGAATGAATAAATAAATAAATAAATAAGTAAATAAGTAAATAAGTAAATAAGTAAATAAGTAAAGTAAAGCACTTAACGCAGTATAAAGTGCTATGTAAATGTAAGATTTTATAACTTTGTTATATACTAACTTTAATACTTCAATGAATCCCTGATTTCATCTCTCCCTACCAGTGTAGATCATTACCTCTCCTCAGCTTTTCATATATGTGTTTCTTGTCCATGTTCTGCCACAAATCCTTCCACAGATGATCTCTTCCATGGGCTATAGACCTTCCTAAATAGGTCTTTTAACAGTTTTTGCATGCTACCACAAAACACAGGTTGTCATTCCTTGCTCTTGCTAAGCAATGAACTTAACTTCCTTTTCTACACATGCATTTTTCTTTTGGATTTTATACCACAAGTACAAATCCATCAAATCAACAAGCATTAATTAAGCATTTACTAGGGGAAAAGCACTGTGCTATGCTGGAAATACAAATACAAACAGAAAAAGACAGTTCCTGCCATCAAGGAGCTTACATTCTAAGCAGAGAAGACAACATTTTAAAAAGGAAGCTAAGGATAAAGAAGGAGGAAAAATAAATGAAGGCACCCATTTTGGGGAGTCGTTGTGATAGAAAAGATCCAGAGTGCAACCTGGAAAGGAATGAGACACAGCTGGCCCTGGACCACTTACATAAAATGGAGTTTCTGGGAGGATCCATTCAGAGGGAGAAGGGATTTCCAATATGTGAGTGAGTCTTCAGGATAAAGAGCTGGGGCATGCTAGAGGAGGTCTGGGGCACATCCTAGGAAATAAAGAGAGGCCATTGTCAACCCTCTGATCATTGGATTCTCCATTGCCCTTTGGGTGTCCTGAAGTTTTTATTCTTTAGAGTTCACAGTATTACATAATTCACAACCAGAAAAGCTAAAAGGAAGATTTTTTTAATAAGACCTGTAATTTCATTAATACAGGAAGCTCCAGTATTAAAATTCTGTCCACTAATATTAGTGTCTAGTCTACAGATTTTAGATTTGTCTAGCACACTAAAACATTAAGTGACTTAACAATGGCCCTATGGCTATCATACATCAGAGGAAGGAGTTATGATTTTCAGGTTTCTTCTAGCCCAAGCCTAGCCCCTCTATCCACTGTACAACAGTGGTAGAATATTGCTGTTAAAAAGATGGATTGGGGGCAGCTAGGTGGCACAGTCCTGAATTAAGGAGTACCTGAGTTCAAATCCTGCCTTAGACACTTAACACTTACTAGCTGTGTGACCCTGGGCAAGTCACTTAACCCCAATTGCCTTACCAAAAAAAAAAAAAGATGGATTGGGAGTGGGAGGGTACCAAGATGGTGGAGAGAAGCCAGGAAGTTGACTGAACTCTCCTGAGTTTCCCTCAGAAACAATATTAAATCAGTCCTCTAAATGGATCCTGGAACTACGAACCTACAAAAAGAAAGAGAGACACAATCCTCCAACTTGAGATAATTTAGAAGACTTCAAGAAAAGTCTGTTTCACTTGGGTGAAAGGGGAGCACAGCACAGTACAGCTCAGTGCAGTGTGAAGAGGATCTTGGTAAATCAGCAGGAGGCCCCTTGGTCCTGGCTCAGCAGACTGGTGGCACAGCAGGACACACAGCTAGTAGGTGTCAAGTGTCTGAGGCTGGATTTGAACTCAGGTACTCCTGAATCCAGGGCAGGTGCTTTATCCACTGTGCCACCTAGCTGCCCCTACCCAGCACAATTTAACATTCTCTTTTGGGGAAAAAGATGGACATTCAATGACATAGAAGACTTTCAAGGTTTCCTGATGAAAAGACCAGAATGGAACAGAAAATTTGATCTTCAAATACAAGAGTCAAGAGAAGTATAAAAAAGTAAACAGGGAAAAAAGTTATGCAGTAAGGTTAAACTGTTTATATCCCTACGTGGGAAGATAATACTTACAACTCTTGATAGCTATATATCTGTTTGGGCAGACAGAAGGAGTGTTCATAGAGGGTATAGGTATAAAATGACTTTGATGTGATGATATGAAGAAAATTAATGGGTGAAAAAGGAGTATATGGGGAGAAGAGGAAAGTGGAGGTGGAATGGGGTTAATTATATCATATGAAGTAGCACAAAAAAAACTATTACAATAGAGGGAGAGAAGGGAAGGATGAGCATTATTTCAACCTTACTCTCAGATTTGGTTCAAAGAGGGAATATACTCATTTGGATAAAGAAACTTAACTTACACTTTAGGGAAGTAAAAGGGGAAGGGGAAAGGGGGCACTGATAGAAGGGAGAGCAGAAGCAAGGAAGGGGGAAAAAGGGAGGGGGCTGATAAAAGAAAGGGCAGATAGAGGGAGGCAGTGTTCAGAAGCAAAATGTTGGTGAGGAGGAACAGAGTGAAAGAAGGAAAAAAGTACAAACAAAGGGTAAAATAAAATAGAGGGAAATACACAGTAATCATAACTGTGAATGTGAATGGGATGAACTCTCCCATAAAGTGGAAGCAAATAGCAGAGAAGATTAAAAACCAGAATCCTACAATATGTTGTTTACAAGAAACACATTTGAAGCAGAGAGATACACATGGGGTAAAGGTAAAAGCTTGGAACAGAATATATTATGCTTCAGCTAAAGTAAAAAAAGCAGGGGTAGCAATCCTTATCTCTGACAAAGCAAAAGCAAAAACAGATCAGATTAAAGACATAAGGACAAAAAGACAAAAAAAAATAAAAGACTTAAAGATGGAAGGGGTGTTACATACAAGATAATTTTTTTAAATCTTGCAATAGAATTTTCCTATTTATCCTATATGTAGTTTCTTTGTGCACATTTGTTCGCTTTTTTTCTCCCCCATTAGACTGTGAGCTCCTTGAAGGCAGAGGCTATTTTTGCTTTTTTTTTTTTACATCCCCAGCACTTAGCATAATGTCTGGCACAGTGTGGATGTTTAATAAATATTTGTCAACTGACTGACTATATTCAATCAGGATTATATAATAATAATTGTTATTTCTGATCTAATTCTCTGTCTCTCAAATCAAAGATAAGCATAAGAGTTTCAGAAGACCATGCAGAAGAGCTTTTGGAAGCTTATGCAGAAAGAGTAAAATTCAAATCTGTTCCTTTCCACCTTTAAACATACCTGAAGTAATAAATATATGTGTGTGTGTATATATATATATATACACACACACATATATGTGTGTGTGTGCGTGTGTACATATGTGTATATTACATTTAGTTTGTGTGTATATACCTATTGTATTTAAATTATATATATATGTATACACATCTCTTACACATGTGTGACCAATGTACTTAAACTTAGCATATATATATATACACATATATGATTATTTTCTCATGAAGGGTGGTTAGACTTAACCAAATATATCCTGATGAAATTCATGCTAGAGGCAATGCCTTAAAGGGACTCAGAGATCAGTTTTTTAAACGTTTTGAGTTCTAAAGTCTATTTCTTCTTCACTCCCTCCCCTCCCTCTTCCCTGAGACAATAAGTAAATATCAATTATACATGTGCAATTATGTAAAATATTTACATATTAATCATTTTATACAAGAATACTGAAATAAAAGGAAAAAAAGAATAAATGAATGAATGAGAAAGAAAGAAAGTGAAAAATAGCAGCTTCAGTCTGTATTCAATTGGTATCAGTCCTTTCTCAGAGGTGGATAGGATGCTTCATCATTAGCCCTTTGGGATTGTCTTGGATCATTGTATTGCTGAGAATAGTTATGTCATTCACAGTTCCTTATCAAACAATATTGCTGTCTCTATGCACAACGTCCTTTCGGTTCTGCTCACTTCACTATACATCAGTTCATGTAAGTCTTTCCAGGTCTTTTTGAAGTCATCCTGCTTGTCATTTCTTATAGCACAATAATATTCTAATACAATCATTTACAAGAGCCTGTTTAGCCATCCCCCAATTGATGTGCATTCCTTTGATTTCCAATTCTTAGCCACCACAAAAAGAGCTGCTATAAGTATTTTTGTACAAATAGGTCTTTTTCTCTTTTTGGGGATGTCTTTGAGATATAAACCTAGCAGTGGTATTACTGGATCAAAGGATATTTTCAGTTTTATAGCCCTTTGGGCATAGTTCCAAATTGCTCTCCAGAATGGTTGGATCAATTCTCAACTCCACCAAGAGTGGATTAGTGTCTCAGGAATCAATTTTAAAGTTATTACATATGAGAAATTTCCAAAACAAAGTGAAAGAACAGAAACAATATTTTTACTCAGAGTGACCAAGATGACATTAACAATTAGTGCCTCATAAATGTATTTTTCCATATCTATCCAATCTATCCAAAAACAGTCTATGGACATACTGAGGGTATCCTTGATGAAAGAATGAGAAGAGAACTGGTAAGCTGCAGTAGTCTGATCAAAGAACCCTTTCATTCAAAAGGAGAATGGAAGAACTGAAAGGGAAAACCAGAGACAGTAACTGATAAATCCATAGGCATAGACACTCAGCACCAAGAGAATTATTCCAACCCAAAGATGCCATCATCATTTAGCTTAAATCTGATTTAGTATAGTCAAAGGTGGCTAAATTAGGTTTAGTAACCCTAAACAGGGACATTCATAAAGGACACTAATTCCCTGTTTTTTCCTTATTATAAAATATAATTGGAGGCATTCAGGAACCACTCATGAACGTTTGCAATCTCATAGAAACTAAACAGCTCCTGGTTGCACCTCACACATGCAAAAAGGATATATGGCTTACAAAACCCTCACAATCTTTTATTTTGATATAAATGAATTATAACTGAGTTTCCTATGTACATGAATTGTGTTTCTTTTCCTTAAATCTTAAAGGGATGCACACTTCCACAATTTTCTACAGTGAATCATATCGATGGAATCATAAAAGATATTAGAAGGTAAAGAGACTATAAGATTCCACTAAACCAATGGTTATTTTCAAAAAGGTAAATGCTTACCAAAGATGTTCCACTGTGTTCCATAATATCTTATGCAGAGTACAAATATGGGAAGTCCCTATCATTGATCAGGTTCTCCAAACATTCCAATTCACAGAAGACATTGTGCTCATTGCATCAAGGTCCATAATGCTACAAATCCTAAATCAATGATCACTTGAAAAAGACTGTCCTCACTATCCACTTTGGAAAAACATAATGCATGAAAAGTATATATTGATCAGTTAATAACATGTTGAACTGACACCCTCAGATAGTTACTTGATCATATATGTGTATGCATATACTTTATATAAACATATAAATGTGTGTATATATGTTTATTTGATGCATAAACATATATGTGCATGTATATATGCACACATATACATGTCTTACACAGATGTGATCAATAGACTTTGCATTTAGCTCAGAATTTAGTTTTGCTTTTAGCTCAGGAATGTTAGATTGTGCTGGATGGCAAGAAAGAAATTGTACAGTCTTTTACATAATCTTTGCTCCTACTAAAAGTCCATCTTTATAACACCAATACCTTTTGTGCTAAAGAGGCATCATCACATAATAGATAAGGGGCTGATCTTGTAGTCAAAAAGACCTTTTTTAAAGTTATAACTGACATATAGGACAAAGAATAGGCAAATCCTTAACCTTTCAAGAATCCATAAAATCCTCTAAAACCAAAAAGTTGCAGACTAACAATCTGCATCAGCATGAGTGGAGGGAATTTCTATAATGAAAATTCCCTATAATAATTAAGTCATAAGTCCATACCCTCCTCCCCCCACCATCATCCCTACAAAAAACAAAGCGAAATGTGCTCCCAATGATGCTACATGCTTCTGAATCATGGTTCTAAATCATGAAATACCATAAAATTTTGAAAGCATCAAAATTTCAGGTGATTTAAAGGGCAACAGAAAATATTATGGAGTGTGCAAGTCACATATTAATAAAGATGATTTGTATGCAAGAAAGGGTAAGAACTATCAAAGAAATATGACCAGAAAAGTTAGTGGGCCTGTCATGTAGTGAGAGTAAGAGAGAACAGATGAACAGCCAAGGTCTAGCCTGAGGGTAACCATGAAATGTAAAAAGATCCATAGGAAAGCCTGTAAAATGAAGGGTGGATTCCATATAAAGGATTTGCGGAAACACATGAACAAGAATTAAAGTAAATAACCTGGTATAGTGGAAAGAATTAGAATTAATAATTTCCTGGATGTGCTCATACTGGATAGGGAGCTGGTAGTTAAATTTTTGATGTGAGCATTTACAGCTCAGAAACCAGCAAATGTTACAAATCAGGGCTTGATTTCTTCTTTTGTTGATTGTCTAGGCTCTTAAAACTTATGGAGAAAATGTCAATATGCAAATCAAACTTCAAAGTTTGACAAGCATAGATTTTCTTTTCCCCAGAAAACCAATTATCAAATATTTATCAGCACACCACTGTTTGAGCTCAAATCCTCCTGTCCATTTATTAGATTTCTCTCAGTTTCTTTATATGTAAAGTGAGCTGGAGAAAGCAATGGCAAACCACTCCAGTGTTTTTGTCAAGAAAACCCCAACTAGGGTCACAAAGACTAGGGTGAGACTGCCTGATAAACAGCAACAAAAATGTTCCAGGTACCATGTTAGGCACAGGGGATATAGAAGCAAAAAGAAATCAGTCCCTATCTTCAAGGAGTTCACATTCACATGGGGCAGACAACATACTCATATATGTAGGTAGATGAAAACACAGATGTAAGTACGTATAAAACATAAAAATCAGCTACCCAGTGAATGGAACAAAATGACCACCTACTCAAAATAAATACCTGGAGTCAGAAAGTAAAAGTACAAAAGAAAACAGAATTTCTTTCTTTCTCCAGAAAGGGCACAAACCTGAATATGGCAAGTACACCATACAAGCGCAGAAGAAAACCTAATATGCATTCCTAATGCAACACCCCCTCCCACCCGTCTGACTCTCACTGTCTTGTTGTCAAGACATACAATCTACACACGACTTCTAACCCAATCAGAGAAAAGGGGAGGAAAGGTTATATAACAACAAAAACAAGCGGCAAGTGTCCCTAAAGTTACATTAAAAAACAACAACAGGATGATTATGTTCCTAAATTAAGTAACAAAAACAGGATAGACAATACAATCTGAGAAAAACACAATGCTCCCATATCTCTCACACTAGTAAGCTTGCAGGGTAGAGTATTAGCTCAAAAAAGGTCTCATGAAGTAGGAAGTTCTGAAGCTGAATCTTGTAAAAAATAAATAAACAGGGATTCCAAGAAGCAGAGAGAAGAGAGGATAGAGCATGAGGCATGGGGGACAGCCAGTGCTAAAAGGAGATGGAATGTTATAAGTAAAAACTTACAAGTAGGCCAGTATGGCTGCATTGTAGAGGGTCAAAGGGGAAATGATGGATAAGAAGGCTGGAAAGGAAGAAAGAGGGCAGATTATGAAGAATTATAAACACCAGAGAAATTAATAATTTATCGTAGAAATGAGTGAGGAGAACTTCCTGTGCCAAGATGGCTGAATTAGGAAGCAACCCACTGCAGCTCTCCCAGATTTCCTGTCCAAACTGACACAAAACTGCCTCTGAAGCATCCTAGGAGCAGGGGAACATCCTACCAGCCCTGCAGGAAAGGTCTGTCTTACCTGGGTGGGAAGGAATTTAGGTCCAAGAACAGCAGCAGCTTCTGGGCTTACAGCAGGGGGCCTGATGCAGGGCTCTGAGCCTGGGGAAATTCACCAGTGAGGCTCCACCCACCTGCAAACCAGCAGCTCCCTGAGAAGGTGAGCAGTCTTGGCAGCTTAGCAGGGACCCTCACCAGGCACCCCAAAGCTGGCATGGAGCACCGGGGAGGCTTTGACCCCACTGCTGATCAGTAGTGAAGCCCTGCCCAGAACTGGTCAACAGCAAGTTCCTACCCCTACAACCTCACAGCAGAGAAAGTGTTTCTAGGGCAAACCAGCAGCAGGAACTCAGCAGATCACAACAAAATTATCCTTCCAGGACCTGGTAGCAGAGTGACTGGTTACCATAGTAACCCAGCAGCAGGACCCTACACACACACACACACACACACACACACACACATATATACTTGGGCAGATTGGAAACAAAATTTCACCTCCAGGGTCTGCTAACAGAGAGGCCCTGCTAACAGCAACAAGGCGCCACCCCTGGGGCAGACCAACAAGATCACTCCTCCAGGGCCAGCCACCAGAAAGACTGTTAACTTTTAACAACCCAGCAAAAGCAAGTAGCTAAGCCCTGAAGCCCAGTGAAAACCACCAATAAGACTGAGAACCCCAGAACAAACCTTGGAAAATTTAGGGATAGAGTCCAAATCGAATAAAAACATCAAGGCACAAAAAAGGCATAAAAATGAGCAAAAATCCAAGTTACTACTGTGATAGGAAAACCAAGGCATAGAGGAGGACAATAGTAACAAAATGGCCATGAGTAAAACGTTAAAGAAAAATGCAAATTGTCCTTGGACCCAAATAGAATTTCTGGAAGAGCTTAAAAAGAACTTTTAAAATCAAATTAGAGAAGTTGAAGAAAAGTTGGAGAAAGAAATAAAAATAATGCAGAGAACCATGAAAGAGAAATACAAAAATTTACTGAGGAAAATAACTCCCTAAAAAATAGATTTAGTCAAATGGGAAGGGAAGTACAAAAGGTCACTAAAGAAAATAATTTTTTAAAAATTAGAATTGAACAAATGAAAACTAATGACTCTATGAGACACCAAGATACAATAAAACAAAATTTTTAAAAATCGAAGAAAATGTGAAATTTCTCCTTGGAAAAACAACTGGCCTAGAAAATAGATCCAGGAGAGACAATATAATAATTATTGGAATACCTGAAAGCCATGACTAAAAAAAAAAACCTGGACAATGTCTTTCTTTTCTCTTCTTTTCTTTTCTTTTTTTTTTTTTGGGGGGGGGGTGTATGAAGCAACTGGGGTTAAGTGACTTGCCCAGGGTTACACAGCTAGTAAGTGTCAAGTGTCTGAGGCCGGATTTGAACTCAGGTCCTCCTGACTAGGGCCAGTGCTCTATCCACTGCACCATCTAGCTGCCCCCTGGACAATGTCTTTCAAGAAATTATCAAAGAAAACTATCCTGAACTATTAGAACCAGAGGGCAAAGTGGAAATTGAAAGAATCCACTGATCACTGCCTGAAAGAGATCCCAAAATGAAAATCCCCAGAACTTCATAGCCAAATTTCAAAGCTCACAGACCAAAGAAAAAGTATTGCAAGCAGCCAAAAATAAATAATTCAAATACTATTGAGCTACAGTTAGAATTACACAGAATTTGGCAGCTTCCACATTAAAGAACTTCAGGGCTTAGAATATAATATACTAGAAGGCAATGGAGTTTGCAATCAAGAATCACCTACCAAGCAAAATTGAATATATTCTTTCAGGGGGAAAAAATGGACATTTAACAAAATAGAGGCTTTTCAAACATTTCTGATTAAAAGGCCAGGGTTGAATAAAAAATCTGACCACCAAACACAAGACTCAAGAGAAACATAAAAAGGTAAAAAAGAAACAAGAAAGAAAAAACTGTAAGAAATTCAATAAGATTAAACTGCTTATATTTCTATATTATAAGATAATATGTATGTCTTAACTTTATTATAAAAGCAATTATTAGAGCAATTAGGAGTAAATGTAGAAAGAGGCTATGGTCATAAGTTAATATTGAAAGAATGGTAATATTTGCAAGTCTTAACAACTTTATTATAAGAGTAATTAGAAGTAGTATATGTAGACAGAGGGTATGGTTATAAAGCAACATTGATGGAATGACACCCCAGAAAACAAAACAAAGGGGTAAAAAGAAATTGAATGGAAGGAGGGGAGAAATTGAATGGGGTGAACACACACACACACACACACAGAGGCGTAAAAGAAATAACATAATGGAGAGGAAGATGGGGAGCATGGGCAAAGATTAAACCTTACTCTCCTCAAAGTTGGCTCAAAGAGGGAATAATAAACATACTCAATTGGATATAGAAATCTATCTTACCCCATAAGGACATTTAAAAAGGGATGGTGATAATAGAAGAAGGAGAGGGAACTGATATAAGGAAGGGGATATTGGGGAAGGTGGTAATCATAAGTAAAACACTTGTTAGAAGGGAAAGGGTGGAGGGTATGCGTAGGGGGATAAACAGGTGAAAAGTAGCATGGAGAGAAATAAAATTAATCATCATAACTATAAATGCGAATGGGATTAACTCACCCATTAAACTGAAGGGGATAACAAAATAGATTAAAAACCAAAATCCTATAATATGTTCTTTACAATAAACACATTTAAAGCAGAGAGACAGACACAGGGTACATGTAAGGGGCTGAAACAGAATCTATTATGCTTCAGCTGAAGCAAAGAAAGCAGAGGTAACAATCATGATTTCAGACAAAGCAAAAGGAAAAATAGATCCAGTTAAAAGATATAAAGAAGCAAACTAGATCTTGCTAAAAGGTACCATAGACAATGAAGTCATATCAGCACTTAACATATATGCACCAAATGGTATAGCATCTAAGTTTTTGAAGTTATAGGAGGAAATAGATAATAAAACTATCCTGGTGGGGGACCTTAACCTTTCCCTCTCATAACTGGATAATCTAAACAAAAAAGAAGGAAATTAATAAAATTCCTGAAAAGTTAGATACGATAGATCTCTGGAGAAAATTCGATGGGAATGGAAAATAATATACCTTCTTCTCAGCAGCACATGGGACCTACTCGAAAATTAATCATGTATTAGGGCATTAAAACCTTACAACTAGATGCAGAAAAGCAGAAATAATAAACACACCCTTTTCAGATCATAATGCAATAAAAATTACATTCAAAATTGGACAATTGAAGGAGAGATTAAAAAACAATTGGAAATTAAATAATCTGATCCTAAAAAACAAGTGGGTGAAAGAACAAGTCATATAAATAATCAATAATTTCATTAAAGAAAATGACAATGATGAGACAACATATCAAAATTTATGAGATGTAGCCAAAGCAGTTCTTAGGGGAAAATTTATACCCTTAACTGCTAACATCAATAAAAGAGAGAAAAAGCAGATCAATGAATTGGGCATGGAACTAAAAAAAACCTAGAAAATGAACAAATTAAAAATCCTCAATTAAGGGGCAGCTAAGTGGCACAGTGGATAGAGCACCGGCCCTGAAGTCAGGAGGACCTGAGTTCAAATCCAGCCTCAGACACTTGATGCTTACTAGCTCTGTGGCCCTGGGCAAGTCACTTAACCCTCATTTCCCCAGGAAAAAAAAAATCCCCAATTAAATACCAAATTGGAAATCCTGAAAATCAAATGAGAGATTAATAAAATTGAAAGTAAGAAAATAATTTAATTAATAAATAAAACTAGAAGCTAGTTTTATGAAAAACATAGATAAACCATTTGTTAATTTGAACAAAAAAAATGAAAGAAAACTAAATTACTAGTATCAAAAATGAAAGGGGTGAATTCACCACCAATGAAGAAGAAATTAAAACAATTATTAGGAATTATTTTGCCCAATTACATGCTAATAAATTTGACAATCTAAATGAAATGGATGAATATCTACAAAAATTTAAATTATCCAGATTAGGAGAAGAAGAAATAAAATAATTAAATAACCCAATTTTAGAAAAGGAAATTGAACAAGCCATCAATGAATTTCCTAAGAAAAAGTCCCCAGACTAGATGGATTCCCAAGTGAATTCTACCAAACATTTAGAGAACAATTAATCCCAAAACTATATAAATTATTTGAAAAAATATGTGGAGTCCTACCAAATTCCTTTTATGAGACAAATTTGGTGCGGATACCAAAACCAGGAAGAGATAAAACAGAGAAAGAAAATTATAGATTAATCTCACTAATGAATATTGATGCAAAAAAATTAAATAAAATACTAGCAAAAAGAATATAGCAATATATTACAAGGATTATACACTATGACCAGGTGGGATTTATATCAGGAATTGAGGGCTGGTTCAATATTAGGAAAACTATCAGCATAATTGACAATATCAATAACAAAAGCAACAGAAATCATATGATTATCTCATTAGATGAAGAAAAGGCCCTTCACAAAATACAGCACCCATTCCTATGAAAAAACACTAGAAAATATAGGAATTAAAGGAGCTGTGACATTTAAAATTTAATGTGTGGTAGCCTATTTCTGCCCCAAGTATAGGGAAAACTAGCTAGAGTTTACTTATAAATTAGAAGCTTTCGCACAAGTTTTGGGCATTAAGCATTTATTGGTAAAAAGAGAACACCTGGGTCAGAAAGCCAAGAAAAACCCTATCTAGCCTAGTGTTCTCATGTCCTCCAGCACCAGCCTGTTCAAGAGCCAAATTGAGAAAGGAAGCTCCCTCTGTGTCCCAAGGAGAGGTGGTCCTTCAACCCTGCTTCAAGCTAATTGGCTAGTATTACCCAAATCCAGTGGTTCACTGGCCTTGAGGGTGGTCCTATGTTGAAGTCAGAATCCACAGCTTTTGAGAACAATACCCTTTTGAGGGCTAGGAGGGTGTGGTTTCAATTAAATTAACTTAAATAAGTTTGTCACCATAGTCAGTCAATCTCAGTCAATCCAATTAAACCAATCAATCCCCTCTGGTTGGGGCCTTTGGGTGTTACCAAAGCCCATCATTTCCTCACAGAGATTACCTTAAAATGATAAGTATTATTTATCTAAAACCATCAGAAAGCATTATCTGTAATGAGGATAAGCTAGAAGCCTTCCCAATACAATCAGGGGTGAAGCAAGAATGCCCATTATCATTCATTATTTAATATTATACTAGAAATACTAGCTATAACAGTAAAAGAAGAAAGAAAAATTAAAATAATTAGAATAGGTGATGAGGAAACAAAACTATCACTCTTCAGATGATATGATGTTATACTTAGAAAATCCTAGAGAATCAACTAAAAAGCTACTTGAAATTATTAATAACTTTATCAAAGTTGCAGGACACAAAATAAAGCCACATAATTCATTAGCATTTCTATTTATTACCAACAAAGTCCGGCAACAATGGATAGAAAGAGAAATTCCATTTAAAATAACTTTGGGCAGAGCCAAGATGGCAGAGAGAAGCCAGCAAGTTTCCTGAGCTCTCCTGCAGTTCCCTCAAAAAGAACATTAAATCAAGCCTCTAAATGGATTCCAAAACTACATAACCTACAAAAAGAGAGACACAGTCTTGAGATAATTTAGAAGACTTAAGGAAAGGTCCATCTCACAGAGCAAAAAGGGAGCACAGCATAGCTCAGCAGAGTGCAGCACATGTGGAGGGAATCTGGGCAAATCAGCAGGAGGCTCTTGGCCACAGCAGAGCAACTGAAACCACTTGATCCTGGCTCAGCAAGCTGGTGGTATAGCAGGCCAGTTGTGAGAGCCACCAGAACCAGCTGAGATGGCAGGCTGCCAGCTGGAGGGCCATACACTGGATAGGCGCAACTGGGCCAAGCCATCCCAGTGCCTGGAGCAAACACAGGGAGCAAGCCCAGAGAAGTGAGGAATCTACAAGCCACAGAGGCCTCAGAGCAGAAAACCAGTGACACAGTCCTTATCCGCCAGCACAAGAAGCTTGAAACAGTGACCCTTGTACCTCAGGCATAGTCCTAAACTTTAAAAAATAAGCCACAATATGAGTGAGAAATGGAAGAGGGCTCTTACCATTGAGAGCTTCTGCATTGACAGGGAAGAACAAAACATAAACTCAGATGAGGACAATACTCTCAAATAGCCTACATGCGAAGTCTCAAGAGGGAAGATGAATTGATCTCAAAACCAAAAAGCCTTCTTGGAAGAGCTCAAAAATTATTTGAAAAATCAATTGAGAGAGGTAGAAGAAAAAATGGGGAGAGAAATGAAAGCAACACAAGTGTGAGAAAATGGGGAACGGTCTCTCAATAAGAATATAATAGTCACCATTCAAATTACACTCCTCCAGACCTGTTTGAGGGAAAAGGTCTCCTTCTTCTCCCCAAGCCCTTCCAGGCAAACAAAATCACATGCTTCAGGGAAGCTCTGAGCTGATATGGAAACTAGGGCCAGGAATACTGTGTTTTGGTTAGCTAGTTTTTGCATGTAGAATGTAAGCCTTGAGAAATTGGACCAGTGATGAAAAAGGGGAGATTCCATTCACATTAGGGACTATGGTTTAAAACAGAGCCTGCAAGTCCCAATTCTTTGCACCCACCAGCTGCTCACTAGGTTTCCCATTCTCACAAGAATGACAATAAATGAGCCTTTGACACATCACTGCTGCAGAGTTCCACAGAATTATTGAGCAGGAGTCGATTTCCTAATAATTTGGAGGTCCCAACAAGATATGATTTGAAAGGAGCTACGGAGACCCTCCAGATTCCATCATTCTTTCCACAGCATGTCTTACTGAACTATTATCAGTGGTCAAGTGGATTGTTGGAGCCTGGAGGCCTCCAGAGGAGAGGCCCGATTCCTGAGGGAGAAGGAACTCCAATGGTCAGAGATGTCACAAATGCAGAAAGATTAAGCACGCTCAAGGGGAGGTAAGAATTTATCCAAAAGTGGTAAGAATTTATCGGATCGAGGGGGAATTTCAAGCCACATAAGTCTGTGCATATGGATCCCATAGGAGGAAAGTGCTATTGAGTACTTCCTGGGTGATTAAAAAGCCGGGGTTTAAGGTAAAACTCTGGTGTGGTCATTTGGTTCAAGTCAAAAGGTTTAGATTATAGCAAAGCAGTTCAAGTCTGTAGGCTAAGATATCTAGGAGATATCTATTTTTTTTTTGAGGCTTTTCCCTTTTGCTCTGATTCTTCTTTTCACAGCATGACTAATGCAGAAATATGTTTAATGTGATTGTACATATATAACCTATATCAAATTGCTTGCTGTCTTGGGGAGGAGGGAGGGAGGAGAGGGAGAGAGAAAAATTTGAAACCAGAAATATTATAAAAACAAATGTTGAAAACTATCTCTACATGTAGCTAGAAAATAATAAAATACTTTTATGATAAAAAAAACTTTGTCCAATATAAAATACTTGGAAGTCTACCTTCCAACACAAACACAGAAACTATATAACGAGAACTTTTCACGAAAATAAAGTCAGATCTAAACAATTGGAAAAATATTAATTGCTTATGGGTAGGCAGAGCCAGTATAATAAAAATCACAATCCTACCTAAGTAATTTATTTATTTAGTGCTATACTAATAAAACTATCAAAAAATTTATAAAGCTAGAAAAAATAATAACAAAATTCATCTGGAAAAACAAAAGTTCAAGGATATCATAGGAATCAATGAAAAAATATGAAAGAAGGTGATCTAGCAGTTCCAGATCTCAAACTGTATTATAAGACAATAATTATCAAAACAATCTGGTACTGGCTAAGCAATAGAGAGGTAGATCAGTAGAACAGAATAGATATAAATCACACCATAGTAAATAATTATAGTAATTTAGTATATGATAAACCCAAAGATCTGAGCTTTTGGAACAAAAACACATTATTTGAAAAAAAAACTATTGGGAAAACTGGAAAACAGTATGGCAGAAACTAAGTAGAGACCAATATCACACTGTATACGAAAATAAGATGAAAATGGGTAATTGATTTACACATAAAGGATGATACCATAAGCAAATTAAGAGAGTATGGAATCGTTTATCTGTCAGATTTATGGTGAGAGGAAGAATTTAGGACCAAAGAATATAGAGAGAGTAAAATTAAATGTAAAATAGATCATTTTGATTATATAAAATTAAAAAGCTTTTGTACAAACAAACCAATGTAACCAAGATTAAAAAGGAAGTAGAAAACTGGGAAATAATTTTTGAAACAAATATCTCTGATAAAGGCCTCAGTTCTCAAATATATAGAGAATTGAGTCAAATTTATAAAAATACAAGTAATTCTCCAATTGATAAATGGTCAAAGGATATGAACTTGCAGTTTTCAAACAATGAAATCAAAGCTATCTATAGTCATATAAAAAAATGATCTAGATCACCACTGATCAGAGAAATGCAAATTAAAACAACTCTGAGGTATCACCTCACACCTATCAGAGTGGCAAACATAACAAAAATGGAAAATATTGAATGTTGGAGGGGATGTGGGAAAGCAGGGATGCTAATACACTGTTGGTGGAATTGTGAAAGGTCCAACCATTCTGGAGAGTCATTTGGAACTATGCCCAAAGGGCTATAGAACTGTGCATATCCTTTGATCCAGCAATACCACTGCTAGGTTAATATCCCAAAGACATCCCCCAAAAGAGAAAAATACCTATTTGTACAAAAATATTTATAACAGCTCTTTTTGTGGTGGCTAAGAATTGGAAATCAAAGAAATGCCCATCAATTGTGGAATGGTTAAACAAATTGTGGTATATGATGGTGATGGAATATTATTGTGTTATAAGAAGTGACAAGCAGGATGACTTCAGAAAGGCCTGGAAAGACTTCTATGAACTGATGTATAGTGAATTGAGCAGAACCAAGACAACATTGTGCACAGAGACAGCAATATTGTTTGATTAAGAACTGTGAATGACATAACTACTCTCAACAATACAATGATCCAAGACAATCCCAAAGGACTATTGATGAAACATACTTTTTACCTCCAAAGAAAGAACTGATATTGATGAAACAGACAGAATCATGCTATTTTTTACTTTCTTTCATTTTTTTGGCTTTTAATCAAGTTTTCTTATACAAAATGACAAATATGGTAATGTTTTACACAACCATACATGTATAACCCATATCTGGTTCTTTGCTGCCTCAGGGAGGGGTGAGGAGAGAGAGGGAAAGAGGGATAAAAATTGGAACCCCAAACTATATTTATATAGTTTATTACAAAAAAGAAAAACGAAATAAGCCTGGGGAAAAAAAGAAATGAGTGAGAAGCCAAAGGATAAGCATGCATAGAGAAGTTCTGATCTGCACTGGTTTCCAGTGCAAACACACTGAAAAGATAACATATAATTCAGGGTTTAGGATTTAGAGTTTGAATGGTACCTTAAAGGCAGATATGAGATTTAAAATTGGATATATGAGCATTAAACTCCCCCTTTTCCGATATATATATATATATATATATATATATATATCCCAGACCACTAAGAAAAAGAAGCCTCTGAGCTTTAATCAGTGAGGGATTAGTTTTTATTGCTTGGGAATTAATTAGACAATGAAAGGTGTTACCAATTAGGGAAATAGGGAAATAGAAATACAAATGAATAATCTTAGATCTAAGCTTAGTCTATTTTCCTTTATAAAACTCATCGAATCCCAAACTGCCCACCAGACTGAGAACCAGCAAACCCAAAGCCGAACACAAACCGTGTGCGCCTCCACAGCTAAGTTTAAAAGCCAGAGAGCGAACTTCCATTCCTCCCTCAGTTTTAAGCTGGTGTGCCGAAAGTTCGTTGAGGTCTCCTCCCCCAAAGGGAGATCCTTCAAAAGCCGCTTCAGTAGCATGCACTCAACTCTCAAATGATTCAGCTAAAACTTCTGTTTTTTACCACACAGATGAGTGCAATCCCTCCATTTATAGTTAAGGAAAGTGAAGCATAGAGATAGGTTAACTGACCTGGTCATGGTCTTCTAGCTAGTAAATGGATAGGGTGACCTTCCAGTTCTAAGATTCCATGAGCAGGTATCAGGTTTAGTGTCAGGAAAATAGTTGATACTCATTTTCAAGGAGAGAAAACATGGGTATGAGGAATGCAACACAAAATTGATATTATTTAATAAGAGATAGAGATTTAAAGCATAGAACTCTGCCCTTAAGACTACTGTAGTCTACTTTGATGGGAAGCTCTTGGTACTAATACCCAGGAAAGGCAGGACAGGTGGAATCAGGAGGAGAGGAGAATTTCAAAGGGGTGTTCTGAAAGAACTATCGAACTCTAGTATCCTGATCTCCCCTCAACAGAATAGAGATTATAATTGTTGTGGTTGTATCATTTTCATCATCACATTTGATACTAGAAATTGTTGAAAGTAATGTAAGGAATGCCTTGGGAAGGACTACACCAGCTCTGAATTCTTTGCAACATGTCAGGCAGAGGGAAATGAAAAAAAGCCCAGAATCTCAATATTGGGAATAATCTTTAGAGTATGGTAGATGCTAAGGACAAAGTGAATGGATAATCCTTAAGCAATTGCCTAGTCTATTGACATTAAGTAGTTCTATAAGGTAAGCATTTAAACTTAAATATCTGATTTCCTATGACTCAGGATTTTATGTGTGACTGACAAGGAAATTAAAAATCTGTACATCGTCAATTTCCTTGCAACCCTGCCAAACAAGCTCTTTCTTTGCTCTTGGGCATCGTCTTTGCTGGAAGAATGTAGACATTGATGGAAGGTTCACATGAGGTAATATTTTAAGTCTAAAACAAAAACAAATACTTGGATATGGAAAGGAGCATCTTTCCCCAATATGTTCAAGTATTATAGTCCTTTAAGAGCCCAAAATTAGAGCCTTCTGTCAGAATTGATTAAAAATAGTCAGTGTAATTTTTTAAAGAATTATTGTGGGGGTGACAAGAGAGACTGGATAATTTTAGAATCCTTGTATCTACAGAAAAATCTCTTCTGACAGCCTAGTAATCCTAGTAAAACCTCTCTCCAACAACTAACTACTGTGCTTAAAAATGTAAAACATCATTTTTGAGTGACTATCCTCTATCTTTTGCCAAAATAAAGGAAAAAAGTTTGAAGAGCTTCAGAAAAACACATACGCCCTTTCCCTCCCCCTCCCCAAACACCGCCCTGCCACGCACTTTTCTAATCTCAGCTAAAGAAATGTGAGGTGTTTGGTAAAAATGTATTAGCCTCAATTAGCAACAGTTGTGTGATTCTGGAAGCCTGGGAAATCATTCCAAGCCAGCCAGTCCGCTTAGTCATTACCACCTATTGACCCCTGAATACTCTATTTCCAATACTTCTGTCAGTCTTTCCTGAAGACAATAGCCATCACCATGGAAACAGGAGAGTTTAGTAAACATAGTGACAAGTCATGGAAGGTATGGTCCTGCAAAATCTTCTTTCTCTTCAACTGTCATGAGTTAGCAAGACAAATGTCCATGCTAGCTTAGAAAAAAAAATTGCCTTTTTACACCAAGGATATTTCAAATGCCCAGGGTTAAGAGCAGCAGAGGTATGTCCCAAGCCAAACGTTAATAAGTGAAGATAAAGTTACTTTCACTGTTCACACCACTCATAGCAATGAGGGATTTGACTCTTGGGGCCACCTAATGATTAAAGTGGCAAAGTAAAAGGTAATTTATTATAATACCTTGTACGTAAAGAGTACCAGTCATCAAAGGAGTTCAACAAATGTTAAGTCATTGAGTCTCTCAACACCTCTGTCACTGAAGCGATTGAAAAAAATACAAAAATCCTTTGCTTGTACCATGAAACTAGGTGGGAAATTTCCAGAGACAATTATTTCTGTTTATTTTTTCCAAATATGGATATGTCCTCCATCCATTCATTTTTAATTTTTAAAAAATATTTACTCATTTTGAATTTTGAATACAAAAAGACAAAAAAAATTTCATGCACTCACGAAATGATGGCACATCAAAGTACTAAGATGAGTCTCCTCTACAATTTATGGGCCTACCTCACAAGACCTGTGGTGAAGAAAGCATTTGAACCTCAAAAAACTTATAGAAACATATTACCATTACCATCATCATCATCTTTATATTTAGAAAGTAGGTGTCTTATCACCTTAAAGAAAGCAACCCTTCTGAAACAGGGATGTGGAAAACAAATCTAACTTTTTTCGTAGGCCAAAGATATCTATCTTTTTCTCTTAGTGGAACCAATGTTTGGGGTTGATAATTAATCATCAGTAACTGGCTCTAATTCATAAAGATCTTCTATATGTGCTTTTGTAATGTAAGACACTCTTGGTCATTTACTGAGACAGCCTGATGTAATGGGGAAAGCTGCAGCAGAAGTCAGGACACATGGATTCTAGTGTCAAGGTTGCCATTAATGAGCTGTGTGACATCTCAGCTGTGAAGTGAGTATAGACTAGATCAATTCTAAGGTACGTTCATTCTGTGAGATGGTCAAAGTGTTTTGCTAAACTGATTTTAATTTTTTTATGTTGTTTTTTTACCATACTGACATCACCTTAATATTTAGTCATAAAATGTACCATTTTAAAGTTGATTAGTTGTTTTTTAGTCATGTCTGACTCTCTATGATCCCATTTGAGGTTTTCTTGGCAAAGACATTGGAGTGGTTTGCCATTTCCTTCTCCAGCTTATTTTACAGATGAAGAAACTGAGGCAAACTGGGTTAAGTGATTTGCCCAGGATCACACAGCTAGTAAGTGTCTAAGGACAGATTTGCACTCAGGAAGATGAGTCTTACATTAAATTTAAAAGGTTTTGTACAAATAAAACCAATGTAGCTAAGTAATTTGTATGGGATCACACAGCTAGTGTCTGAGGTTGGATTTCAACTCTGTTCTTCCTGACTTCAGGGCCAGTATTCTAGCCACTGTGCCTTATGGGAGGTCTTCCACCATGACTCAGGAACATATTGGGGGGGGGGGGGAGAAAATTGCTCCTGGTACTACTAACAATAGTCACAAACACCCTTGCTGATGCCTTTCTTGCCCCAAACCTTTACTACCTGCTAAGTGTGTATATCCCCCCAAACCTCTATCCTAGAGAGACCTTCTTTTCCCCTCTATATTATCTGACACTGTGATAATATCAGCTCCTAAGGGTTCAATTACCATATATAGGCAGATGCTTCCCATATTTATATTTCTAGACCTATTTTGCCTCCTGAGCTCTAGTCACATATTATAAGCTGTCTTCTGTAGATCTCTAATTGGATGCTCTAAAGGCATCTTAAATCCAACATTTCTTTCTTTCTTTTTTTTTTTTTAGTGAGGCAATTGGGGTCAAGTGACTTGCCCAGGGTCACACAGCTAGTAAGTGTTAAGTGTCTGAGGCCGGATTTGAACTCAGGTACTCCTGACTCCAGGGCCGGTACTCTATCCACTGTGCCACCTAGCTGCCCCAAATCCAACATTTCTAAAACATAACTAAGATCTTTCCTTCACAACCTTCCCCTCTTACAAACTTCTTCCCTATTATTATCAAGGGTACTTCTGTCCTCCCAAACACCTAGACTTGCAACCTCAGTGCTAGCCTCAATTCCTTACCCTCACCTTACATATTCAAACTGTTAACAAATCTCATTATTTCTATTTTCACATCTCATGTATAAATCTTCTCCCCACTTATCCAGCCACAACCCTAGCTCAGTGAAATGCCCTTCTAACTGGTCTCCCTACTTCAAGTCTTTCCACTTCAATCCATCCTCCATTCCCTTGCCAAAGGGATTATTCTAGGATATGTTTAATCTTATCCCTCCCTTGACTTGGTGTACTCCAATGGCTCCATGATGAAATATAAATTCTCTTTTTGTCATTCAAAGTTCTTATAACCTTATAATGCTTTGCTACCTTTCCAGTCTTCTCATATTTTATTCCCCTCTATGCACTGTCATAATTGCATTTTTAGGACCAAACATTCTATCTCTCATCTCTGTGCCTCTTAACTGGCTGGACCGCAATCCGTGAGTACTCTTCCCTTTCTTCTCTACAAAACTCAGTTCGAATATCATTTACTCGTAGGGGCCTTTCCTGTCCCCCATGCCTAGTTTCTAATGCTTTATTTCCTTTCTCAGATTGGCTTCTACTCTATGGACCTAGTTATTTTACATGTTATGTTTTCTATTATAAAATGTAAGCTCCTTGAGGGCAGAAATTGTATGTTTTTGCCTTTCTTTGCAACCTTAACACTTAGCACAATACGTGACACATAGTAAGTGCTTAATAAATACTTGTTGACTTGATTCGATTGATGCTACTTATAAATCATCATCACTTCTTGAAGTCTATAAACTGCCCTCCCCTCCAGGTGCTCCAACTTTCCCTCTCCTGGAGAGTGTCATATCTGGCTCCCATTATGTAGCTCCAGGTATTTAGTAGTCTTTTTTTCTACTCATTCTCTCTCTTTTCACATTGATAGGGGTCCTGCACACCTAAACTTCAGCATTTTGGAGGGACAACAGTGTACATATATATTTGTATGTTATATGCTATATATGTTATATAAGTACATAGATACAATTATTAGCTTCTTTCTGCCTGTAATTTTTCCCCAATTCTCTACTCATAATAAGTTCTCAGTTCTCTGCCTCTCTTCATCATGCAGGGGTATCGTTCCACACCCTTTGCATTTCACAATTGCATCAGATGAGAAACTTTTTTTCCCATCATTTCTCCAGTACACTCTGTTTTTGTTAACAGTCTTGGGGTAAAGTGTTATTATACAACAGGAAGTTTTTTGTAGCCAAGATCAAGAGCCTTTTCTTTGGGGCTCAAGAATCACTATAATAGGTACAATTCACAAAATACTTTGAGGTTTGCACATCATTTTTACATAAATCTCTCATTTGAGTCTTGTAACAGCCCTTTTAGGTAGATATTAGAAGTGTTATGATTATTTCCAAGTTTACAAATTAATAAAATGAGACTTAGAGAGGCTAGGTAAAGAGCCCATTTTCTGTGGATGTACTGTTGCATGTCTAACAACCCTGGGGGGAAATATAAGTATGATATACTTGAAAGTATAATCTGTATTATTAATACTTTCTTAAGTCTAAACTATCAACAGAACCAAAAAATTGTTGATGATTTCCTGAGGTGTAAATATCCAAGCTGAAATGTTAATAATAAGCTTTCCTTTAGCCTGTTTGAGCTGCCCCCAATATATCCCTGTTATTATCCGTATAGTTGCTATAAGCATAGAAATTTGGGTCACTTATACATACATAAGGATCCCTGAAGGCCCCATATTGACTTAGAAAACCACTTATTAATAGCTTTGTATTGTTGCATTTTTATTTATTTTATTAAATTTTCCCAATTGCATTTTAATCTCATTTAGGATGCACTTGAGTCTTGTGGGCCACATTCCCCTGCTTACACTATCTGTGCTAGCCTTAATCTGGGTTAATCAGCCTGTATTATTTTTCTTTCCCTCTTAAGGACTTATCTGCCTCCAAATATCCCTTTCTGCTCCAGTTATATTAATTCTCAGAATTGGTAGAGACCCCAGAACTCATCTAGTTCAACCATATGTAAGCAATAGTCCTCTCCACAATATCCATGACAAATGTCTATCTAGTTTCCACTTGGAAACCTCAAGTGATGGAAAGCTCACTCTCTAATAAGGCAATCCATTATAATTTGGGCTATCTTTCATTGTTAGGAAATTTTTCCTTATAATGAACTGAAATAGCAATCCCTCCCTAAAACTTTCCTGAAAAAAAATGTTTTCTTAAATAACGCCTGCCTAGTTATAAGTAGAATAGTCTAATAAAGTCGTGACTGACAGATCATGTGACAATCCTACACTTACACTATAAATGATCATTTCTTAAGAGTGACATCAGTCATCTGAAACCAGCATTGATTTGTATTTGATTTGAATTCATTTACATTGTTATAGTATAGTCATTGTACATATTATTCCCCAGTTCTGTTTTCTTCAATCTTCATCACTTCATACATGTCTTCCCATGCTTCTCTTAATTTCTACTATTCATCATTCTTTACAGCACAATAACATTCCATTACTTTTATATACTACACATTGTTCAGTTACTCCTTAAATCCCACACTGTATCCAGCTTTTTGCAACTATGAAAAACATTTGACTTCTCTTTCAGCAGGTTAGCCTTTTCTTTCCCACCACTCCTGCCCAGGACCCCTGTTACAAGGCACTCCATAAATTTAAAATGCAATGAAACACAAGGTATATAGAGTGACACTGGAAGAAAAGAACAAGGAGACTGAGATTTCATTTCAGGCAACTATATGTGGAGTTGAGCCTCTGTCTCTTGTCTCCTGCATGTTTAATGACATTATCATTAGAGTCTCTTGTCTTCTTAATGACTATACCTGATTGTGGTCTTTTGCTTTCTGGTAATCACAAACACTGTCTCTGATGTATGCATCCAAGGGGAGTGACTGGTACTTTAATGATATCTGGTGTTAAAATGAAAGCAACACAGCTTCTTTGGATGCTGGCAGCCAATGGTGGCTTCAGAAGAGTTATATAGCTTTGTCAGTCTTCATTACACTCCACAGCCATTATTACATTTCACTGTTGGCTCAGACTTCGGGTTAGGAAGCTGGGTGTTTCCAGAAGTGTCTGGAAACCCTGAATAAGACATACTGAAACATTTTAGTGTGTGCTTTGAGCACGAATGCATCATTTCCAGAGTCCCACCCACAATTAGTTCCTTTTCCTGTGGCAGAATGAGATGGTGACAGTGACCACCCAAAGATAATGATAACCTATACATTTTTAAAAATTTTAAGTCATAGATGCAAGTCTCACATGTCATTGTTTCTTTAATGGATTTACATTTATATAATGTTTTATGTTTTCAAAGCATTTTACATATGCTAGTTAATTACCTAATAACCATTGACATACTCACAAAATTCTGCAAATACATTCTTTCATTTAATCTTCACAATAACTTTATGAGCTAGAAAATTTTTAAATCATCCCCATGTTACAGATGAGGAAACTGAGGCTCTGAAAGGTCAAGTGACTTGCCCAGAGTCACACGGCTAGTAAGTGTCAAGTGTCTGAGGTCGGATTTGAACTCAGATCCTTCTGACTCCAGGGTCGGTGCTACATCCATTGCACCACCTTGAAGCTAGCTTTTTAAAGTTATAGCCCCCAAATTAGGATTATCATGTTGGTCAAAGTGGTCATTGAATCCTTTGTTAAAACCTTGAAAAAATACCTGGTTCCTCAAGAAATTAAAGGTAACAAAGAGAACAGAGGAATTCTTCTTAGAATGTCAAGGGGCAATAGCACCTAGTGTTACATCTATTTATATATTTGTTTGTTTAAATAGGTGGGTGGTTGTGGAGGGGTTTTGTTTTTGTTTTTAATGAACAGAATCCTATTCCAATTCCTCACAGGGGAGGTAACCCTCGGTTCTCAAAGGCTATATCACAAAAGCACATGCATAAAAGGCAGGCTGAACTTTCTGAGGATGAACTTAGTTAAGTGCTGTAGACTAGTCACTTATTGATAAATTCTTTGGCCATAAGAATTCATGAAACAAAGAAAAATACAAAACTTTTCTTGATCTTATTCAGACCTCTCCCACTTCTTCAGCTATGGTGACAGAAAAAGGGACAAAGGATAGTCAGAATTACAATTTTAGGCCACCTATAATCATTATTACAATGATATCCATTCTAAATATTAGATCCCCATGATTTCAAGGAGTGATATACTACTAAATGAACATACTACTAAATGAACTGAATCCTACACATCTTGACATTCTCAATCTATGTGAAAGAAGAATTTTAAAAAGAAGCTAATGGTAAAATTGAAAGATGGATCACAAGTTCTACTCAAAGAAGCAAATGTAGTTGTTGATAAGAGTATATTAAATTGTGAGTCCAAAGGCAACAACAACATCTTTAGGACATTTAGTAATCTCATATTGTGATGTTCAGAGTATTTGTAAAAAGACAACCATGAAAGGAAATACAATATATAATATATATGTATATGTATATATATACATATATAATTTCTTGATAAGGATATAGAAATTATACAAAAAATTTAGTAAGATTCTCCAAATTGATCAATCTAAACTTTGTTTTGTTTTATTTAATAATAAACATTTTTATTTAAAGTTTTGAGTTCTAAATTCTGTCTCTCCTTCCCTCCTACCTTCCCAGTTCCCTGAAGCAGTAAGCAATCAGATATAGGTTATACATGGAAATTATGTAAAACATTTCCATATTAGTCATTTTGTATAAGAAAACTCGAATAAAAGAAAAAAATGGAAGAAAGTGAAAAATAGCATGCTTCAGTCTGTGTTCAGTCAATATCAGTTCTGTCTTTGGAGGTGGATAGTATGCTTTATCATTAGTCCTTTGGGATTGTCTTGCATCCTTGCTTTACTGACAATTGTTCATTCACAGTTCTTCATCAAACAATATTGCTGTCAGTATGTACAACATTCTCCTGGTTCTGCTCACTTCACTATACATCAGTTCATATAAGTCTTTCTAGGCCTTTCTGAAATCATCCTACTTGTCATGTCTTATAGCACAATAATATTCCATTACAATCATATACCACAGGTTGTTTAACCATTCCCCAATTTAGGGGCATTCCTTTGATTTCCAATTCTTAGCCACCAAAAAAAAGATCTGCTATAAATATTTTTATACAAATAGGTCTTTTTCTCTTTTGGGGATATCTTTGGAATATAAACCTAGCATTGTTATTACTGGGTCAAAGGGTATGCAGAGTTTGATAGCCCTTTGGCCATAGTTCCAAATAGCTCTCCAGAATGGCTAGATCAGTTCACAACTCCAACAATAGTGGATTTGCATCCCAGTTTTTCCACATCTCCTGCAATATTCAACATTTTCCTGTTTTATTATATCTGCCACTCTGATAGGTGTGAGCTGGTACCCAAGAGTTATTTTAATTTGAATTTCTCTGATTAATAGTGATCTAGAGTATTTTCCATATGACTATAGATAGGTTTGATTTCTTTCACCTTACACTTTGACACTTGGTGACTTAAATGGAAAAGAAGTAATAGGTGAGGATGCTAGGAAATATGGATCAGAAATAAGGACCAATAAAGAACAAAGCTTTATAGATTCTTTAGATACTTCCTGCCTATAATCATTAATATTATTAATACATTCTTCTATAAAAGAATCCAAAGACACTAAATGTGGCAAGGACCAAATAACATAATGAAAATGAAATTGATTAAATTTCAACAGACAGGAAACAACTCATTATTGATATAGGACTCAATCCAAAATCAGTGGTCAGACCACTGACTGGTTAGAGAAAAGAAAGAGTCATATAAATCTAGAAAAAATATACATAATGGACACAGCAATGTAGATGGAAAAAATACCAAAATAAAACTAAATACTGTGAAATTATAATGACCAAGTTTGGCACCAAAGAAGAGCTCTTTTCATTCCCTCCCAACATCTCCCCCCCAAAAAAATATGAAACCATGCTCTCTTACATAGGTAGGATTATGAGTGTGGAGCACTGTCTATAAAGTCATTTTTTATATAATAATTAGTTTTGCTGAACTGTTTTTCCTTCTCTTTTTAATTGTCTTTTATAAGGGATAACTCTCTGGGAGCAGGATCAGAGAAAAATGTGATAGGTGATGTAAAATTTGTTTTAAATGTTAATAAAATTTGTTTTAAAATAAAAAAGTATGATGTACAATTTAAAATTTCCAACTTGACCTATTTAATAAGTTATTGATGCTCAAAATTATTTATGAATTAAAGGTTATTAACACATATTATAATAACACAGAAGTTTAATCGATGTAAATAAATTTCCATAATGAGGAGGTCAAAGATTGCCTTAGTCGGGAAACACTTGACTTGCCTCCCAAGTTAAAGAGACATGTCAGCAAAGAGTAACATTGGTATAGAATATGTTTGTTTATAAAATCATGTAGAATAGTATTGTGGAAGATCATAAATATGACCACCTCATAAAACAGAAGCAATGGAGGAAAAAATCAGTTTTTAAATATCTCAGTGAAAGATCCAACTAAACAAATTAAGCCCCAGAGCATTTAGAGATACATGTGTAACAGAAAAGATAAAAAAGATAGGCAAATATTATTATAACTCTTTTCAAAGTCAAAGATGAACAGGAAAAAGAAATCATGAGGGATGTTAAAAGCTTAAACTGTTTACATTCCTATATGGGAAGATGATATTTCTAACTCATAAGAGTTTTCTCAGCATTAGGGCAGCTGAAAGTAATATACTTAGAGGGCACAGGTGTGAATTGAATATGAAGGGATGATATCTGTAAAGCATTTTTTTTTGTTTATCCCCCTTTTTGTGGGGCAGGCAGGGTTGAGTGGCTTGTGTCTGGGGCTGGGTCCAGAGCTGGTGCTTTGTCCACTGTGTCACCTAGCTGCCCCATAATGACATCTTTAAAATAAACAAGGGGTGAAAGGAATGCACTGGAAGAAAGGAAAAAGAAGAGGTGGAATGGGGTAAAGTAGCTCACATAAAAGAAACAAGAAAAAGCTTATGGAGTGGAGGGGGAAATGGGGAAGGAGCGGGGTAATGAGTGAGCCTTACTCTCATTAGAACTGGATCAAAGAGAGAGTAACATACACACTTAAATGGGTATAGTGATATATCTTGTCCTATGGGAAAGTGGGAGGGGAAGGGGATAAAGGGGGAGAGGCAAAGGAAAGGAGGGCAAATTGAGGGAGGGGGCAGTAAAAAGGAAAACACTTTTGAGGAGGGATAGTATGAAAGAAAATAGAAAATAAAGTAAATATCAAGGGGAGGGAACAGGATGGAGGGTAATACAGTTAGCAATAGTAACTGTGAAAGAAATGATGAGCAAGATGCTATCAGAAGGACATATGAAAATTGGAATCCATCTACAAAGAAAGAACTGATGGTATCTGAATTCAGATTGAAGTATAATTTTTTTTTGTTAGTTACTCTTTCTCAAGTTTTTTTTGTCTGTTTTCTTTCACAACCTGACTAATGTGAAGATGTTTTGTATGACTGTGCATGTATAACTTGTATTGAATTGCTTGATGGTATGGGTGGGGACAAAGGAAGGAAGAGAATTTGGAATACAATAGATGTGAAAATGTGTTTATACATGTAACTTGGAGAAAATTCTAAATAAATTTATCATTAAATAAAAAAATCAATGGAGTAATCACAATAGGGGTTGAGCATCATCATCCTAGCTGTGTTTTAATAGCATGTAGAAATGACACTAAAGGAACCCAAAATGGGGAAAACAGCTGGACTAAACCAACTATTCAAAAATAGTTTGTGCTAGAAGCCACACAATGAGTGATCAATTCTCAAATCATTTGAAGGAAGAAACAATTTTTTTAAAAGAGGTCCTTATTGGGGCAGCTAGGTGGCACAGTGGATAACACTGGCCCTGGATTCAGGAGGACCTGAGTTCAAATCTGACCTCAGACACTTGACACTAGCTGTGTGACCCTGGACAAGTCACTTAACCCTCATTGCCCCCCCCAAAAAAAACAACAACACACACATACAAAAAGTGGTCCTTATTAATACAAAAAAAGACAGATGAAAGAACAGGAATAATTACTTACTATATCTCTATTTTTGAAATTTCAGTTAGACTAATCTACTGAAAATATCCTTGAAGAGGGTAATCAATCAACCCATCAACAAGCATATATTATTTAATACATTTCAAGTACCTTGGTAAATTCCCAGGAATACAAAGGCAAAAATGAAATAGTCCCTGCCCAGAAGAATCTTACATCATAACACAGGAGATACCATGTACATATATTAACATATATGTATATATCATATATGCATAATATATATAACATATGCAAATATTCAGAGGAAACAGGCTTTCACAAGCCATTAGATCACATTTTTTGGATTAAACTATTAACACCAAGTTTCAGAGAATACTAGAAACCACTGTGCTAGGGTTTTTGTTGTTATTGTTGTTTTACATTATGAAAATGATTCTGTAAAATAATGGCTCTTCTTAAACAAGCTAGCTCTCATATCCCAATTATACAACATTATTTGAAAGCTATAACGTGAGAAATAATCCTGTTCAATGACTATTGATTCATCAATTTTAGGTATACAGGACAACAATGCAGGAAATCCAACACAGAGTGAAAGTCAAATAGGGATTCCTATAAATCATAGTCTTTCCAAATGTTCCTTTAGCATTGATTAGATTCATCTTTTTAGAATGATTACATCAATTGCTAGAACACTTCAAAGATATACCTATCCATACTGGATAAACTGAAAACTATCTCTAAATGTAATGGGAAAATAATAAAATATTTATAAGGAAAAAAGAGAGAAGTATTGCTTTCCCTTTAGTCACTAAAGATTTAGAGCTTTTTTTCAACCTCACTTCACAATGATTTGGTTTAGATTTATATTCAGGTTAAAAATATCTTTCCTCTGAATTGATTTAAACTAAGATTATATGACATTACATCCCCCACATCATTCATCATTTCCCCTCACTGAGCTTATAAGGACAAATCTTAATTTAATTCCTTTAAAGGGCTATGATATTTTTAAAATCTTTTGTTTGAAATATGCTGGAATACATTACTCATTCCTTTCCACATCAAATCCAATTCCCTGATTTTATAATGTTTTTTATTTATTGATTATTTTCGAGATTGAAAAGTAATTAAGCCTTACCATCGGCATACTTTCCCCCTTTTTTTTTGTTTGTTTGTTTGTTTTGTTTTGTTTTGTTTTGAGAGGCAATGGGGGTTAAGTGACTTGCCCAGGGTCACACAGCTAGTAAGTGTTAAGTGTCTGAGGCCGGCTTTGAACTCGGGTCCTTCTGAATCCAGGGCCAGTGCTCTATCCACTGTGCCACCTAGCTGCCCCCGCCTTTTTTTTTTTTTTAAGTGAGGCAATTGGGGTTAAGTCACTTGCCTAAAGGTCACACAGCTAGTAAGTGTTAAGTGTCTGAGGCCGGATTTGAACTCAGGTCCTCCTGACTCCAGGGCCGGTGCTCTATCCACTGCGCCACCTAGCTGCCCTGCTTTCCCCTTTTTTTCATTCTTTGTTACCCACAGGTTAGTTGAATTGAATGCCTTCATCTTGTGAGGCAGAGATAGGGAAGGTGAGAACAGGATGGGGGAGGCAAGAGAGGGAGAAAGGGACCCAACTTAGGGCACAGAGGGTTCTAAGTTCAGCATTTGCCTGCCACCTTTTAAGGAACCTCTGATGAAATGCCTATTGAATAATCTAGGGACCAAGGAAGAGGACCTCAGGGATTTGTCTGGACTAACTGAACTATCACAGAAACAATTCTTAATTCTATGTACAATTTAAGTACATTGAAATTCAGCATTATAAAGTTTATAGATATATAGACCCAGGTTCAAATCCCATTTGTGACATTTACTGTGTAATCATAAGCAAATCATAACTTCTCCAAGTCTCAGACCACTCCAGAAGACTATAAGTTATAGAGTAAGCAGAGAGAATCCCCACAGTGGTAGTTCCCACCCTTTTGAAATCACAGGTCTTTGACACATTTGGCCTTAAATCATGTAGCTCAATCTAGCTGCATATAATACATGTGATTTGGAGACATTAACATCACTATTATATGCCACAGCTAAAGGCTCTTTGCTTGCAACCTAATAAAGGAAGAATAAATGGTAAACTCATTAATTTTGTGTCAAATTTTATGTTTGTGAACCTAGACTGATTAAATATAATGAGTTTACATCCTTCAGTATGTAAAAATGAGCCTGTATTCTTTCAAATGCAAGAATTTTATAAGTCTTCTATTTCACACCCAAATTTCAGGCTGCAAAAACATTTCAGATATTTATCAAGGCTGAAGCCTTCATTCTTACTCATGTGTTTGCCCTTGAAAATAGAAATATAAGTAGAAGCACATTTTATGAATTTTCTTTCTTCCTTTATGTGGTTAATTTAGGCCTTTAGCCTTGACATGAATTCTGTTATCTAATTATGCTAATTTTGACTTATTCTTCCAGTCAATGTACCCCATGGCAAGGCCAGACCTTGGCAAAATTGTGAAAAAAAACAAATTTGGCTTTGCTGTTGTGGAAGCATACAGAACTAAGGCCTTGGTTATATTAGAAAAATTAATACTGTCCTTGATCTGATATCCTTTGCCTTATTTTCTTTGAATCAAGGACCATATCCAGATAAGCTGTTTATTTCATTCCCCAAAGAAGTCAGATTTGCATATTAAATTAATAGAGGTAACATCCTTTTTTATTAGCCAACTTGGGAGGCATATGTCCCTTAGTTTATCAAGGACACAACCATTTACCTTTTGTTTACCATTACCTGAACCCGAAGAAGGGACACATTTGGGAAATCAGACCATTAACCAAAAATGTGCCAGTATCAGCACTACTATATACTATCTAATAAATCAAAAACTCTAAACTTAAGCTATGTACTATGTAATTTAAAATTCTAAATGTGGATTCTAATCTGTTCCTCCAGTTTTGGGGAAAACTGACTAAAATCACTGATAAAACGAGTTTAGGTTTTTAAGGGTTTATTGAAGGATAGAAAGAGAAAGATTGAGAACAGAATTCCTACAGCCTGGCAATACCATCTTTCCTCAATTTCTCTGTGAAGTCCTCTGGAGTCTCTCTCTCCTCTACCACGGTGAAGTCAGGAACCAAAAGAGACAGCGCTCTCTGCACAGGCTCTCCTTCCTCTTTCCTGTCCCCTCCCAGAAATGGGAGGTTTTTCAAGCTGGTTGGTTGACTGGGCCAGAAGTTCAAAGGTTTTTTAGCTTCTGAGAACCATGCTTTCTTAAGTACTCTCAAGTACCAGCCAGATGTGCTTAGAATCTAGTCAACTATAAGTCAGCCAGTAATCCAGTAAAGTTAGCCAGTAATCCACTCAGGTGGGCTCCTGAGTATCTGCCAAATATCATCTATCATGTTCCATTATCTTAACAGTTTCTTAATTTTATTTTGCTATGAATTTTGTCTTCTCTTCCATAAATTATCATAAAATTTCTATGTTGCTGTGTCAAGGGATTCTCTGATTAGCAGAAGAAATTCTGAAGGCAGAGCCTTTTCCCAAGCATCCCAATAATGTTTATGCATTAACACATTGTGTCTCAGACATAAACAATAGATTTGTTTTCCATAGTTACCCTAACCATTTAAACATTGCTCTTTCCCTCTCTTGCCACTGTCCCTAACTACTGATGAACTTATTCTCTGTGCCATGTGTTAGCGTGATAAAGGCAATAATTCAAAGGAACTGCAGAACTAGGAAAGGAGCAGATGTGACTTACCATTAAAGTAATCTATCATTTTCACTCCTACGCCGGATGACTAAAGCCAATGTATTTAAGCAAGAAATGTAAGTCTTTGAGAGGATAGGTAAGCCTTACTCCTTTAAATTCTGCTGTAGAGAATGATAGAGTGCAAAACGAGGGAGGGAAGAAGTCAGAAAATATTGAATCATAGAATCATCATAAATTTAGAGCTACAGTAGAAGAGACCTTAGGACCCATCAAATCTAACCTCATCATTTTACAGATGAAGAAATTGAAGCATAGAGATTAAGTGACTTCCCTAAGGTCACAGAGGTAGTAAGTATCTGATCCAAGATTTGAGCTCAGGACTTCTTGAGCTAAATCCACCACTGTATTTACTATAGACTACATTGCCTTTCAATGACTTGAGGTTACAAGGAGAAATTCCCCTTATCTGAATGTTTTTGTTCCCTGGTAATACTCTGCTGTAGAATGGGAAAGCAGTAGAATATGTTGCATCTCTTCCTCCCTAGTATATCATAATTATCACCACAACCATTAAGCATGATCTCAATGACCTTAATTAAAAGTTCTCTACAATCTAGCTTTGTTCTACTAGATTTACTGATTGCTATTCCCCTACACACAGCCTATGTTCCAGCCAAACCATACAAAGAAAGAAAGGATACCGCCTTTCAAGGAACTTACCTTCTAGTGGGGAAACAAATACATGTATAAATAGAAAAAGCTTTAAATATAAAGTGAATAAATACAAATATATACAAAAAAAGTTAACTACAGGGAAGTTTGGAAGAGAAAGTACTAGCACTTGGGGAGATCAGGAAAGGTTTCACACAGAAGATTTGGGGCAAGATACATTCACTCACATCTTGCCCCAAACTAGGCCCCTGCCTAGAATGAGTTCCCACCATCTCATTCTGTGTATGTATGTGTGTACATGTTTATATGTGTGTAAATATATATATATATGTGTGTGTGTGTGTGTGTGTGTATCTGTATATTGTTAATATAAGTATATATTTGTAATCAAGTTATGAAACACCATAGCTATGCCTGTGTTATAACTGGTTCAGAATTAAATAAAATATTTGGTTCACAATCAGTAATAAGATGGAGCAGTTGAGGGGCAGCTAGGTGGCGCAGTGGATAGAGCACCGGCCTTGAAGTCAGGAGTACCTGAGTTCAAATCCGGTCTCAGACACTTAACACGTACTAGCTGTGTGACCCTGGGCAAGTCACTTAACCCCAAATGCCTCACTTTAAAAAAAAAAAAAGATGGAGCGGTTGTTCTTAGTTCCTGCTATGCACTCAGCACACCTGTATATGTAAGCCAGAGTGAACTGAACATGCCAAGTTAGGATCCAATCTAATTCAGCTGTGCTACTTTAGAGGTAAGTATATGTTACTTGAAGGAAATTGTATAATAAAGCATACAGATATGCATGTGTGTGTCAGAGCAAGAGACAGAGACAGAATCACCAAGAGATGAAGTTATGAGAAAGTAAATATATCACAAAGTAGTAAAAGTATGTATATATATATGTATATATATATACACCTCTCTTTATATAGATTTGTGTGTATATGTGTATATATACACATACACACATACATACATATATATATACATATATATATATATATATATATATAGTGGCAATAATTGAAGGAGAGAAAAAATAGGAAAAAAAATGTCCTGACAGGGATATGTTAGATCCAGCTTAAACTGGTTCCCAGAGCCAATTGTTAATTTTTTAATGTAAGTATATTTACACCTCAGAAAATGGCAAATGCTACAAACAAAGCAATATTTTTTGTTTATTAAGTGATGTAGAAATGTTAAAAATGAAGATTAAACTTAAACGTGTGTCATACTACACTTTTTTCCAGAGATTGGGTTTTTAAAACATTTATCAGAAAACCATTGCCTAAGGATTAAAGAGGAGGGAGAGGGAGAAAGGGGGTGGGTGGAGAGGAACAAATGGAAGGTAGGGAGAGGGAGAAGGAAAGGAATAGGGAGACAGACAGAGACAGAGACAGAGTGAGAAACAGAGAGAACAGTGCATACTGAAAAAAAAAGTGAATGGGAATGCGTTATACTTATGACTATAGGAAATATACCTTTATTAGTCTTTAAATAGCTAATAAGCAGCAGTTGCTAAAATAAGTAACACACTTACAAAACATTTAGTCATCTTCAGGATGAGTTTAGTGAGATGGTGTGTCCTTGAGCAGAGAAGGCTCAACCCTCTTGGAAAATTCTTCCAAGATTTAAGTTTAGACATGCAAACATCCCTTTTCTACCATCATGGTCCCCTGAGATGCTATGAGTAAGTAAGTTTTGCAAATATTAGTGGGGAGAGAGCTAAATGAACAGAGATCTACAATATAAACTTTGTAACCACTTTATCACTACAAATACAGGGTTGCTTGGAGTTGAAAATTAACACTGGTAACCTACATTTCTACTAATTAAAAAAAGGACTGATTCAAAATAGAAATTCCAGTGCACAGTGGTGGGTGGTGATGGGAGTGGGAGGTGGGGAATGAAGAAGATATATTTAAAAATAGAATAAGAAGTCATTTCTACATGGAAATACTATGGTTTTTATCACGTAATCAATGAAAAATAACCTCTAGAAACAAAACTATGACTCTTTCCAAATGATATGATAGTATACTTAAAAAATCCTAAAGAATCGACCAAAACACTACTAGAAACAATTAACAACTTTAGTAAAGTTGCAGGATATAAAATAAACCCACAAAAATCATCAGCATTTCTTTATATGATGAACAAAGCTCAGCAGCAAGAGATAGAAAGAGAAATACCATTTAAAATAACTGTAGACAATATAAAATATTTGGGAGTCTACCTGCCAAGGCAAATCCAGGAACTATATGAACACAACTACAAAACACTTTTCACCCAAATAAAATCATATCTAAATGAATGGGAAAATATCAATTGCTCATGGGTAGGTTGAGCTAATATAATAAAAATGACAATTCTACCTAAATTAATTTACTTATCCAGTGCCATACCAATCAAACTCCAAAAATTATTTCATAGATATAGGAAAAAAATTTTAAATCATCTGAAAGAATAAAAGGTCAAGAATATCAAGGGAATTCATGAAAAAAATGCAAAGGAAGTTGTCCTAGCTGTAACAGATCTAAAATTATATTATAAAATGGCAACCATCAAAACTATTTGGTACTGGCTAAGAAATAGAGTGGTGGATCAGTGGAATAGGTTAGGCATACAAAACACAATAGTCAATGAATATAAATAAATCCAAAGACTCAAGCCTCTGGGATAAGAACTCACTATTTGACAAAAACTGCTAGGAAAACTGGAAAATACTATGGCAAAAACTAGGCATAGACCAACATCTTATAGCATATATGAAAGTAAAATAAAAATGGGTACATGGTCTAGACATAAAGGGTGATACCACAGGCAAATTAGAAAAGGAAGGAATAGTTTACTTGTCAGATCTATGCAGAGGAGAAGAATTTATGACCAAAGAAAAGTTTTTGCCCAAACAAAACCAATGCCAACAAGATTAGGAGGGAGGCAGAAAGCTGGGAAACAATTTTTACAGCCAGTGTGTCAGATAAAGTCCGCATATCTAAAATATATAGAGAACTGAATCAAATATATAAGGATACAAGTCATTCCCCAGTTGAAAAATGGTCAAAGGATATGAGCAAGCAGTTTTCATATGAAGAAATTTAAGCTATCTAAAGCCATATGAAAAAAATGTTTTCAATCACTACTGAATAGAGAAATGCAAATTAAAACTACTCTGAGGTACCACCTCACAACTATCAGATTGGTTAATATGACCAAAAAAAAAAAGGAAAATGATAAATGTTTGAGAAGATTTGGGGAAACTGGAACACTAATGCATTGTTGGTGGAATTGCGAACTGATCCAACCATTCCGGAGAGCAATTTGGAACCATGCCAAAAAGGCTATAAAACTGTTCATAACTTTGACCCAGCAGCACCACTACTAGGTCTATATCCCAAAGAGATCATTAAAAGAGGAAAAGGACATACATGTACAAAATACTTATAGCTGCTTTTTTGTGGTGACAAAGAATTGGAAATTGAGGGGATGCCCATCTATTGGGGAATGGCTGAACAAGTTGTGGTATATAATGGAATACTATTGTGTTGTAAGACATGATGAGCATGCTGACTTCAGACAAACAACTTACATGGACTGATGCTGAGTGAAATGAGAAGAACCAAGAGAACATTGTACCCAGTTTGTTTAATGATCAACGGTAACAGACTTAGCTCTTCTTCGCAATACAATGATCCAAGACAATGCCAAAAGACTCATGATGAAAAAAAAACACTCTCCACATCCAGAAAAAGAACTATGGTGTCTGAATACAGATCGAAGCATACTATTTTCACTTTTATTGTTGCTGGGGTTTTTGTTGTGGTGGTGGTGGTGGTGGTGGTAGTGGTGGTTTCTTCTTTCTTGTGATTTTTTTCTTTTGTTCTGATTCTTCTCTCACAACATAACTAATGTAAAATGTATAACCTATATCAGATTGCTTGCTGGCTTAGGAAGAGAGGAGGGAAGGGAAGGAGGAAGAAAAATTTGGAACTCAAAATCTTACAAAAATGAATGTTGAAAACTATCTTTACATGTAATTGGAAAAAATAAAATACTATTAAGAGACAAAAAAATGAAAAATAAACCTTACCCCACCCCCAAATCTTTCATTTATATAATAAGAAAAAGCTCAGATTAAACCAAAGTTTGTAAACTAATACTTGAAGTCAAATTAAGTCTTACAAACTTGTTTATTTGACAGTATAAGCAGCAGATAAAACTGAAACAGTTTAATTAACCTTTTGCCTCATTCACTTTACTTTTTTTCATTTTGGGTGACTGTAGAAAAACTCTCAAAATGCTTTTCCATATGTTACCCCATCTGGCTTGAACAAGGAATCAGATATCACAGGTTATCACAAGATAATCAAATCCTCTGAGATTTCTAGATCCCAGATTTCAAATTAGCATCCATATCTGTTCAGATCAGGCACATATCCCATCTAAAAGATTCTGTCAAGTAAGTAAAGCAGCTTCTATCCCAATATTGTGTGGAGACAAAGTTATAACCTGATTTTTTTTTAATTATAGAAAATTAAGGGACTATGGCTGTTTCCAAGTGATAGCAAAATAAGCGATTGGCAAAAGGAAAATCCAGTCTACTAGACTGAAATAAACTCCCAAAGACACCTTTTTATATTTAAATGAAGATCTATAGAGGGAAAGGATTCAAATGTGAATGTTCCATAGTTTTCAACAGAATTCTCCTTCCTTCCTCCTCCCACCTACTTCTTTGTAGTAATATTGTGGTCATATTGGACATATGAAAATTAAATTCCTTTGACAAGAATGGAATTCTCTTATCCCTTCATACCTCTGCATATCCTTTTCCTACATGGTACCCTTAGAAGCTCTCTACCTTAGGAAAGTGTGAGGCCATGCAGGAATTAGGTTAAATGGTTAAGGTTCAACTCAAAAGCAATTGATTTCTAAGGGATAAGTAGAAGGGGAAAAAAATGAACTGCTCTATGCTACATACACAGGAGTTTTTAATCCTAAGGGATCACTGAACTAAAGCTGCAATTTAATTCAAACCTTCAGGAGCTTGGTCCAAAGATGGAGTCAGTGACCAGAAATTTTAGGTCAATTACTCATTTTAGGGTCACTGAAATCAGTTATTGGGAGCTGTCAGTGCTACCAAGATGAGTTTTCCAATGGAAAGTGTGAAATTTCCATTACAATTCTACCTGATAATGGAGAACTAAGTTTAGTTTGCTGAGGTGGTTTTAATTCATTTTCAAGTGCCCAGCATTAACACTTTTATTTCCCATCATTTTGTATCCCATTTGAAAAGTATTCCAGTGATTTCAATAATTTTTGTAATTACCCTGACAAGAATCAGCTTAGCCTTATTGCTAACTCAATTGGGTTAACATGACATTTATCGTTTCCCCAGAACAGACTAAAGTTTAATGACAATTTCACTTAGGGTACAGTGGATTTGATAGGAATTCTCATTTTAGGCTGTGTCTACAGAACAGACTCAAAAGTATTAGTTTAAAAAAAAGTTATGGGGTTTGTTTTGGTAGTATCCACCAATGTGTCGGAAATTAAATATTTTAAAGAGAAAAAAAATTCTTGGAGTGGGGGAGTGGAAAAGACATGGAGATATCAGAAATCTAGTGTGCCTAAATCTAATGCCTGAGTAGCTAAAAGTCTATTTACACAGTCACTTATACCTTTTATCCCAATTAGAGTAGTCATCTTTTCAAACAGTCTCATTCAATAGCCAAAGAGGCAGACAAACCTTAACAAGAAAATCAATCGGCATTCTAATTCCCACCTTTGGGCTTTTATAAGACCATTCCCCATCCCTCAAATGGTCTTCTTCCTCCTTCTACCTCTTAGAATCCCTAGTTGCCATCAAAGCACACAGATATCACACCCTACGTGAGACCTTTCTTTGCTCCTTCAACCCCCACTGTTTCCTGCTCCAAAATAAAAAAACATATATGTATTTCATGTGTACTAGTTAAGTACCCAATAGAATGTTACTTCCTTGAGGTCAGGAAATTGATTTATTACTTAGTATATCCAGTGCCTAGAACAGGTCTTCACATATAGTAAGGGCTTAATAAATAATTGCTAGTTTGTTGGATGAATGGATAGATTGATATATCCTGTACTCAATTTGGTTGTTCTTTGAAACTTGGTTTGGTTATCGAAACAGAAACAAAAATTCAAGTCCAACTGGAATCTGCAATTATGCAGGACCCTATCCAAGATAAGAATTAGGAGTTTTTAAAGTGATGAAAAAGTTTGCATGATAGTATCAGAATTTTGCCCACTTCATGAAGATGACTTCTCAGTCAAGGTAAAAAAAAAAGAGTTTTTCTGTTTAGATTTGCAAATGCCATAAAAAAAATAGTTTGAAGTTTCTCGTGTAGATGAGTGGGGAAAATATCTTAAGAGTTTTTAGAGGGCCAGACCAAAAACTATTTGAAATTTGGGGAGAGTTGATCACAAATCCAATTGGACACATCATGAATTAGGTCATGGTTAATGCTTTCTCAGGAATAGAAGTAAGATAAAAAAAAGACACTCACAATCTAATAATATTATATAGATTATATAGATTTTTTCCTTGATATGTTTTAGTTGTTTCCCTCCATTTTGTTGCCTGATATCTTGCCTTGTGATTGAACCTTTACAAAGTAAAAATACAGACATGAGGAAAAGTAAAGATAAAACTTCTTTTCCAGAGTAAGATCTAATCTGAACTTGGATATAATCCAATCAACATTATTAATTTAAAGATTCCGCTGGAATCTGAGCTCTCAAATAGCCTGAGCTGCTCTTTTTTTCATCAGCCTCTCTCTTTCAGAACAGCTTGGGCATTTTAAGAGGCCACCAAATTCAATAGGGAATGACATTTTAAAAAACTCATTTGACTTGAAACCTCATTTCATTAAACACACACTTAAATTTTTTAAAAAAGAAAAAAAAAGAAAAAAGGGAAAAAAAACCTCTAGGTTAAAAAGGGTCAAGCTAGCAAATGGAGAGTTTTCATATAGACCTTCTCTGAATGGCTCCTGTAAATCTACCGTGTCCACAGAGGATGCACCTGAGAAAATAGAGAGAGAGAGATCTCTTATTCCACCAAAAGTGGATACTTCCAAATGATACTGACTTCATTAAGACAGTTAATTTGCACTGAGTTCACCAGTACAGGAAACAAAAGAAGAAAAGGAAGTACCTAACCTCTGAAATAGGCTAGGAACTTTATTCTCTATATTCATTCTCTGTATCCTCTAAGTGTCCTAACATTTTAGAAAATCCGTCAGTCCTCCAAATGTTGGCAGCTCTTGTTTCATCATGCCTTCCTTCCACTTACACTTTGCAGCCAGACGTTAAAACTGGTGTCAAAGATAAACAGAATATATGGCTCAGAAAAAAAATAACCTGAAGGATAAGTTGAAGACTTAGTTCATAAAAGATATTTTGTTTCTGAAGTGAAGACTATATAGTCTTGCAAATGCCATCCAAATAAATGCATGTTCAGACATTTGATTTCCCAGGCAATTTTAAGTTTGTGATCTTCTGTAGAAATAGATTTTACTCAATAAACAGTGAAAAGCGTTATTTACTTTCAGTGCAGCTGTGAGTACAGATGTTAAGCCTCATTTCATATTTTTACTTATCAGAGCAAAATAAATCTAGAACTGTAAGGCACATCAAAAACCATCTAGTCTAATGTTCTCTTTTACAGATGAAGAAACTAGAATTCACAGAGGTTAAGTCCAAGGTCATATTATGTTGGATAGCATTCACATTTGCTTAAATAAAACACTCTTAGAATTTTGACACCCACCCCAAGAGAGGAGAAAAAATAAATGCTTGTTAATTGGGGGAATTTTTTTTAATGAAAACTGAAAGAGAATATGTGCCTCATGCATCTTCCAGGAGGTCAGTTCTCATGTTCTCCAGAAAGATGCCCTGTTTCACAAGGGTAGGTAGACAAAGTTACCATACATAGCGGGTTTGTAATCCTTTCTTACCTACTCACAGTAGGGAAAAAGCTGAGACTTTAATCAAGTGAACAGGATATAAATGGCCGTCCTACTATTCAGCTAAAGTCAAGGGGCAGCTAGGTGGCACAGTGGATAAAGCACTGGCCCTGGATTCAGAAGGATCTGAGTTCAAATCCAGCCTCAGACACTTGACACTTACTAGCTGTGTGACCCTGGGTAAGTCACTTAACCCCCATTGCCCTGAAAAAAAAAAGCTTTAGTAAAAATCTGAATCAATTTTTTAAAAGGGGGGGGGCAGCTAGGTGACACAGTGGATAAAGCGCCGGTCCTGGTTTCAGGAGTACTTGAGTTCACATCCAGCTTCAGACACTTGACACTTACTAGCTGTGTGACCCTGGGCAAGTCACTTAACCCTCAATGCCCTGCAAAAAAGCCCCAAAAAACAAACAAAAAAAGCAAATAAAGTCAAGGAGCATTTATTAAATACCTGCTGTGTACAAGACATTTTTTCTAAGCTCAGAGGATACAAAGCTAAAATGAAAATGACCCTGTCCTTAAGAAGCCTGCATTCCACTGCAGGAGTGGGAGAGATGGGAAGAATACATAATGCAATAAGTATATGAAGAATTAACTACAAAATATAATCTAAGCCAATGTTATTGATCAACAAATACTTTGAAGTGACTCCTATGTGTTGGGCCATGTTCTAGGCACTGGGGAGACAAGTATAAAGAATTAGGAAATGTATCTCCATTATATCGAATGATACTCCAGTCTCTTTGCCAAAAAATCCCCACATGAGATCACAAAGAATTAGATGCAAGTGAAATGACTGAACAACAACAACAACAACTCAAAAGGAACTTATATTCTAACATGGGAGACAAGTACAAGTAGAATAATCTCTGAGGTGACCATTCAACTCACACTTGTGCTGATGAGTTGAATCCCCAGAACACAGCTGCTCACCCCTCAGAGTTCTAGGCTTAGCTTTTGAGGAATTGGGGGCATTCTTCAAGCCCTCATTTCAGTATATTCTCCCCAATATCAAATGATAGTTACAGTTAGTATCTCCCTTTTATTATTGATTGGCCCAGGGATCATTTAATGATTAACATCAATTATCCGTTATAAAGGATATTTACTGAGAAGATTCAGCAAGAAGTATAAATAACCACTACACCCAACATCCAGGAGTGCATTCCTGTACCACTGCAGTCCCTGAAGTGAGGGGGATCACAATTAAAGCAGTTGCTACAAAGAATTTACCCAAACCAAGTTTACTGTCAAATGTTGTGATTTGTGTTGCTTGTTTTGCCCTTCATTTTTGAAGAAGACCAATGACATCATGGGGTGATTTCTTGACTCATGAGTGAATTGGATTTAAGTGAGGCAGACTTACACGGAGTCATCAGTCTCACTCTCTCTTCCAGGGTCATCCAAGTCCAGTGGCAAGACAAAAGTCAAGACCACTGGTGGTGGCCCAGGATGCAGTGGATGACCTTGAAATCTTCGATGTCTGACAAAGCTCTAAGAACTCCATAGTTCCTGATTTAGGAACCTCCATGGCCTTTGGAACAAGTTGTTCTCATCTGCCCATTCTACCAGGGGAAGTCTTCACATGCTTGAGGTAGACTAACTCACCAATGGCTTTGAGGCCTATCAGTTATGCTCAATTTAATTTACCCCATCTGCCAAGATGGTTTACCAGGGTGTGGCAAATGTATATGCTATAGTTTCTTGTAGCCACAGGTGAGAGTCGAGTGCCAAGTAGACCCCAAAAGTGGATGAGAAACCCCGTAAACATCCTGGCAAGCCCTCGCACCAGAGATGGTAGTCTTCCTTGAACACTCCAAAGTGCTTCCAAATACAGCACAGCTAATGGAGAAAGTTATTCCAGAAAATAACATCTTGGCTAAAATGTCTGATTTTAGGCTCAGTCCTTCAGATATCTCTTCAGGGCTGTACTGGCAACAGATATGGCAATAATTCTTTTGTCTGAATTTCCATTGATTCTTCTGACCTTTTGAGGTTACCAAGGTCATAGGCTAGTCTACTTCATCTCCAGCCTCCTTCACTTACGTCAGAAAAACTGCAAGGAAAAAAGTGGGGGCAGGGTCATTTGTTCATGACTTCACATCCATCTGTGTGGGGAGAGTAGGCTACTAGTGCTAGCTCTCTCTCCCTCTCTCCCCACCCAGAAGCTTACAACAGTCCTTGGCTCTTCACTCAAATGCAGCCAGGCAGAAGAGGCAGGGAAGACGGGAGAAAAAGAGAGACAGACAGAGAAAAGCAAAGAGATAGATACAGAAAGAGATCCTCACTTGGGTTGATGAATGTCTTTTGAATGCATTCCAAGTTGCAGCTCAGCAGCAAATCAAAAATCTATTTCCTTACCATGTGGTCAGTGGGTTGGAAATAGTAATAGAATAATGGTGTATGCTCTGAAATGAAGTGCCAGGCCCAGGCACTTCAAGAAGTAAGATCACCAACTAGGCATGTTTCCAAGACTGATCCAATCCCTCAACACATTAAAAAATTTGCAGCATAAATATAAAGGGAACGAATGCAAATATATAAAAAGTAGCTAAATATAAGGATATTTGGGAGAGAGGATACTAGCCACTGGGAATCAGGACCATAAAAGATTCATGCAAAAAATGGTGTTTGGTCTGCATTATAAAAGGAGAGAGAGACTCTGGGGTAGAGGTGAAAAGGACAGGTGGGAAGGCCACTGCAAAGAAAAGAGAGGGAATGGAGGCGTTGTATGTGAGAAACATAGAGAAGGCAAATTCAAGAGGGAAAAAGTTGCATCACTGGGAGAAACAGAAAAATCCTATTATAGTAGATTGAAACCTGAACCATCCTTCAAAGAAAAGGAGAGATTCGAAAAGTCAGAGGTGAAAAGGAACCATATTCCCAAAAGAGGAGGCTACCTTGACAAAATCATGGAGGCAGGAGATGTATTTATATACAACTTAAAAGTTCATTTTCACTGGAATAGAGAGTATGAGAACAGAGTAAGAAGAAATAAAACTAAAAAGGTAGGCGGGGCCCAGATTGTGGACATGCTAAACATGTGTCATAAGCAAAATAAAATTCTTGGAGAAAACACACACAAAACATTAGCATTCAAGATATTGTTATAACTAGATGGGAGGGGAGGGCTGATTTCCCCCACCCCACTTTGTTTTGCTTAGAAAAGCATGGTCGAAAAATTTGTGTTTGTGGGTGAAGTTGGTTTTCTCTTCCCTGGAATGGTACTTAGGAATATGATTGTGAACACCATGATTAGCTTCTATCTGCAGCTCTGAAAGTGTTGACACAGATGTTGGGCTAATCATTCACAGCAAATAGCTATTCCCATAATGGCTAAGATTAGTCTGAATTGGCATTCATTTCTTTCTTCTGTGAGTCTCATTTGATTATGGATGATGTTTTGTTAGAGTGTATCCATGCAACCTCATACATGATGTAAAACCCAAGAAAAACAATGACTCTGTGCCAAAACCAAATTAAATATGCATCAGAAAAATGTGTGCTTGATTCAGGTTCAGGTACCATGAAGCCTGCACCACTCTATTGTTGTTAATGCCTCCAGGAAAACTTGAAAAAGCAACCTTGACATTGATATCAATTTAAAGTTGGTGTGTCTGCCAACATTTACTCAACACCAGGCTCAACTGGCTGTATCATCTCCATCGCAACATAGAGTGGCAGAGATGTGTGCAGCTTCCAGAAGGCTATGAAAAATGGACTGTTCATGCCGGGCAGAGAAAGGCCCCTTATCTGCTTAAAAGCAATGTAACTGTCACCATTTCTCTTGAGATCCATGCAGGCATATCAGTGCACTGAACATAAAGCTGCTTTGTTCCTCACCTCAATTCCACACCTGGAGTGTGCCCTTTCATGATTTCTTTTATGTTCCTCATCTACTTTTCTCCACCATCAACAAATTTGGGGAGGTACTTATTATGAGTTTATTTCAGCCCTTCTCACCATCCTGCTCCCCAACATATGCAAAAATAACATATATGCACATAAATATCACCACATCGTCTCAATGCTATAAAAATGGGGGTTTTATATAAAGCATATGGAACTGTCACAGAAAAAAATAGCATAAAATAATAAATGTACCAAGTGCACATAGATTTTTGGAGTGTCTACTCCCCTGCTCTCCATCTATTTCAACCTTACTTTGTTTCTGTGTAACCTAAATCAATTCTCTGAAAAATTTAAAGGACCTAGTGGCTGTGTATCTGGAATAACTTGCCAGTTCCAAGCAGAATTAGGAAAAATTCAAATTTTTTCCTCCCATCGTCTCCACAGTTCTGGAAGTGGGATGTGGGAACATATTCCCGCACTAACTCACATATTAAATACTGTTGTCAGCAGGTCATAGTGGGCTGCATGCCTCTAATCCTTTCTACTGGGGATCTTGAGACTGGTGGATCACTTGAGCTTGGGAGTTCTGAACTGCAATGAGGCAAAATCTGACCACATGGCACACCAAGTCTGGCAGCAATATTGTGAGCAAACCTAAGGAGGGAGAACTGGCCCAGTCTTAAACAGGACAGGTCAAAGCTTCTGTGCAAATCAGCAGAAGGATTGGGTTCATGAGTGTCAGTTCCTGTCTGGGTAAGATAGGGAGATGATGTCTCAAAAAAAAAGAAAAAAAAAAGAAAAGAAAATGCTATTTTGCCCTACACTCTTAGACTTTCCTTTTATTTTTAGGATATAGTTCATATTTACCTATTTGTTTACAAGATGTCTTTCCTAATGCAATGTAATTTCCCTGAGGGCTGTGAGTTTTTCAGTTTTGTATTTGTATCCCCAGCATCTAGTACTGAGTGTGGCACACAACAGATATTTAATAAATATTTGTTGATTTTTATTAGGAGCTTCATCAATATATCTTGACAGGCTGATCTATCAATTGATAAACCGAGGATTTGGTGGAGAAAGTCTCAACCTTTCTCCACTTCTTTCCTATAGGAATTATAATGTAAGTGTTATTTTTAACTGAGATGACATAATTAATTACTGTCCCATCTCCTAGCCTTTGCTCTCACTAATGTCTAGATGATTTCCTTTTTCCAATCATACATCTCCTGGGTGATATGTTTCGCATGATTTTTTGCACACAAGTAACATTCCACAGTCCACTTTCACTGACCAAAGTATAAAGTATCTCTTTTGCTCTTTGAGCTACCAGAAATTCAGAAAGGGTCATGTTCCATTAGTCACTATGATATAATATTACTGAATGTATTGGAATTAAATATTGGTCATAAAAAGCAAAGTTTTCATTTTAAAGAGTAGCTTAGGACCCACAAAAGCCCTACATAATACCCCATATTACACAGCCTGCTCTCGTTATCCTTTTTTAGCTATGGGTACAATCATTGTCCACCTACAATATCTGTCCAAAATATGCATGCTAACTTATCCATTTAATAGTTTGTTCAACTAACTGCATATTATAGTTTTGGCAGTAAATATTCTTCATCAACTTTATTTTTCCTATGTGGATAGGTAGACTAAACTATTTTAAGTGATTATGGATCTCATTAAGAGAGATATTCAGTATTCCATGTCTTGTTACATTATTAATTATACATTAATTAGCACATTATCCAGAAGCAAAAGCACATGGAATTGCTCTTTAATTTGTACTCTGCCTCAGACATCCTCCATGACAGTGACAAACACATTTAGAAAACACGTCTCCTGGTTTATATTCATAACCAAATGATCCTCTAACAAAGTTATTTCTACTGTTGCATCTGTCATGGAATCTTGTATTGCAGCTTCTAGAGGAAAATCTGTAAAGCTGCATTTTTGTGTTACTATGTCAAATGTGGTTTTATAATCAACAAACAATATAGCGGGATTTAGCATTTTGTGAGCCTTTCAGTCACTTCGGCAAGTGTGAAAATGTGATCAGCTGCAGATAATTATTTGCAAGTCTGCCCATCACCTCCTCAAATTTTCATCAAGGATACCTTCAATATGTATATAAATCACTCTCAGGAAGCCTTTATAGAAATCATTAAGTATACATACATGCATACATACATAGGTTAATCATTTTAACACAATCCATTATTTTTCTACTTATTTTGGTATCTTTCCCTTTTTTTGGACACCTTAATAATCAGTCCCTTGTTGCTCTCCAAAATGTGCCCCCTTCCTACATGGATTTCTTGATCTGGTCTAGCTATAATTCTATTTTTGTTTTCTTTAGTAACATTTACAATTCCTCATATAGTACATTAGGAATTTACTATGATACAGTGCAAAGCATTCCAGCTTTAAAGTCAGGTCAGTTTATGGAGTTATTTAAAGGCCAATCAGAGGATTTTATATTTGATCCTGGAAGCAATGTGGAGTCACTGAAGTGGCTTCCCAAGACCTCAGGTTCCTCATCTACAATATGACTAGATAGAACTAGATGGCATCTAAGGAAACCTTTAGTTCCAGATCTAAGATCCTATATTCTGTGTTATAATTCAAATATGGTGGACTCACTGTCATTAGTAAAAAAAATAACAAAAAAAAATTTGTCATAGAAATGATGGTAGATGGGCTTGAGTTTTTTGCTGATTTGTTTTCCTTCTGGTGTCATCTTTAGGTGCTCTTAGTAATATCTGAATTAAGAGGAGCCTATACTAAGTTTTCTAAAAAATTCTTTTATTTTCAATTATTTCTCAGCATTTTATGAAAAAGCATTGCTCAAAATAATCTACTATCTTTCTTTATAAGAACTTACATTCTTTTTTAAATTATAAAAGTATTTTATTATTTCCAGTTACATGTAGAGATAGTTTTCGACATTTGTTTTCCTAAGATTTCTAGTTTCAAATTTTTCTCCCTCCCTCCCCTCAATCCTCTCCCTCCCCCTCCCCAAAACAGCAAGTAATCTGATATAGGTTATATATGTACAATCACATTAAACATATTTCTGCATTAGACTTGCTGTGAAAGAAGAATCAGAACAAAAAGGAAAAACCTCAAAAAAGAAAAACAACAGCACCCAAAACAAAAGACATAGTATGGTTCTATCTGCATCCATATTCCACAGTTCTTTTTTTTTCTGGATTTGGAACCATCTTGTACCATTGTATTGCTGAGAAGAATCAAGTCCATCATAGCTGATCAACACATAATGTTGATGACACTGTGTACAATGTTCTCCTGGCTCTGCTCATCTCATTCATCATCAAGAACTTATATTTTAAACAAGAGTGCCCTTAGCTACTTTGTCTTTCTGTTTGGCAAGATAGTTAAGTATTTTGTTTTGAACTATTGTTATTGTTGAGGTGGTTTCTGAGCTCTTCGACCTTCTAATACACAATTTTCGCTGTTTTATGTTATTTATATGTTTGTAGGAAGTAGTACTAGTCCATGAAGATGTTGAACTTTGAATAGTGATGCTGTGACTTTTACAAACAGAAAATATTGAGAAATGTGGAAAATTAACTGTCATGGAGAAAAAGTCTGTGAAAGATTGACATTGAACTCCCTTTGGAAAAAGAGTCTGTGGTGAAAAAATTTCATGGAAAAGAAATTCTGAGGAAAATGCCTAAGGGGAATTGAAATTTTTTTAAACTTCTATCCTGAGAAAATCTAAAATAATAACACATTAATAATAATAGCTAATATTCATTTGGTATTTATTACATGTCAGGAACTGTGCTAGATACTACATATAAATATATATGTAGTATATATGTGTGTGTATATGTAAATTATATATGTATATGTATGCATGTATATATATAATTCATTTGATTCTCACAACCCTGAGTAGATGGTATTATTATCCCCATTTATATTTGAGTAAACTGAGGTAAACGGGGTGAAGTGACTTGCCCAGGGTCATACAACTAATATCTAAAGCTGGATTTGAACTCAGGTCTACCCAGCAGGTACACTCTCCACTGCACTACTCAGCTCTCTAATACCTTAGAATAAAATAACTACTGTATTCTAAGATATGGACAGGTAGTTGGCTTTTCTGAGTAAATTTGAGGAAAAAAATGTCATTCTAAGGGTAGCTGAGTTAACTGCATTCTGAAGAGAATTGTGGTTCCAGTGTTGTAGAGGAGTTGACAGTTCATAATGGTTAAGAGGAATTCTAGCATGCAATTCTTTTTTCCCTCTGCTTTCCCAGAGCACCGAAGTAATTTTGGCTATGATCCCTATTATAACCCATATGTTTTTTAATGCTTGTCCATAGTTGTTTATTACTTAGTATTGTTAATAAATTACACAGGCAATAACACTCATGTCTGTCTAAGTCTATTTGAAGAGATTTACTAGTTCTCCTTAGGCTGGGGCTCAAGTTAATTGATTAACTAATGGAAAAGATAATTACTTTTGAAGTAATTTTAAAAATATAATTCATAGTCATACCCGTAGCAGTTATACAAAATCATCAGCACTACTTTTTCTTCCAGAGTCATTAAAGTTCAAAGACAAAAGTCAAGAAGACTGACAATGACCCAGGATGCAGTAGATGACCTTGACTTCATCAATGTCTGACCAAGCTCTAAGTGCTCCACAGCACATATTTCAACCACCTTCATTGCCTTTGGAACAAATTATTCTCATTTGTCCATTCTGCTGGGGGATGTCTTCATATGCTTTGGATAGACATTCCCATAACTCACTGGTGGATTTGAGGCCCATCAGTTACTTCAACCTGGTTCAGCCCATCAGCCAAGATGGCTTACTGGGGTGTGGCCACTGTGCATGCTACAGCTTCTTGAGAGCTGAATGCCAGGTAGACACCAAAGGTAGATGAGCCACCCTGAGAAGGGTTCAGCAAGCCCTCACACCAGACGTGCTAGTAGTCCTTGAATACCCCTTAGACCCCTAGTACACAGTAGGCACAAAATAATTGTTAACTGACTAGTCATTATCATAGTATGGGGAATGACCTTTAGTTCTCAAAAGTTATGTCAAAAGACTACAAGTTCTGGACCGTCCCCCAAAGTTGGATAAGCTTTTAATTTCAGATCATTGTTCCAAGGACCAGCCAGACTACATTTAGAATGGCTTGTCCTAAGAGGCTTGGCTAACAAGAAAATGAATTTTTCCAAGCACAGAAACTTAAATCACCTAATAAAGTAACGGGGTTGCAATCTGCAACAAAGATAGGAATAAACATGCCAAGGGAATTGTAGGTTTGAAGTAAATGCAAAAATTAAATTTGTAGTATGGAACTCATTTCCAAAGCTATTCTAATTGTTCACTAATAGACACTTCACTGTGAAAAGGTGACTTAAAGTTTTAATTGCTCTTTTCTTCTTCATTCAAAGACTTTAGTTACAACATCCTTTGAAAATTCAACTCTTTTATTTGGCCATTTTATTCATGAGATAGCCTCTGCTTAGGGTGACAATTCAATTCTTCACAGTATCTTATAGATAACTATTTCATTTTACAAAAGCTAGCTCTATTATGTAAGTGAATAGATATTAGAGGATAGTTTTCTCCAACCATTTTATTTGATAATCTCTAGACACCTAAATTTAGTACAGTGGCCTTGAGGAAGAGAGATATTCATATTCAGACCAAGATTTGGTTAGTGGAGATAGTATTCTAGGCATGCTGGAGGGTTATCTGATTGAAGGAGAGAGAGAGAGAGAGAGAGAGAGAGAGAGAGAGAGAGAGAGAGAGAGAGAGAGAGAGAGAGAGAGAGAGAGATTGAGAGAGAGAGCTAGCTGTAAAGGTCCCACTTCTTTTTTAAAATTATTTTCTGAGTATTACAGAATACACTTAAACTGCCTCTCTAAAGTCCTGTCACACTTGAATTGTCAGCACCATCCACTTTAATGTTTAGTTGCTTTCTGTTTCATATGTAATTTTTTTCTTGTCACTACATCATAAGCTCCCTGAGGAAAAAAAGAAGAATCTTATAATGCCTTGTATCTCTCATTGGACAATGCCTGACTCATAAGTGCTTAGTAAATACTTGTTGAGGGGATTGGTAACAGTTGATTGACAAGTGTGATTAGACACACTAATATTACAGCACTGTTTCTCTAAAGTAGCTTGACTCAAAAGTCAAGCTAGATACGGCCCCTCATGAAAGCAAACCCCCAATGCTACAGTAGCTAAGAACCTATATTCTCTTTTTAAACATAATTATGAAAAAGGTTGGGGGTGTTACTTTTAAGCTCAAGAACTTCCAAAAGAATAACAATATTATCCCAGTGATTTATGGTTAAATTCTAGATCTTTTAACACTTTGTTGATTGAAAAATAAACATCTCCAGCTACCCTGAGTTTAACTACATGGGTTTGGCTTGACCCACTACAAATTTATGTTATCTAATCCCAACTGGGTCCTCACTGCAGTAAGGCAAACATTCAATTCCTCACTAATTGATTTGCTTTCCCATTCTCCACAGCAGCTGTTCCAAACCTTCTCAACTCTCCTCAAACTTCCCACGGTACCTCCTCCCCCACCATCTCAGCCTAGGGAAACTTGACTCATATTTCACTGAAAAGAAAAATGTCATTTTCCAAAAGTTCCCCCTTTTCTCCTCTTCTTCATCTTATATAATTCAAATGTCTTCCTCCACTAGCTCCTCTTGCACCCTAGTATCAGAAATAAAAGGCATTCCTTTTCCTTGACAAAGATATCCCCTCTCTTTGCAACCTTGTTCCCATGCCCTCCTGACATATCTAGCAGATTGTTCCTACCATCATCCCCACTCTCTCACCTCCAGTCTTTCCAGATCTACTGCTCCTTCCTTGCTGCCTACATACATGACTACCTCTTTCCCACCCTTAGAAATCCCTCATTTGATCCTACCATTCCTGATAGGTCTCAGGCTATATCTTTTCTCTCCTGGCCAACAATAGGTCCCAGCCCAAGCTTCATTTGGCCATTGTTTGACCTCTTAATGGCTCAGAATGAATATAAATAGCAATTGTTTCTGTTTTGGCCAGAAACCCTGAGGGTCTTCCCAGATTAATTAATTAATCTGTTCATTCGTTCATTTGTTCATTCATTCATTCATTCATTCATTCATTCATTCATTCATTTATCTGTTTGGCTGTTGGCAAACCTTAGTTTAAAAAGGCCAAGGTCTTCCACTGCATCTGGACCATCTCAGTCTTCCTGAGCTATATCTTGCCATTGGACCCAGATGTCTCCAGAGGAGAGAGTGAGGCTGGTGACTTTGTACAACCCTCCCTCACTTACATCCAATACACTGCAAGTGATAACATCACCTCCCAATGTCATGGTCCTCTTTGAGAATTTAGGCAGCTAGATGGCATAACAGATACAATATTGGGCCTGGAATCATGAAGACCTGAGTTAAAATTGGGCCTCAGACACTTCCTAGCTGTGTTATCTTGGGCAAATCACTTAACCTCTGTCAGCCTCAGTTAAGTATAAAATGGGGATAAGACTAGCAGCTCATTTATGGGTTCAAATGATAATACTTGTAAGGCACTTAGGACAGTGCCTGGCATATAGTAGGTGATTAATAAATGTTTATTTCCTTCTTTCCTTTGTAGTTAAACTCCTTGAGAATATCATCTCCATTAGGTGCCTCCATTTCCTTTCCTCTCATTCTCTGATAAATCCTCTGGAATCTGGCTTCTGAAGCCATAATTCAGCTGTAACTACCATCTCCACAATTACCAGCAATCTCTTAATTGCTATATATATAGCCTATTCTCAGTCCTCATCTTTCTTGACCTCTCTGGATCTTTTGAAACTTTCTATCACCTTCTCTTTCTAGATACTCCTCACTAACTTTGTGACACTGCTGTCTACTGGTCACCCTCCTACTGGTTATCTGTCTAACTGTCGCTTCTCAGTCTTCTTTGCTGACTCTTTTACCTACTAACTGTGAGTGTTCTCCAAGACTCTCCTAGGCCTTCTTCTAATTCCCCACTATAGTATCTTTCTTGGTGTTGTCCACAGCCCCCATGGATTCAGTTAGTATCTCCATGCTGATGATCCCACCATTTATATTCCCAGCCATCATATCTTTCCTGAGATCCAATTCTGAATCAGTTGCCTTCTGGACACCTCTAATTGGATGTTCTATAGACATTTCAAACTCAACATGTCCAAAACAGATCTCATTCTCTTTCCCTCCAAACCTTCCTCACTTCTAAGCCTCCCTGTTACTACTGAGGGCTCCCAGTCACCCAAGCCTACAACTTTGCTGTCATCCTGACCTCTCACTTGCCCACAAATCTCTAATCCATTACCAAAAATCATCACTTCTACTTTCACAGACTTCTTCCCTCACAATGTCTCCTCTATATCCCCTAGACAAAAGGACATCCATTTATACAGCCATAGCCTTTGTTTACACTGGGAGTATTATTGCTCCTAGCCTTCTCACTGCTCTCCCAGCCTCAAGTCTCTCCCCATTCTGATTCATCCTCCACTTAGCCACCAAGGTGATATTTCTAAAGCATATGTCTGACCATATCCCCTTCCTATTCAATGAGCTAGTGAGTCCCTGATATCTCCAGGGTCAAATATAATTCCTTATTTGGTATTTAAGGCTCTTCAAAACATTGAGCTTTCATGCCTTTCCAGCCTTCTCATACTTCCTTCTCTTCTGTGAACTTTACATTCAAACAACACTGGCTCATTTACTGATCCTCCAGCAACGCTCCAATCTCCTCTTAGTGCCATTGCACTAGTTGCTTCCTATTGTTGGAATTCTCTAACCCCTCACCTCCACCTCTGAGTTTCTTTGACTTTCTTCATAACTCAGCTCAAATCCTGACTTCTGCAAGAGCTCATTCCTTGTCTAAATGTTTTCCCCTCTTACATTTCCTTTCATCCAATCTGTCTATATCTTGTATGTACTTGGCTGTTTTCCTGTTTGTCTCTCTCATTTGAGTATGAATTTTAGGGCCAGAACCATCTTTTGCCTTACTTTTTATCCTGAGAGTGTAGCACAATGTCCGGCATACAGTAAATGCTTATTAAATACATGTTATTGATAAACAAGGTGCTTATTACTTGCAAATGTAACCTGTTGAGCCTCTAAGAACTTTCAACTTTGTATAAAAGTTGTAATTTTCATAATACTTAAACTGAGTTAGATGTAGTACAATAGGGGAAAGAAGGCTGGACTTGGAGACAGCAGTGTCTGAGTTAAAGACCTCCCTTTGCCATTTTAAAATGGATGACTACACAGATAAGTCATTCACCCTCTCTGAACCTTGGCCAACTCTGTCAAGCAGTGGTCCCCTGACTAGAGCCACTGTTCTTTCTTTTTTTTTTTTTTTAGTGAGGCAATTGGGGTTAAGTGACTTGCCCGGGGTCACACAGCTAATAAGTGTTAAGTGTCTGATGCCAGATTTGAACTCAGGCACTCCTGACTCCAGGGCCGGTGCTCTATCCACTTCGCCATCTAGCTGCCCCTACCACTGCTCTTTCTATGGTACCGTGATACCTCAGCTGAGTCCTCTTCATTGAAAAAAAAACTGGAAAGACCTACATGAACTGAAGCAGAGTAAAATGTACTGTATACAAAATAACAGCAATAGTGGGGAATGATCTGCTGGGAAGCATGTGGTTATTTTCAGCAAGGCAATGATCCAATATAACCCTGAAGTACTTATGAAGATTGCAGCCCATCTGCAGAGAAAGAACTGATAGTATCTGAAAACAGATGGAAACACATTTAAAATTTTTTTTTCTTTTCCTCTTTGACAATTCCTTAATCTGAAGTTTTGGGGTTTTTTTCTTTACTATTTTCTCTCACAACTAGCTAATATGGGAATTTTTCCATGACTATTCATGTATAACTTATTTTGAATTGCTTGAGTTCTTGTGGGTGGGGGATGGGAATGGAGGGGGAAAGAGAAGTTGGAACACAAAGTTTTTTTAAAAATTGATGTTAAAATTTTCTTTTTACATATATTTTGGAAAATAAAGTTCTATTCAAAAAAAAAAGAAAGAAAAAAACACTGAGACCCAAGTCTCCTGCTTCTTCCTGTTATTTTCTGTGATTCCTGAGAAATAATATTATTACACAGAATAATTCTGCAAGAAAAAGTTCTTTAGCTTGTTAACAGAAACAAATAAGTGTCAGAAAAAGAAATAGTCCTTGTCAGCTGCTTCCTCTCTCTCCATATGCTTGCAGGGTAACTGGAGGGACATTTATTTTATAAATGATGGAGGCTAAAAGATAAATTTTTTCATTTGGGGATTGAACTTTAAATTTGACCTGATGTCACATGTATTTGGGGTCATTCATTTTAGTACCTCTGTGACCTCTACCAACATAGATTTCATCAGGGGGAGGCAGCATGGTACTGTTTAATGAGCCGTCATTCTACAGTTCAAGGCCTATGCTCGAAGCCCACTTCTGATATTGCCTTCATGACTTGGGTATTTATTTTGTCTTCTTGGGCCTCAAGTCACCTCCTTTCTAAAATGTAGGAGTTGGACTAGATGGCCCCAGAATTCCCTTGTATCTCTAGATCTAAGACCATAAGGTCCTATGATCCAAATTAAATAGATAATGTAGGCACCATCCTATTCTTCCAAAATAATATCATGGATAATTTAAGGATGTTGCTCCACCTGGAATAATCATGGGCATGTCCTAATCATGCTATACTAAATTACTCAGAGATTCTTGCCATTGCCTCCTTCTCACAGAAAGTGTTAGCCTTTCTCCTTCCTACTCAGTTGCCCTCTATTTCCCTTTCTCCTCTCCATAACACAATTATTTAAACACTTCCAATTGCCAATAAATGATGGAAAGAATGAATGAACTTGGCTTTACAAATTTCTTTCTAGACTGTCTGGGAAGTAACCTGAAATTAAAACTGGATTATGTAATGATGTTATTATGGCCAATTAGTGAGACTGGGACTAAGCCCTATATTTCCCTCTGCCCTGTTTAATGTGTGACATCAGAGACTCAAAGGGAAGGGAATGCCTTGGAATGGGCCGCCCACTTGAAGGTTTGGGCACAACAGGAAAGGAAGCTGCACTGTCGGCAGGGTTTACTCAGCCCCTGGGGTAGCATGGCTTGTTCCCTGTTGAAAAAGAAAATCATAGCTTCTCTTCAGCCACTTTAAAAAGCTGTTGGTTTCCACAGCATGATTGAGTTTCCTGAAGCTAAGAGTCCAAACATAGAGGGTAAGCTAAGGATCAGTTCCTCTGGCTTCTTTCCAACCTTTCAGGACGTTTCCCTTCATCCCCTCTGCTGTATATGTAGTTCTTGGATTGCCCAATTTAAGTAACCCTAGCAAGTCTATTTTTTCCTATTTAGGCTAGGGGTTTTTTTCACCTCTCACTAGGGCACCCTTCACAAAGAGTGACATTTGCAAGAGTAAAAGTAATATTTCAGTGAGTGCAATCAGGTGGCAGGTTTGGCTAGGGAAGTAGCTAGCCCAGGGAAAGAATGAGAAGTACTTAGGTTTGAAGGATAGAGTGATTTCAAAATTGATCTTATAATGCTCTCCTTGGTAAATTATTAGGACCTAATTATTGTTCAGTCATTTCATAAGTATACATAGGTTGTAAAGATAAATAACAAACATATAACCCTGTCCTATGAGCTCGTATCCTTGCTAGACATTGTGCCAAAGTCAGTGGCTACTAGTTAGTACTCTCTGTTGGCTTCTCTCTGCTGACATTTTCACATCTTCCAAAAGGGAATTCAGCCCCCAAAACTATTGGTAACTCCAGATAAGGAAGAACAAGGCCAGGATGGAATATTAATTAAGAAAGTTGTCCTGGTCTTTCCCTCAATGGCAAAAAAATCTCATCCACTCACAATTTACCCCAAAACTGGACTACACCCTGATTATGATGAGAATATAAAAATGCTTTTACTTAACAGTGTTCTGAAAAAATATATATGTGTAAATGCCTCTCCATAAATCAAAATTTACTTTTCTCGATATTGTACCTCAAAGTCTCTGCATTTGCCAGTAAAGTATGTCCCTCATTTCAGTCAAAAAGCTATCTCTGAAAAGAATAATACTAATAGTTAACATCTGTATAGCATTTAGTAACACAGCACAGTGAGTGGCACATAGTATGTACCTAAAAACATGCTTTTGAATTGATCTATAGCATTCTATAAAGCACTTCCCTCATTGAAACCTGTAAATTAGTTGGTACAAGTATTATCACTATTTTAGAGTTGAGGAAATTAAGATTCAGAGAGATTAGATGATATGCACACAGTCAATAGGCTAAAAAATAATAGCACTAATACAAATGACAACAGCAGGAATTTATCTAGTGCTTTAAAGTTTTGCTAAGGCTTTACAAATAAAACATATTGTCCTTAAAACAACCCTGGGAACCCTCCATTTTTCAGAGGAAGAAACTGGAACAGAGGTTAAGTGACTTGCCCAAGGTCACACAGCTAAGTATCTACGGTAGAGTTTTAATCTAGGTCTTCCTGAGTCCAAGTCCAGTACTCTATACTTTGGGCAACTGAACTGCCCCCTGACTCCTCCTCCAGCATACTCTCTCCATAAGGAATTGGAGAGAGAGAGAGAGAGAGAGAGAGAGAGAGAGAGAGAGAGAGAGAGAGAGAGAGAGAGAGAGAGCTGGCCTCAAAGCCAGCAATACTAGGTTCAAGGCCCACCTCTGACACATAATTACTGTGTAACCCTAGACAAGTCAATTAACCTCTCATCAACCTAGGAAGCTGTCCAAGACTCTCACTTGCATAGAAGGTGCTATCCTAGATGGGTAGAGGGAGTTTTCTCTAACAATGAAACTACAGGTCTAATTCTTCTCCCTGAAACATATGAAGAAAAACCCGTGCTTGGAAATCCTCAGCCCAAAGAAATTAAATCTTGCTGCTACCTGTGCTAGAGTTAAAATCGCCAGGTGTCTTTGTAACACCCAATATATGATACTGAGTGATTTTAATTATTATTAAAGTTCTTTTGGGACCTATACTTTCCATGGTTAGTGAAACATATGTAAATGTTGAAAAAGAAAACTAGGACAGATGAATCAAACACCAAAGAACACAGGAATATGAGAGGATTTTTTCTTCATAAATACATTTAAATAAATAAATAATATTCCATATAAATGATACATGAGTAGTCATGGCAAGCAATTCTACGTTATCTAGGTTGTGAGAGAAAACAGATAAAAACAAAACTTCAGATTAAGGAATTGTCAAAAAAAAAATGTGTTTCAGTCTGTTTTCAGATACCATCGGTGGGGTAGGGGTGGGAGGGGAGGGAGGAAGAGAAGTTGGAACACAAAGTATTTTAAAAAATTGATGTGAAAATTTGCTTTTTCATGTAATTTGGAAAATAAAAGTCTAAAAACAGAAAAAAAAGAAATAAAAGAAATAATATTCCCCTCAAAATATCACATGAACTTCAATTGAAGAAACATTAGTTAAGTGCATTCTATATTCAAAACGCTAGGCAAGGTCCTAGAGAATACAAAGACAAAAAAAATCATTTTTTTCATTATTCATTATTTATATCCTAATGGGTACAAAGATAAGTAAATACAAAACAATCTGAGACAGAAAAAAAGAATTAACTGATTGTGGGGACAGGGGCAGGGGTGTCAAGGAAGGCTTCACAGAGGAGGTGATACCTGGGTTGAGCTTTGAAGGAAGAATTCTGAGAAGAGATGGCTTATACAAATACACGGAGGTGGGAAGAGGTCTTGTTAAGTTTGAAGAACAGCTAAGGCATTTTATTTGGAACAGAGAATGTGTGAAATTATATGAAATATGGGGGGGGCAGCTAGGTGGCACAGTGGATAGAGCACTGGCTCTGGATTCAGGAGGACCTGAGTTCAAATCCAACCTCAGGCACTTAACACTTACTAGCTGTGTGACCCTGGGCAAGTCACCTAACCCCAATTGCCTCACCAAAACAAAACAAAACAAAACAAAACAAAGTTATATGAAATATGGCTAGAAAAGTAGATTGGACCTTCTTGCGAACAACAGGCTATATGAAGCTTGTATTTTACCCAAGAGAAAAAAGGGAGGCATTGAAGGCCTTCTTGAACAGAGGTAATTCATCATTCTAAGTTATCACTCCTTTCTAAAGAATTCCAAAAGGAACTTTGAGACTTTGGGATCAATAAACCTTGATCTAAATTTCTGACTTTTCTACCTACCATTTTTGTGACTTTGAGTAAATGATTTCATTTCTTGGGACCTTGGTTTCTTCATATACAAAATTAAACAGTCAATCAATAAGTATTGATTAAATGCCTACTATGTGCCAAAAACCGTGCTAGATGCTGGTAATACAGATACATTGAAGCAATTCCTACACAGGGATCTTACATAAAAGGAATGTCCCAACCTAACATTTTATGACCTATTTGTGCCTTTTCAATTTTCCTGTCCCATATTTGTCTTTTGATTTACTCATCTTTCATCTCTGATTTGGTCAATCTGTATTTCCTATTATTTCCAATGGGGCAAATGAATATTCAAATGCATATTTCATACACATACAATTAAATCTTGGTTCTATAGTGTGAATACCATATGTTTTAACTCACGTATCAGTAGTTAGTAACCTTTATAGGTGTAGAGAAAAACTGAGAACTGATTATTCCCCTTTGTTTATGAGACAATAATTCAATTCTTAAGAAAACAAAAAACTTTCAGAGACAGAAATTCTTGCCATAATCATAAAGGGACTTGGGGCAATTATTTTTTTTAATCTTAAGTCTACATACCATCTTTTTGCTAGCAGGGGGCTTACAAAAGAAGGTGTTTTGGTAAGCAGCTAGCTCCAAAGTCTTTATGTTCAAACTAGAGGAGATAAATGAACCAAGAATCTGCAAAAGGACTTAAAGCAATCAGCCCCAGCCTGAATTTCAAGGTTCCCTAGTAGTTAAGCACAGAATCTTAGTGCCTACGTTAAGGCAGAGAAGAAACCAAACATATTTATAAAAACCTGTTGACTTGTGACTAAACTGAAAGTTGGAGAATCCAAAGATATGGTCATGAGATAAGAGTCTGGAGGTGGCAATCTGTTCTGTGACTGGAAAAGGATGTCAGACCAGGAAACGATGTGCATTATGAAGTCCCTTTATAATTTCAAGTCTGGCACTCAGGTAGAATGGGAAATAGACCAAGAGCTAAGTACATATATCTGCAAGCCAGCAATTAAGATTAGTATAACGCAAAAGGAAATCTCAGAGAAGGGTAGCGCAATCCAAAAGAAGCCAGAATGAAACAAAATGATCACTGACAAAAATCAGACAAATTAATTGGCACACAAAGTAGAGGAGGTACAAATGGTTTTCCCATGGTGATTTAAAAAATAAAATTGTGAAGAACTGCCAAGAAATTATATTTCATCTTGGACTCAGTTCAATGGAGCCAACATTTATTTAGCACCTGGTAGGCACAAGGCACAGAGTTTGAGACCCAAACTTCAAACCATATTTAAATTATATTACATATACCTCCTAATCCCCTGCTTGTATTGATATCAATTCTAAATTTGTATCCTCAACCTTCATTCTCAGGTGTCACAGGCCACTACAGATCTTTGTTTTCATCCCTAAACTTCCATACCATCATGTCTACCTTCCCTTACCCTTCAACTTTTCTTATAATATCAAATGACCATAAGAAGATAACATGAGAGACTTCCCCTGTATTAGCCCAAGACCCCACTATTTTCATCAATCCCATAACTCTACAATTTACTTTAATACCTCTGATTATTCTCCTCATATACAACCTTGTGGCTTTATACGTCACATGTGTCCCTCGGGATCTTTGTTAATACAATTCAAATCTGTTTGGCAATGCAAAGTAGGGGCAAATATAAGAAAGGATATGGTTCAGTGGACATTTCTCATTGATTTTCACCAGGGGCTCAAAGGGAGCAATTTATAACTTTGGTTTAGTAGTAATATGTGGGATGTTTCAAGGATCAGCCCTTGTCCTAGTTTAGTAGTTTTGGAAAATATAGAGGTTTCATTCTGGATGGAGTTGACTAGTCTGGTTCATGGTTTATAAAGCACATGGGATGCATAGTTAAATTCAGATCAAGTATCTGATTTTCACTTCTTTTTAAAATAAAAAAAGAATGGATTAAGGTCACTCTCCTCCCCTGTTCTAGTGAAATAGTCTTAAAATTCTCATAGCTAATTTCCTTGCTTCTTACCACTAATATTTATTCATCGTTATCTTTGGTTATCTAAGAGGTAGTTCTTTATTTGCCATTCACATAATATATGTTGTCTATATGTCACCTTCATTGTTCAGTACCAGTATTGTATTAGACTTTGGATCATGAAATCTTATAGTCCTGGAGACTAAAGATTTCAGAGCTACTCTATTCCTAGCATGATAACCCTTCAAATATTTGAAGATACCTCTCACATGCTCCTTTCATCTTCTCCTCATCTGGAGCCTTGGTTTCTTTCTTTATATGTCCACGTATCTAGACTTTTCATCAGTCTCCTTTATTTGTACACAATTGTCTGTAAATATTCTTCTTTTTAAAATAGTATTTTATTTTTCCCGTTACAAGATAGTTCTCAACAGTCATTTTTATAAGATCTTGAGTTCCAAATTTTTCTCCCTCCCTTTCTTCCCTCCCCTCTCCCCAAGATGGCAAGCAATCTGATATAGGTTATATATGTACAATCACATTAAACGTATTTCCACATTAGTCATGTTGTGAAAGAAGAATCAGAGCAAAAGGGAAAAACCTCAAAAAAGAAAAAAACAACACCACAAAAAGTAAAATTAGTATGGATCAATCTTCATTCAGATCCCAAAGTTCTTTTTCTGGATGTGGAGAACATTTTCCATTATGGGTCCTTGGAATTGTCTTGGATCATTGTATTGCTGAGAAGAGCTAAATCTATCACATTTATCAATATACAATGTTGCTATTACTGTATACAATGTTCTCCTGGTTCTGCTCACTTCACTCAGCATCAGTCTGTTTAAATTTTTCCAGGTTTTTCTGAAATCTGCCTGCTTACCATTTCTTGTAGCACAATACTATTTCATTATATTCATATACTACAATTTATTCAGCCATTCTCCAATTGATGGGCATTCCTTCAATTTCCATAAATATTAATCTTTAACTTAAGAGTGCCCAGAAGGCAGAAATCATATCTAAATAGTTCTTCATGTAGTAGAGGATAAACATCAAATAGCTTTTACAAAATAATTCAGTTTATCATCTATTTTAAAAGACTAGAACATAAAATAAGTTTAGCTTCCTAACTCAGGAAATTCAACAGAGCCAAAGGTAGCAGATGATTGCATCAAAAGTAATTGCAGGGGCAGCTAGGTAGCATAGTGGATAGAGTACCAGTGCTGGAGTCAGGAGGACCTGAGTTCAAATCCAGCCTCAGATACTTAACACTTACTAGCTGTGTGACCCTAGGCAAGTCACTTAATACCAATTGCCTCACCAAAAAAAAAAAAAGGTCCCATTATGGGGGCAGCTAGGTGGCACAGTGGATAAAGCCCTGGCCCTGGATTCAGGAGGACCTGAGTTCAAATCCAGCCTCAGACACTTGACACTTGCTAGCTGTGTGACACTGGGAAAGTCACTTAACCCTCACTGCCCCACAAAAAAAGAGTAATTGAATGTCCTTTCTGACATGCAGAAATGGCATATTAAAAGTGTATTTAGGGGACAGCTAGGTGGCCTTGGATTTAGGAGGACCTGAGTTCAAATCCAGCCTCAGACACTTGACACTTACTAGCTGGGTGACCCTGGGAAAGTCACTTTACCCCCATTCCCCTACAAAAAACAAAAACAAAAAAACAAAAAAGTGTATTTAAGGAAAAATGAAGTTAACACCAAATGCCAATTGGCATAAGACTGTCTGAAAACCTGTTGCCTTTGGAAAGAATTGGTTTATCAGTGGAGAAAGGAACTGACCCAAGTAAACTCTTGGAACAGTATGGTCATAGATAGAAAACAGACTTACAAGTCAGGAAGCCCCAGGTTCAAATCCTATCTCTGATACTTGCTGTCTATGTGACCCAGTCAAAGGTCATGTCACTTAATCTCTAGGGCTCCAGGCAGATCTGAGATTTTTCTTTGCAGAGCAGTTGCTGATGTGCTTTGGTAGAGAGGTCTCTGCACCAGAGGTGTCAAAAACAGGGGTGGTGATGTTTCCAGAACCAGAATAAAATGTAATTGGGAAATATTTAACAAAATAAATTAAAAACAATAAAATATAGATAGCATTACATTTTAAAACTTAGTAAATATGCACCAGCAGGGATCTTTATGAATGTATTACTGGAACCCGTTTTTATTTGAGTTTGACACATTGCTCTACACCAATAAAAACACAGGCCCAAATCTCAAACTGCTTCTAAGGAAGAGTGTACCTGCATTATCAGTTGGTTGTCAGCCAGTGAGTCATCTCTTGCAATCAGTCTTCTAGCACTTATTAAGTGACTACTTTAGCCAGAGACTGGGGATACAAAGACTAAAATCAGAGTACTGGTCTTCCAGGAGGTATCCATAAATCTTCTTTTTCTTTTTTTTGGCAGGGCAATTAGGGTTAATTGACTTGCCCAGGGTCACACAGCTAGTGTCAGGTCCTCCTGAATCCAGGGCTGGTGCTTTATCCACTGTGCCACCTAGCTGCCCCCATAAATCTTTTCTTTCGCTTCATCTTGTCTGTGGTTTGCCAGTGGATTCACAGGTAGGGAGGATCTTAGAGGAAAAGGTAAAGCAATTGTGGTATATTTATGTCTCTTCTCCCATCTCCACTCATTGCTACAGCGTACATTGGCCATGGATACACTGGATACCTGCCCCAGAGGTCACCAGGAGGGGTAGTCTGTAATTCAGCAGCAACCCAAGTAGCTTTCTGTATAGGTGATTGATCTGAGGTGCTACCCTATTTTCCCTTGAGGAAGGTTTGATTACCCCAGACATCCTAAATAATGTTATACTAAGGAAAATTCACCAAAGGAGCAAAGTGAACAAACATAAAATTTCTATTCATTTACCAAGTCCTGTCAAATCTTCCTTCACAAATACCTCTTGCATACACTCCTTGCTCTCCATTCATATAACTTCAACCCTCCCCTAGCAGAGGATCTCATTACCTTTTACTTAGAATCAACTCTATCTACAGGCTCTTACTTCTCCAATCCAAGCTCCACACACCTACCAAAACAGTCTTTCTAAGGTCTAATTCTGATCCCGTTACCCAAAACTCCCAGATGGCTCTCCATTGCTTCTGGTATAAAAGTTAAGTTCCCCCACTTTGGCTTTTAAGTACCTCCACACAGTCTGGTTCTAATCTGCCTTCCCAGCTTTATTTCATGCTAGTCCACCTGACACAGCACAGTTCCAGTCACATTCAACTCCTGGATCTTCCCCCAAGCTTCTATTTCCCATCTCTGCACATTGAGTGGTACAAGAATACTTGTGATACATTCTTTTCTCATCTTTTTCTCTCAGAATCTTTCTCTTCCTTCCAGGCTCCATTCAGATGTTATTTTCTCCATGCATCCTTTTCTGATTCACTCGTTTGTCAGAATTCTCTTCCTCCTCAAATTACCAATCCAACAAGCATTCTTTAAATGTTCACTCTTTGCATAGTACCTTGCTAAATGCTTTAAAAAAATAGCCTCTGCCCTCAAGAAATTTGCCTTGTGCTGATGGAATACAATACACAAACAGGTCAATAATTATGAAATTCAAGAATCCATATACATTAATATCATCTGATATTATCTGGTCTGGTACATTAAATATAATGTAAATATATATACAATCAATCCATTGAAAAGGGAAAGAGAGCAAACAAGTAGGGGGATTAGGAAAGGCTTCCCGTAAGAGGTGGCCCATTTATTGAGCCTTGAAGGAAGCTAAGGCAAAGGTAAGAAGGAAGTGCATTAATAATTCTGAAGAGCAGCCAATATAAAGACACCAACATGGGCAATGGAATCTCAAATTCAGGAAATACCAAATTATTGTTGTTTGTCCTTTATTCTCGAAGAGGAGCATGAAATCTGGGAGATGCCCTGACTTGCATTGAATCAGATTTAGACAAAGGAGGGCTGTCCCAGGTACCAATTTCACTCTCTCCTCCGAAGCCATCTGGGTTCAGTGGCAAGATATCTATCAGGATGACTGGAAATGGCCACAGATGTTTAAGGCAATTAGGGTTAATTGACTTGCCCAGGGTCACACAGCTATTAAGTATCTGAGGTGAAATTTGAACTCAGGTCCTCCTGACTCCAGGGCCAGTGCCACCTAGCTGCCCCAGGAAAACAGCAAATATACCCATTTGGAAAACAGAGTGTTTGTAGGAAAAAATATGAAATAAATCTGGAAGGGCAAGCTAGAAACAGATTGTAAACAGTTAAATGACAAGTTATGGGGTTTTTACTTTATCCCAGAGGTAATAGAGAGCCTCCAAAGTTACTTGAGCAGGAGAGTGACATGATCAAAATTTTTCTTTTGCAAGCTTTTTTTTCCACATCTCTGTGGAGAGGGAAGAGAAAGGAAGCAAAGAGTTCAGTTAGGAAACGTGTTACAGTTTAGGTGATAAATGATAAAAACATTAAATTGGGTGTTAATGGTAGGATGAGAAAATAGTATGGATGTTCAATATATCGTTAAGTACTATTGATTAAACTGGGCAATCTGTTTTATCTTCGAGTTGAGGAAAAGGGAAACATTGAAGATAACTCGAAAGTTGCAAACATAGGTGACTGCAAAAATTATAACATCTCAAAAGAATTATGTTAATTTAGAGAAGGAAAGACTTTAAAACGAAAGAAAATAGGTTCCATTTTGGACTTTGTATTTATTTGTATATGTATTGTCCTCATAGTAGAATGTAAGCTCTTTCACTGACATTTTTGTCTTTTTATTTCCATGTTATTGGCATGTAATAAATGTTTGTTGAAACTAAATGAATTGCCTCTAAATAATCTGTAGAAATACCAAGGATGCTGATTCTGTGTCAGTGGCAGGGACTTGGTCAAGTTACTACTAGATATCACTCATGTCCGACCATGGATCATTGATAGCAATGAATTTATCCAACCATCAATAGATACCATCTGTAGATACATGTGTTTGTCATGGGGCGCAGAGCACCCCAGAATTTCTCTGGGGCACACTGAGGAATCTTCTCCTTGAGAAACTAAACCAGAGAACAGATAACGCCTAAAGAGATAAGCTGAACCAAACCGGACTGAGCTAGCTTCGGATTCCTACCCTTCATTCTGGTCTCCCTTACTCTGGAGAGATAAGTTTGGGTGTGGCTTCGGCCTTTGTGTCCTGAAGAGGGATCCGTAGCCACCCCTCACCCAATTCCTTTAGTCACTACCAGTGGGGGATGGTCCTCCACTGCTCACCCAATTCCCCCAGCTACCACCAGTGGGGGATGGTCCTCTCTCACTAAAGGAACTTTTCATGGGCAGATGGTCCACCCCCATCAGTCCTCTATAAAAGTACCTTCCGGTCTCCTGTTCGAGGAGATTTGGTACCTCTGAGCCATGTGCTTTATGCCAAATCTCCCCATGAAAAGTCTAAGGATTTCTTTCATGGTTTCCCTCCCCCCCACCCTTCCCTTCCCTTGCTCCTAAATAAACTATCACCTTGTTCTAACTAAGTTTTGTGTGCAAGAGGGTGTAATTCTTTAAAGAGGAATTCCCAAGAACCCCAACCCCAACCCGTACCCCATTTTCCCACTATATCATGTTGTTGTTAAATCATTTTTCAATCATGGCTGACTTTTCATGGTCCTATTAGGAGTTTTTTTGGCAAAGATACTAGAGTGGTTTGCCATTTCCTTCTCCAGCTCATTTTACAGATGAGGAAACTGGGGGAAAATGGTTAAAAGACTCGACCAGGGTTATACGGCTAATAAGTGTCTGAATCTGGATTTGAATTCAGGAAGATGAATCTTCCTGACTCTGCCCATAGATACATATACTTATTGCCACAAGAAAGCTTTAGCCTTAGAATTACTCTATACTTTACTGATGCCATTGAGTATAGATGTGTTTATCTGTGTGTGTTTATATATCTTTGTGTTGTACCCATGGGTACATACTAGATCTTCTTTATGTGTCATTAGAGTAATATTGTCATTTGAAGGATGCCGCCAAAAGGTTCTTCCCAAAGCAAACAGCTCCCCAACCATAGTACCTAAAATTCTACCATTAAAGCAAACTACTTCGGGTAAGGCACTTAAACCCCAGGAGCCCTACTTAAAACCCCATATGCCCTATTAAAATACAAATTAACCTGGAAAAATGAGCCATTTAACTATTGTCAGTCTTAGCTAATACTCAGGCCATAAGATAAGTCTACCTGCTCCTTAGCAAAGCCCTGCAAGGGTGTTCTCTACAGGTCAAGTGAGTTTTGATGAGAGAGAAAGGAAAAACCCACATCACAATGCGTGTTTAAGTGTGTCGCTAAAGTTGGAGAGGGACATAAAGGGAGGAGAGGGCCTGGCCCTTTGGAAACAAAGGAGGAGATCCTATTGAAGGCAGAAGGGGACCTCAATAAAAAGAAGGGAGATGTCTACTTGCCATTTCACCTTGGGCCAACACTATGTATGCCCATGTTAATTTATCTTGTGTGTGTATTGCAGGTTGGAGTGGATAGAAACAGAGTGGCATAGTGAATAGGGCACTGGACTTGGGGTCAGAGAGACCTGAGTTAAAATCCTGCCTTAATCTTACCAGCCACATAACCCTGAGAAAGTCACTTACCTGCTCTATGCCTCAGGTATCTGATCTGTAAAATGAGGGGTCAGACTCCAGTAAACTGTTAGTTTCTTAGGGTCAGGGACTGTTTGTGCCTTTCTTTGTTTCCAAAGTATTTAACACAGTGCCTGACACTATAAGTGCTTAGAAAATGCTTATTGACTTGACTTTGATTTGATTTGGACTCAATGTTTGTCAATGGCTTCTAAAGCCTCTTCCAGATTTAAATCTAAAATTAAAAAAAATCTTATGACACTATCAGTGTGACCTCATACAATCCATTTTAACTTGCTTATCTAAAAATAAGGGAGTGGGGGAAGCTAAGTGGCACAGTGGATAGAGCACCGGCCCTGGAGTAAGGAGGACCTGAGTTCAAATCTGGCCTCAGACACTTGACACGTACTAGCTATGTGACCCTGGGCAAGTCACTTAACCCCAATCGCCTCACCAAAAATAAATAAATAAATAAATAAGTAAAAATAAGGGAGTGGAACTATATCATAAATTCTTAATCTGGGGTATGTGAACTTTAAAAAACACATTTTAATAATTGTATTTTAATACAATTGATTTCCTTTCTTTTTAAAAAATAAACATTTTTCTTTAAAGTTTTGAATTCCAAATTCTATCCTTTCCTCCCTCCCTCCCCTGCCCTCTTCCTGAGGCAGTAAGCAATCAGATATAGGTTATACATGTGCAATTATGTAAAACATTATTAGTTTCCTTTCTAATCCTATGTGTTTTATACATTTAAAAATAATATTCTAAGAAAGGATCCATAGGCTTCACCAGGCTGCCAGATGGGTCTATCACACACACACACACACACACACACACACACACACACACACACACACACACACACACACACAAAATGGCCAAAACTCCTGGTAAATGGTCCCAGAGATCCCTTTCAGCACTGGACCTTTGATCCAATGGGTGGGTGGATGGATATAAGTGGAATGTATAGGAACTCCAAGCCTTAGAAGAATGTATATGATTTCATAATGCTACAACATGGCATTACCAGAATAAATAATTTCACTGCTGCTGACACATCCACAGAAATCTCTCACTTGGCTTTACAACTCTCTTTTGTTACTTTAAAATAATCCCAGACTCTAGGACAGCCTGCTTAGCTATTCTGCTCCCCAAGTACTGAGTCCCCTAAATTACAAGGAAGTTCCTAAAGCACATTGTTAAGGTCAGAGGATGAGCCCCCACGGGAATGGGGAAGGTCAGCCAACCATTCAACCCCCTGTGGGAGGCAGTGGGAGTTATTGGCTGTGGGGTGTGTTTTCTAAGCTTTGGACTGTTCGGATCTTTCACTTGATAAACTAATTTTTCCCTTGTTCCTTAGCCCCTAATAAATCTCCCTCTCCCCAGCACTTCGCTCTAGAAGTCATAAAAATTCTGTCTGGTTCATTAGTGTATAATGAAAGTGTCTATAGAGCCTTTCCATGTGATTTTAAAGATATAAAACTGCCTACGCACTTTGAAGGCATTCTCTTTCCCCTCCCTCCCTGCCCCCCACTACCCTTATTTTCATTGTGTTGGGCAACGTTTGAAAGAAAAGGAAAGTGCACACAAGTGATTGGCGATTTGGTTTAGTAAGGGGCTCCCAACAAGGGAATTCCTTCCATCACTGGAATTGCGACCTCTCTATGACAGACTGGATCTTAGCATCATAAAATTGGAGCTAAGAAGGATGTCAAAGGTTATTTAATCCAAAACCTTTATTTTACAGGAAACATAAGTGATTTGCCTAAAGTAACAAAAGGTAGTAATTGTCAGAGGAAGGCTCTGTGTCTTTTGACTCCAGAGCAAGTTCTCTTTCCAATGTACCTTGCTTAAATCCTAGGGAGTGCTTGAGACACACAAAGGTTAAGTGAATTGCCCACAGTCATACAATCAGTAAGTAGTTAGGGGGTGTGGAGAAAAGGATTTAAAACTAGGTTTTCCTGACTCCACACTAAGCACTCTATCCACTATATTACACTGCCTGCATAAATATTAGCTGTCACTCTAAAATTAGGGAACTATAATTTTCCTGGCCGGCTACAACCTGAGCCATTTTTAAAATACAATATCACATCATTTCCCCAATATGCTTACTTTCTTTTATCTCTTCTCCCCTTAATACCCCACCATACAGACTTTTCCCTGTACTGCAGACCTATCATCTCTCCTTTCTGTAGGAGGTAAGTCACAAATTTTGTTCAGTTGTTTCAGTTGTGTCCAACAGAGAGGGAAAGAGAAAGACACATACAGAGAGAGACAGAGAGACAGAGAAAGAGAGAGACAGAGAGACAGAGACACACAGAGACAGAGACAAATGATAGCTCATATGATGGATTTAATTATAAAAATTCAGAATAATGTTTAGGTTATGTCATTATAGATTTCAAGCCTACCTATCATACTTTCCTTCCATATCTACCTATACTGTACTATGCAACCATCGTGGTGGAAGTCAGGAAAGCAGAGAGAAAAGAACACTGACTCAAGAATCAAAGAACCCAGCTTTAATCCCACAATGCCTCTCACTTGCTATGTGGCCTTGTACAAGATACTGAATCTTTTAGGGCTTAAGTTTTCTCACCCACCAAAATAAGGGGTTGGACTAAATGACCTCCCATATCTCTTCCTAGCTCTGAATCTAGCATTCGTTTTTTTTTTTTTTTTTAGTGAGGCAATGGGGGTTAAGTGACTTGCCCAGGGTCACACAGCTAGTAAGTATCAAGTGCCTGAGGCCTAATTTGAACTCAGGTCCTCCTGAATCCAGGCCCAGTGCTTTATCCACTGTGCCACCTTGCTGCCCCTGAATCTAGCATTCTATGATTACTTGTGTTCATAGTATTGAACACTGACCACTGCAAGAGTCATTAAAGAAATAATAAAATTAGCTTCAATACAGCCTACTTAATAAGATGTGGCTCAATGAATCAGGAAAGTCAGTTCCCCAGAATCATCAATTCCTCAAGTCCTCTTAAGGTGTAATTATATTTATTCATAGCATTGGAGAGCTTTTGATTTTAGTCCCATTCAGTGCCAACTACTTATACTTTTTGAAGTTGTCTCAACAACCTGCATCCTATGTCTTCAGCAAGGAGGAACTTGTCTGGATCTAGGTTGGGATGGGAGAGAGGCTGGAATTTCCCTGTAACATGCGATTGAATGATCACACATTCCAATAATGCCTCCCTCCCCCAGTGCCTGACCCTCTCTCAGCTGCCAGGGCTTCCTAGTCCCGCTGTGAAACATTCATCTCTTCATCTCTTTTGGCTGCCAAACCTTCTGCCTCCTCCCAGCTGCCAAACCTTCTGGTATCCACCCTGTTCCAGCTGCCCAAACCTTTCCTATTCCCTTCTCCCACCCCCCTGCCAGCCAATGACATACTCAGAGTTTCCTATTTCTTAGTTGACTCCCACTCCTAGATTCCTGCTCTCCCAACCCAGGCCCTATCTTAATTTTGTGTCTGTATTGTGTGTGATCTATGGAAAAATTAACTGGTCCATGATAGATGGAAGAGGGTGGGTGAGATGGTGGCAAGTCCTATTACACATGCAAAGAATTAGCTGTTACAGCATAAGGGATACTCTTTTTATGGGGGTACATTATTTGGAGGGATGAATGAATAAACGAATTAATAATACATTGGATACGGAGCACATCCAATCATAAAATATATAGACACCATATTACAACATAGCATCATATATTCAAAAACACTTAGGAAATTTAGGGGTTTTTAATGATAGTTGTTAACAAATCTTAGTCCCATCTTTGTGATGAGGAAACTGAGGTACAGAAAGATGAAAATTTTTGCAAACACAGAGATCTAGAAATGTGTTTTAGAAGAGATCTTATTTTTTTTTAATCCCCAGTGGTGTGTAAGAAGCTAGCTCATCTAGCCAAATTTTCATCTTTAAAAAAAAAAAACTATCGTAATCTAAAGGAGAAAGTTCATGGGGAGATGAATCAGACTTTGTAAAAGTGGGTTATCAGGAGAGACTAATAATTCAGTGGAGAAAAGTTTGGCAGCAATAAAGATTAAAACTTTGACAGCAAGGAGAGAAAGTTGATTCCATGACTTCATATGCCCTCAGGACAAGGAGCCAAAGAAAGATTGCTTTTAACTATTGGTACATTTTGGCACAATTGAGAAATTAAGTGTGTACAGAAGGGAACATCTGGCTCAGTAAATTATAATAATAATAACAACTCACATTCCTACAGTGCTTTAAGATCTAGAGTGCTCCCCTCAGAACCACCCGGTGAGGTATATAGTCTAACCAATATAGGTAGTGCTTTATTTTGAAAATAGTCATTTGCCAACTTGCCACTTCTCCATGATAGTGCAACTGGGATTCTTGGGATCCAGTCAGTATTTTTTTTAATCTACCCTGGAATCTGTCTGACTTACTCGGAACTTATTCTTTGCTTAGATCTGGAATTTGCTTTCTATTGTTTTTGTCTTATAAGCAAATAAAAAATATCTATACCATTACCTTGATTTCCTGTGCTTTATAGGGGATAAATATATAACTCATTTAGAATGCTGAGGTTCTTTTGAAGTAATGTATGACTGGTATGCTCCTGACATTTGTCCATAACAGGTTTTTTTATGGGGGGGGGGGAGGACAGGGAAGGACAAATATATTAGCATTTTAAATATACAATGGGAGCTAGCTATTTAAGGGAATAATGAAGTAATCCTTTATAAATTATAGAATTGAAAAATGTAAATTACCATCCCCTAACAATTCTGTTTTACAAATGGGTATTTTTTTATTATGCTTTTATTTAAAGGAAGATTCAGTAGCTATGCTAATTTACACAAATTTGTACATTTTTCTTTCTTTTTCTTTTCTTGATTGTATGTCCAGTACTTTTCACATAGTAGGTACTCATTTAATAAATAAATTGAGTGTTTATGAAATAAATTGAGTTAGTACTTGTAAGGCATTATCTAAAGGTAAACTATCTGAGTACAGTAAGTCATCAATTGTTTGTAAAAAAAGAAATTCACTAAAAAACAGGCCGGTTTTTCTCTCTTGCCAACCAACAAAGATTTCCCTACATTTCTTTACTTAAAAAGTAAAAATAAATCTGTGTATTGTCCTAAGTATAATGTAATTTAGAAAGATAATTTTGCTGTCGAATCATACAATAACTTCTAAAGCTATATGTCTACATGGATTTCAAACTAAATTATAGAAATACATGTATGCATATTAAGTAAAAATATATAAACACATATATATGCATAAATATATGAACATAAAAGTTAACATATATACACATAAAATTATAAAGCCATATGATTTGGGAGGGGGAGGGAGTGTGGACCTCTGATTTCATCATGGTTTAAGGAATTGCTTCCACTGATACAGATTGGCAAATTCTCTATAACTCATAGACTTAGCAAGTTACAGATAACAGAATATGCCGAGAGGTTAAATGAGTTACTCAGAGTCACAAAGCTAATTATATTTTAGGTTACCCATTACACTTGTCCCTTCTATTAGTATGGCTAACTGAATGTTAATGTGATGGCATTGTACATAATTTAGTTCAGAAAAGAAGTTAATTGTCATGACAAACTCCAGCTTGCCCATAACTGCCAGTTAAGTCACTGACTCACTAAGGTGGAATACTCAGTCCTAGAAATACTCAGTCATCAGGCATCATCCATGGCAGTGGTAAGACCTGAGACACAGAGAATTACTTAGAAGGAGTACTTCCTTTGAGTTATTCAAGAGGAAGGAGACTGTTAGGAGGTGGGGAGATGTGCATTTCCCCCCAAGACTTCACACCACTAGAAATGGCTTCCAGGGGGGTATATTTACAGGACAGAAAATGTGTGACTAGAGAACCTAAAAGGCAAAGAATCCCAGCTGACAACTACATCTGCAGGCAACTGAATCCCTCAGGAACTCAAGGCCTTGGAATCTACAGCTCCAACAGGCACCATGCACTGAATTACAAGAATGCTTATCACAAGTTTCCAACACAGGGATGGAGGCACATTCCCACAAGGCCACAATGTGAATCATTTTTGCCTGCAAAAGAAATAGAACATTTTGCTGTGGTATAAACCTTCCTTCCAGTGACAGCTCAGTCATATGTCAAAAGAGGGAAGAAATTATCCATCATAAGTGCTGGTCTTTGAACAGGATGTGACTTCCTGTTTCTAAAAGAGCTAAAACCTAGGACCCAAACCCAGAAGAGTGGCTATTTTTTAAGACCTGAGCTGCTCATTTTGTCCTATAACAGTTATGTTTAAAGTTGTACTCAGCAGGACTTGCACATGTTGGTAAATAAACAGTCGAACATGATTTAGCAGTTGGATTCAGTGGGTGTGTTTATTTTTCTCCCACAGAAAAAAAGAATAACTCAGTCCTGAGAAGGTTTTCCTTCTTGGAGGTCTTGGTTGTTATGAGATCCTTTCCATTCCTTTTCCTTCATTCCCTTCCCGTCCCTTAAAAAAAATCATAGTTCCCCAGAGGAATGATTTCTTTGTCTTCCTTGCCGTGTGGTGTACCGTTTTGTGGGTTAGTCTCTGTCCAATAAAAAAAAAAAATGAAGAACTTTATGTACAAAAGCCAAAATGCAGTGGGAATTCATGGATCCCTGATGTGATTCCACCCGTCTGTGGTGAGGTATTTTGATGAAGAAATCATGTGATATCACTCCTATACCATATGAGAATTGAGAATGTATTGAAGTGCCCTACTGGGCAGTAAGAGTTTCTCCCTTAAGAAGAAATAAGAAAACTTTTGGATAAGTGAGTTGAAAATGTTCACTACATTTGGCAAGAATAAGGAATTTTTCTCCTCCTTCTTAATAAATTGGTACCATTTGGTTCACAGACAATGGATCATGTTTGTCAGCTTTAAAATTTATTCAATTTCTTTTGACTTTCTTAAAATTGTTAACCTATGACTTGAACATGCAACATCAAAATAATTGTACTGTACACTTCATGTGACTATTTAATTAATGAGTATCAAAGTTCTTTCCAAATATTGTTGTGCCTTACAATATCCTGATTAAGCAAGTTGGTATTGGTATCCTTATTTGTCTTGCAGAGAGGTGAAGTGAGGTTCCTTGAGTCTCAGGAGAAATTAGTAACATAGTTGAGGTTAGAATTCATAGTGGCTGACTCCATTCTCCAGAGTTCCTTCCACGAATTGTTTTCTCCTTCATTATTCATACATACTAGATTCAACTTTGCAAATATTTATTGATCATTTATTATGTGTATAGAATTGTTAGGTATTGAGAGGGATATGGAGAAGTATTAGGCATGACATCATCATCATCATTGTCAATCACTCAAACTTTGCAAATCCCTTTACATATATCATCTCTTCTGAGACTCCCAACAACTGTGTGGGCTGTTAATACAGGCGCTATCATCCCCATTTTGCAAATGGGAAAACTGAGGCTCACATAGGTAATGTGACTTGTCCAGAGTTGTACAGCTAATAAGTGTCAAAGTGGGGATTTGAATGCAGGTCTTCTTACCCCAAGGGCTAATACTCTATCTACTATACCACACTGCCCCTCACAACACAGCCCCATTCCTTCAAGAAACTTATCATCTAACTGGAAAACAATGGCTTATATATTATAGACATTTTAGAAAATCATATTATAACATAAGGCAGAAATGCAAGGGAAATACCAAGGGCGTAGATGATTAAATGCAAAATGAGTGGAATAAACCTGAAGAGAAGGTCACCATGGACTGAAGTGATTGGGAAATACTTCATGAAAGAGACAGTCCAAAATCTGAATTGGATCTTGAAGGGTAAATAACCCCAGAATAGGTGAATATGAGGGTATTTCAGGTGAGATAAACAGAATGAGCAAAGCCACAAGATGGGAAAGTTTAAGACATGTTTGGAAGACCAATTAACCAAGTCTGACTAGAGTGGAGAGTTTGGACCAAGGAATACTAGAATAAAGAGCTAGAAAGGTCAGATGGATCCAAATTATGGACAAACTTGAATACCAAACGTAGGAGCTTAGATTTTAACCCATAAGCAAGATGGGGTAGGGTAACTAAAGGTGTTAGAAAGAGAGTAACATCATGACAAAGCATTAGGTATTTTCTACCTGGCATCTGGGTATAGGAAAGGTGGGAGGGGAAAGTGATTAGGAGAAGAAATACCAGTCAGGAGTCTTGAAATAAACTACAGGTGTGAGGTCCCACACAAGGACTTGGACAAAAGTCATGGTAATAAGAGGCGACTAAATGAATGATGGAAATAAAGGAGACAAAGAAAAGCCAGTTCAAAGAACTGTGATTTGGTATATTTCCTCCTCACGTCCTTGAGAAGAAATATTTCTTTAATTATATTTTTATAATTATTATTTTATAAACACAGAAGTCTTGTTACTTCAGGGTTTCATGTTAACTGTGTTATCATGAACAAGTCACTGAGCTTATTAAGTTTCCTTACATGTAAATTTGGGATGATGAATTTTGTGACCCTTTCTGGTAGAGTTGGTGTGAGAATCAAGCGCAATAATGAATAAATAATAAAACAAAATATGAATATGAATTATGAATATAAACAATTTCTTGAGCACTACATTTGCTATTCTATACCTATAAAGTAATGGCAGAAGTGATAGTAAGTAGAAATTAATCATTGAAGCGATGGAATTTAATCTGTTTAAGGAGTCACTGTCTCTATTCTAGAAGAGATGGAGACTATTGTGATTTCATTAAAATTAATTAAGATTCAATATTGTAACACTGTCCTAGACCTGATGTTCTTGGTCTCCTCTCTTTTTTTTTTTTTTTGAGGAACTTTATGGGCAACCCAATCAAAGGTAAAAACACCTTGTTTATTGATGGTCAAAATAAAAGTGGAGACTGACTTTTATTAACCAAATCAAAGGAAGTGATCTGACTAAAAGAGGAAATCATTAGTTGTTGTTGTCCAGTCATGTCTGACTCTTGTGACCCCATTTGGGGTTTTCTTGGCAAAGAGATTGGAGTGGTTTGCCATTTCTTTCTCCAACTTATTTTACAGATGAGAAAACTAAGGCAAGCAGGGTTAAGTGACTTGCCCACGGTGACACAGCTAGTTTAGTGTCTGAGGTCAAATTTGAACTGAATCCAGGCTGAGCACTCTATCCATTACAACACCTAGCTGCCAAATCTTCTACAAGGGTGTGTGCGGACATTAATGTTGATCTTTTTGTCCAATAATTCTAAAAACCCGAATTGAAACTATATACTTTTGTTTGTGCTGTGGAATTTTTTCATCTTTTGTTTCATAATCACTACAAAATAGTAACTGGAAACTGCTTTGGGATTTAATAAGAGAAATTCTGCCTTTCAGAGACTATTTGGCTAAAATGTAAGAATAGTCAGTTTTGCTTCTACACTTGTAAACATCAAAGTCAGGATCTGAATTCAGATCTTGCTGACACTATGGGCCTTCCTAGATATTTTATCTTTGATAACAGTCAGTAAGCTGTAACAAGGGGAGCTATGGTGCCTTGGTTATGGTCACATGATCCAAACAGCCAATCTACAGGAATACCTAAGCAAGGAAGAGATTGGCAAATTTTTCTACTGATTATACTTTTAAAAAATGAATTAAAATAGCTAAACATAAGTACAATTAAGTACTATTTAAAAGATGACACAGAGAGCAGAAGATTTAAGTAAATAAAGAGGTAACATTGTTCAGTAGAAATAGGGCAGTGCAAAGGAATAAATACTGGTTTGGGATCTAGAAGATTCAGATTCATATCTTTACTCTGTTACTCTCTATATGATTTTGGCACAATTAATGCAATAGCATGGTTTGAAAAAGTCACAATTGACCATGTCCTCCAGTTCCTCCTTGGTGGTACAGTAAATAGAACGCTGGACTTGGAGTCAAAGATACCTGAATCAAAATTAAGTCTCAGACACTTACTGTGTGACCCTGGACAAATCACATAATTTCTGGTTGCCTTGGTTTCCTTAACTGTAAAATGAGAATAATGATAACATCTACCTTACAAAGTTGTTGTGAGGATCAAATGAGATAACTGTAAAGGGCTTATCAAGGATCCTGGCACAGAGTAGGTGCCACAGAAGTGCTTTTTCTCTTTCCTCTCCTCCCTTCCCTTCCCCCTATACTTGAGGTATTCTTCCACGAATCTATATGCTATTAGCTGGGGTGGCGCAGTGGGTAGAGCACTGGTCCTGAAGTTGGGAGGACCTGAGTTCAAAATCTCACCTCAGACATGTCCTACTGTGAGACCATGGGCAAGTTACTTAACTCCAATTGCCTTAAACATCCAGGGCCATCTCCAATCATCCTTATGTATATCTTGCCACTGGACCCAGATGGCTCTGGAGGAGAGAGTGAGGTTGGTGACCTTGCATAGCCTGCCCTCACTTAAATCCAATTCACTGCAAGTCATGGCATCATCCTGATGTCATGGTCCTCTTAGAGAACAAGAGACAAAACAACAACAACAACAATACGAGTAGCAGGAAGAGTGTGCACAACTTTGGGAGAGATGTTTTATACCAGTTGGAAGGACACAAATAGAGGAAATACATTGAGGACAGTGCACACATGTGGAGGGACACAAGTATATGAAGCTCCTGCCTAGATAAGGTGCAAGAATGAACTACCCTCTGGGTATCTCTAACTGGATATATTGGGATATAAACATCTCAATTTCAACATCTCTAAAACAGAATTCATTATCTTTTTCTGCTCCCCACAAAAAAAATCCCTGCCCTCTTTCCCACTTTCCTAATGCTATCAATAATACAATTATCTTTCTGGTCACCTAGCACTCATACTCACTCCTTATATCTAATCTACTGTAAAGTCTTATTTCTAACTTTATGTCAATTCTCTTTTGATGAGTTCAAATAGCTCTCACTTCTTACAAGTAATAGTCTTCTTTCCTTGTTTAAAACTGAAAGCTTTTTTATAAGTTAAAACAAATAAAGGAAAAAAGTCATCAAAGTGCACAACAGTAAACCTACACCAATAAATTGTCATGAGTTCCACCTTGAAATCTATGATACTCTCTGTGTGTGTATATGTGTGTGTGTGTGTATGTGTGTGCGCACTATGTTTATCTTCTAAACTAGTTTCATTAGACAGTTTTCCTACTCTATACCTTTACTGACTTTCCCTCAGGCCTAGAAAGCTCTCCCTCCTCACCACTTGGTTTTCTTCAACCTTTAGCTCAAACATGACCTTCTGAAGGAAGCCTTTCTTGACCTACCTCTCTAATCTGTCCCCTTGTCCTTTTCTCTGAGGTTCCCTCCCATCTCTTCCGAACATTTCTTGTAGTTACATACCCAAAGCACCATAGAGCTTGGCCAAAGAGGAAAAATGGTCAAGGCCGGAGTTGCTAATGCCTTTTTGTTTGTTTGTTTGTTTTTATTTTGTTTTGGTTTTTGGTGAGGCAATTGGGGTTAAGTGACTTGCCCAGGGTCACACAGCTAGTAAGTGTTAAGTGTCTGAGGCTGGATTTTACTCAGGTCCTCCTGAATCCAGGGCAGGTGCTCTGTCCACTGCGCCACCTAGCTGCCCCACTAATGCCTTTTTAAAGGCACTTCTGGCTACCTAACCAATAGAAAATTCTTCTCCTAGCCATGTGTTTAACAGACCAGAACCAATTAGTTATAGAATGAGTTCCCAGTGAGAGTTACAGAATATCTACATATACTTATCTCCCCAAGACATTCTCTTACACATCATCACGACTCTTCCCAGAAACTGGCTCCCCAACCCTTTCTCCTTGGCACAATTGCATCAGCAAATGTACTCTGGTCTCGAGTTAGTCCCCATCAGAATGCATTTTAAAATATCATTCCGAGGAGTACATAGGCTTGAACAGATTGCTGAAGGGGTCCAGGACACACACACACACACACACACACACACACACACACACACAAAATTTAAGGACTTTTCTTAAAACCTCTCTCTGTTCTTTTTCTTCCTTCTCTCCTTTATTCCCTGTCTGTTGTGTAGGAGTTTTCTTTTTCTATGCCTTTCCTTCTTTCTCCATGACAGGTTGTCAGATTGCCTTAGAGAATCCAGCTCTGTCTTATAAAAACAGACTTCAGATATGGTATTCCTTAGGTGATTGTATTTCCTTTTGCTGCCTGACAAACTTACCTTAGCCAAAAGGTGATTGAAAACTGAAGCTATCTAATGAAACTAGTGTAGAACACACATATAGTACTGATATATATGTATACATACACAGTATCATAGATTTCAAGGTGAAGCTCATGATAATTTGTTGATTTAAGTTTACTGTTCTGCAATTTGATGACTTCTTTCCTTTATTTATTTTAATGCATATAAAAATGTTTCCATTTTAAACTAGTTCTTCATTTTCTTTGTGTAAAAATACTTTCTATTTATCTCAGAATACGTTCATATGTATCATGTGGATGCTAAAGGAGTACAATCAAGCCTCTGCCACTAGCTGTGTCAACCTGTCCAGGTCACCTAGCCTTCTGACACAGTTTATTCCTCTGCTAAATGTAGAGCCTTGAATAGTTCTTTCTTCCTCATGTTAAGCCTGTCCTTGCCTTTGATGCAAACACTTCCATCCACCATTCTGGGGACTGCTAGAGTGCCAACTGGGATTTCAAAGACCTTTTAGATGCTTTTGAAGCTCACAAGGTTCTTCTCTGGCCAGGAATCTTCTCTTCTTATCCTTCCCAAGAGATTCCTTTTGTAAAGGCTAAAATTCTAGCTATACTGTCTAAAATATCTAATGAGTAGTTGCCAATAAATTATAAGCTTTAGCAAGAGTTAGACTTTTAAGCATTTATTAAGGAGAATAAGAATTTGGTAAAGAGAGAGAGAAAGGCCGAGATTCATCTATCTATTAAAGGGAGAGCGCATTTCTAGCTCCCTTCTCCACCAGAGTCCTCAGGTAAGAGAGCGAGCCAGTGCGCCAGCCTCCCCCTTCCTCTTCCCATAAGCCAACGCCACTTCCTGACGCCAAAGAAAAAGTTTCATGGTCCTGCCCTCAGAGGCCCTCTCCTCATGTTGGAGCTTTCCTACAGTAAGTCTCCAGCAGTCATTCCAATCATTACACTTTTCAACTGCTTGGCTATAACTTGACTCTTAGGGTTTTCCAATCCTGTGAATCCTCTATTCCAAAGCAGTTTCTCTTATATAAGCCCTACAAGGCAGGAACAAGTCCTTCAACCAACCTGAATAGACTTCCTGTGACATATCACTCCATTTCTTCCAGTAACTTTCAATTACTTCTAAATCGATCAAGGATTTTTTTCATGTATAATCTAAAGCCTAGAATGGATAGGTTAATTGATTGAGTCATGGAGGTTTTCTCAACTGGTTGTCAGTTAATGTAAGAAGAATGTGGCAATTTCGTGAATTTAATCAATTGACCCTTACCCTTACACAAACCAAAAAAACCTTCCAGAACAAATTGAAGTAATCATAATTACATTGAATTGGGCACTGTGAATGGATATATATATATATTTGGGGGGGGGGGCAGGGCAGTGAGGGTTAAGTGACTTTCCCAGGGTCACACTGCTAGTACAGGTCAAGTGTTTGAGGCTGGATTTGAACTCAGGTCCTCCTGAATCCAGGGCCGGTGTTTTATCCACTGTGCCAGCTAGCTACCCCCATGAATATAGGTTTTTAAATAAGCTTTAGCAATAAATGACCAATTCAAAGTGGAAACAAAAGTAGAGACATCGTCATATCACAAAGTGACTATCTAAAGAACTATCTGAAGGACCTTCTCAGAATCTACTTTAAAAGCACTTCCCACACACCTACATATATCAATGTGAGAAATATGCCATATGGTAAAACTTAAAATTCAACAATGGGAGTATTTCCATCAAAATAAGTGAAAACACTAGGGGATACTTGGTAAAAAGCCTGTGAACTTCACTTTAGTTGATCTATCAGAGGCAAGTTTAATGGTCTTGAGGAGATAATGTTTAAAGATAATGTATTTGAACATCTGCTTAGGAGATAGTTGGTTAAATCCCTAAATGCAGATCCTTAGGGAATGTTCATTTTGGATCATGACAAAACCATGGTCCTAGGAGAAAGGGAGAGTTTGTGGAAAGGAGCATCAAACTAGTTTTTAAAAAATCATTTGAGTCCATCCTGAAACAATGAATAGATTGAAGACACTTTCAGAGAAACTAAATTAATCAAACTTATATGGCCTAGAGAAGAAAAAAAAAGATATGAGGAATATCACTGCTTAGAAATACCTCAAGGGAGGGGGGGAAGTAGAATGAGAATTATTCATGGTTTTAGAATATAGTAGGAAAAGGAATGATTTGATGCTGCTGGGAACTTTTGGCTGATGGTTAACAGAAAGTTTTGAGAATCTGTCAGAGTTAATTAAGTGGTGGGATGAACTCCCAAGAGTAGGTGACTGAGGCACCACATTTGTACATATATTCAAGGACTTGCTAGATAAGAAGAAAGTGGGAAGAGCCAAATAGAATTTGATGAAGGGAGGATAGTTAGATTGGGTCACCTAAGTGTCTCTTTTCCACCAGCTGCCTTGTTTAGATGAAGCCTAGCACCAAAACTCATCTTAGAGATAGTACTGCCCTCCAGTGGTCATTTCTATTATTTAAATATAATCACTGATTCATACTTTTTGAAAGCATCAGAAAATCGGAAGATTCCCAAACTCTCTGAAGGTACTATCAGTTAAATGTTACCATAGTTTATTAATGTCATATGTCTATATATTATCTAACTGCATAGTAGAAAAGTCCACTGGCTTTCAGCGATAAATATTTGTTCAATTGATTATTGAGTGCTTAGCATGTATATAAGGGGCTATGGAAAACATAGAACTATAATACATGGTACCTTCTCTGAAGAAGTGTATGGTACACTTGGATAGACAATATTATATACATGTAATAATAATAAAAAATACAAGGCAGTGTGAGATTCAGTCTTAAGTTATGTGACACCAATAGGATTTAGAGGCTTGATTGAGGTCTTGTAGAATGGTATCATATAAAAAGTGATTTTTTTCCACTGAGGGGTTGAATTTGGATAGGGAGAATAAAGAGAAATGTATACTATGTGAGGGAAATGATACAAGTGAAGGCACGAAGGCCATAGTGATCACAGTGTATTCATGGGACTATGAAGACAGTTGTCTGACTGACTGAGGAACAGACAAATTGAGAGCAGTGGAAAACAGATCTGGATGGTTGAAAGCAGATTGAAGAGGAACTTGACAAAGAAAGAAGACTGCTCTGGTGAGAAATAGGGGGTCATTGGAAATTTTGAAGAAGGAGAGACATATAATGAAAGTCATGTTTAAAGAATATTTTGTTAGTTCTTTGTTGTATAAATGTTTACATATGGACTGGAGGTGGGAGACACTAGGTAAATGAAGTTTCAATAATACAACTGTAAGGTGATGAGGGCATCTACTTCACTGGTGGAAGAGAAAATAAATGAATTATAAAAGAAACATTTCTAAAGAAAAACTGAAGGGTTTGGAAGAATGACTAAATATTATAGTCTAGGATGAGAAAGGAATCAAAGATGACTGCAAAGTTTTAGACCTGGTTAACCACAATAATGGTATGGTTTATACAAAGAGAAAGTTGAGGAGGACTTGTTTGGGAGAGGGGAGGTGATGAAAACGTAGTTTCATTTGTAATATGTTGAATTTGAAATGATAGCATGATATCCAAATAATGGAAACACCTATATCATCCTGTGCTTTGATTGGCAAAAAGATAGGCAGGCCAAGTAAAACCAGGACAAAAGTTCAACTAGACTGGAGAGGGAAGTTCACATATGCCATTGAAAACAGATACATTATAGGTCCTGACTGGTCAAGTCCAGAAGGTCAAGCAATGTGGATCAGGAACCATGCTAAGAAATTGAAGGCATCATGGACCTAGACAGAAGGTGGGGGCAGGAAAGGGTCAGGAAGTCAGGCTAAAGAATTCAAATAAGAAGTCAGTCAATATCTATGTAAAAAGGCTGAGTAACATGGACGCTGGGCACCGGCAAAAATTAAGCTTGATACTAAACAGAACCCTTTTTGAACCACAGACCCACGGATTCCTCCTTCTTAGGTCCAGAAATGTCCCAAGTGCGAGTAAGCCAGAGTAGAGAAGCAAAAATTCAGGGAGCAAGATAATACTTGACAGCCTACTAGTCAGCCAGGGATTTGAGAATGAAGCTTGGGTGAAAGGTCAGGACTAAAAATACAGGTTTATTAGTTGTAAATCATAACTTTTTCAAAAGAATTAGTTATAATAGCCCCTCCCATGGCAGCCAAAAAAGAAATACTACTTAAGAAAGTAGAAGGTTCGGATACTGCTCTATTATTTTTCCCCCTTGGACTTTAAAACATAATTTTAAATGGCTGTACTCCATGACTAAATACTCTGGTCATATATTTGAAAGAAAAAAAAGACTAGAGATTATCCAGTCAGCATTTTCAGTCATCTCAATAATTGAATTAAACCAATTATATAGATGACCTGACTGATTATGCTAGAGTCAGCTCTGATGGCAAAACAATCAGAAAATGATCCAGTGTGAATGCAGCAGATATTTAATCTGTCTTTAATTAAGATACAGAATGGTATAATGGAAACAACATTGATTCTAAAATCAAGGGACCTGGGTTCAAATCCTACCTTTGACAGGCATTAGTGATATAACCATAGACCACTTTTCTGTGCCCTAGTTTTCTTATCTATAAAACTGGAGTAATGATATTTATATGATATAGATCATAGAATTAAAAGTATTCTGAACACTTTAAAGCACTATGGAAATGAGTCATGAGTGATAATTCCTGAGTTTTGCAGGAATGTGAGACCATAAAGACATTTTTGTTTAGAGGATAAACTTGAGGTTGGAGAAAAGAAAGCAAACCATTGCTAGGATTAGGTTCTGATATGCCAAAGCCTTAAATTATATCCCACAAAAGAGATTATTCTTTTCAAAGAAAAGAGATTGAATAAATAAACCCAAAGGCTATGTCTTTGTAGCAGGGTGGTACAATAGATAGAACAGTGGACTTGAAAGGAAAGGAAGACCTGAGTTCAAATCCAGACAAAATAACTATGTGACTATAGTCAAGTAATTTTATCTCTGTCTGCCTCAGTTTCGTAAACTATAAAATAAGGATAATAACAGCACCTACTTCAGAGGGTTGTGATGTGGATCAAATGGGATTATATTTGTTAAGTGCTTAGCATAGTTTCTGGCACATAGTAGGAATTAATAAATGCTTGTCTCTTTCCTTTTTTCTTCCTTTGCATATGATACCCCCCAAAAAGTTGTACAGTTGACTAAATACTCTAATTTGTAAATTGAAATTAGTTGTATTCATATCAGTAAAATACAGTTCCACAGAACATCTTCCTTAGTTGGATATTATGCAGTGGAAAAAATGCTAGACTTCATTACAAGATATATGGGTTGGGGAGGGAAGGGAGGGAAAGAGGGATAAAAATTGGAACCCAAAACTATAAATAAAAATGTTTATTATTGGGTTGTATGAGATGACCTCTGAAGTTCTTCTAAATCTTAGGATTGATGACCCCATGGCCGGGGTTCAAATCTCAGCTCTTCTAGTTGTTTATTCGTGTACATTGGGCAGGCCACTTGAGAATTTTCTGGTTGACCTTTTCATATCTGTAACTTGGATTAGATGATTTCTAAGGTCCCATATAACTATAAACTCCATGATTCCATAAGCACATTTCTTTTCACTCAAAATAACATTTAAATTGTTTATTCAGCACCCACTACAGCCTGCAAGCCAGGACGTAAGGGAGGGGGTCAGACACAGATCCAGTTTACAAGATGCTGGCAGTTTAGTTTGGCAGAAAAAGTCATACATATAAACATTATACATATAAAGATAACTAACAAGACAAGGAAGTTCAGTATATGTTCCAAATGAATGAAGACTATAAATAGCAGTTCAGAGAAAGAGAAGATTCCTGTGGGCTGGACTGATCAGAAAGGTTTCTTAGAGGGCGTAGGACTTGTCCTGGGCCACAAAAGATAGGTAAGAGTTCCCTAAGCCATAAAATTTAGCAAAGAAGGGAGTCCAAGGCACTAACCAATAATGTAAAGCCCCAGAGGCCTAAATCAGCTCCTCTTGGACAAAAGAAACAACATTCTAGCTTTTTTTAAAAAGACAATCAGGGAGGCAGCTAGGTGGCGCAGTGGATAGAGTACCAGCCCTGCATTCAGGAGGACGTGAGTTCAAATCTAGCCTCAGACACTTGAGGCTAGATTTGAACTAGCTGTGTGACCCTGGACAAGTCACTTAACCCCAATTGCCTCACCAAAAACAAAACAATAAATAAATAAATGGAATAAATAAATAAATAAATGGATGAATTTATTAATTAATTAATTAATAGAAGGCAATCAGGAGTACAGAAACAATAGGACCTAGAGTGGTAGGCCAAAAACACAAGATGGTGGAATCACAGAATTCTAAGATGACCTATAGGGCCACAAGGAACATTTTTTAAATAAGTATGATTTCATTGGTTTAGAGAATTCCTAGTAAAGGGACTATCTCTACCAAGACATATCAGCAAAGTATAGACAAAACTGCTATGTGTCAGAGGCAGGACTCAAACCCTGGGCTTCATGATTCTGAGGACAGCTTGCTCAATATGATATGATGACTTTCAAATAACAGTAGGTGCTCCACAAATCTTTGTTAATTGAATGAAGGAATGAACATACAAATTAATTAGATTGTATGCCACTGGCTTGATGGCTTCACCTTCTTTACTGACTCTAATCTAACCCTGGGATCCAAGAACCTAATGAAAACACTGGGGCTCAGTTGAAAACAGGAATCTCAATTTCCCATCCCTTATAGGAAAATTTGGGTATATCAGCTTCACTGTTAACTTGCAAATTGATAAGCACATTATGTGCTAAAAGACTTGTAGATAAAGGCACTTACATCTCAAACACCAATGGGGAAAGAGGGACATCTGGTGGGGATGTATATACATTGCAACCTGCATCCAGTAGACAACTCTTCAGTTTAAATTATAAAATCATGGACTATCACACCTGGCAAGGGCCATAATGAACAACTAGTACAAACCCATCATTTTACAGATGACCATAAATGACACCCACAAAAGTCAAGCAACTTGTGAAAAGCATAAATAGTGGCAAACCCAGAACTAAAATCCAGGTCTCCAAATTCCCAGGCCAGTGTTCTCAGGTGAAATAGAAAGAGTGAGTCCCTGAGATTTGGGGGAGGGGAGGGTAGAAATGTTTGTACCTCTGCCCTTGCTATATCTTTGAAGAAATATCCCTTTTTTGACAGCATTAGAGGTACCCCAACAGGAGAGTGAGACTAGATAATGTTCTCTTCCCAACCCCATCATACATGAGAATTTAAGACTAAGAACATCCACATCATTTTAATTTCTGTTTCCTTTTCAAACGTCAAAAGACAAGCAAGCACTTGATACTTACTAGCTGTGTGACCCTGGGCAAGTCACTTAACCCCCATTGCCCCGCAAAAAACAAACAAAAAACCCAACAAAAACAAACAAACAAACAAACAAACAAAAAAGACAAGCAAGCAAAACTCAAAATACTTCTAAACACAGGCGATCCTCCAAGGCCCAGGGTAGGACTCTTGATGCTTCATGAAGGTCTTACAAGTTCTTTATCCCTCTTAATATGCTTTTCATCAATAAACAAGAGCATTGCCATACACAAAGGCTAGAAAACAAAATATACATAAGACTACAGATCCACCACCCACACCTTGCTCCTTTTAATATAAATTAATCTTAAGATGGTAGTACCAACGTTGCTTTGTTTGTCTACATATGCCTCTGTGTATTTTTTAAATGTTTCATTGACAAGCTTTCCTTTCTTCTCTTCCCTTTTTTGTATCACTTTCACTACCATTTTCTTCATCAAATAAAAGTACAGTCAGGCAGGACATATTTTTGTTGCAATAGCCCTATCAGGAAATGTATGAAATATATGTCTCTTTCTGCTACACCTGCTTCATCATCACTCTTCTGGAGTTGTGATTGGTCGCTGCACTGATCAGAGCTCTTAAGTCTTTCATAGTTATTTTCCTTCATAATGTGGTCATTGTATAAATAAGTCTGATTTTGCTCACTATACTCTGAATCAATTCATACATTTCTTCCTAGGTTTCTCTAAGTCCACCCTTTTTATCATTACATTCCATCAACTCCAACATCAAAAGAAAGAGTTGTGGTGGTGTGGTTTTTTTTTAACTTTTTTTTCTATTCTTTTTAACTGAATTCACTCTTGTATGTATCATCTATAAACTGTTCTATTTTCATGCAAACTGTCTTTTGATACCAGCTCAATTCATTTTAGAAGCATTTAATTCTTTTCACCGAAAAAGCAACACAGAAGAAATCCAGAATAATGTTAAGTGGGAGCAGAGTTTCCACTCACCAGCTTTATACAATATAACCTGATTGACTTATGGAAGTGATTGTCAATCAAAAAATAGGCAAGTAGCAAGTTCTTTTAACTTTATAAAAGGCTATGCCACCCAGTACTCTTGAATAGTCCAATCCAATTCCCTCAAAAGAACAGTATTCTGTTGGATTTTATGTAAAATTTCAAGGACTCTCAAATTAATAAATATCCTACTTTTATAGCAAGGCTTGAAATCCCAAGGACCAAGCCCCTGAAGATTTCAGGATCATGAATGTCTACCTACTTTCTTCATCCAGCTTAACTCACTTAAGGATAATTGTCAGCTGAAGAACTTCTAAACTACTAACTTAAGTTCAGTTTTTGTATAATTATGGCTCACTGAGTTTTTTCTCTGTCACATGCTCTGTACTTGTGCATACAATAGGCAATAAAGAAAAAGAAGCTGTATTCCTCATTTGGGTCACAAATCAGTCAAAATGATTTCAAAACAAACACTTTAGCCTCCATAATTAAGTGTAAACTAGTGTGAATATGCAGCTAGCAGCCCATCTTCAATACCAGAAAGCACTCATCAGTAAATGTACTGACTGGCTGTATTCTGACACTTTTACTTCATTCAAGAAGTGACTGATATAGTGTCTATTTTCATTTTGACCTCTGGTTATGATAGATCTGGTTAGTTTTTATTTATGATTTCTTGAAATATTTTACCCATTTTTTTTCTTTTGAAGAGTATGTGATTCAGGAAATGCAAGGATTTTTTATGGAACAAGGGCCTGGCCAATGAGCCCCCAGGCCTTTAAAGTTCATTCACTTGATACAGTTCTCCAAATGGAAGAATTTGGGCAGCCTGCTTCCCAAAGAGGCATAATGATGTATAGAAGAGAGATTTGGAGCATATACAAGGCATTCTGTAACTAGTTGCAGTCTATGACTACATGGTAAAAGAAACATTTTTAACCGGCTTCATAGCCCAAACTGGGGCTGCATTCAAAAGGTACTAGCCTACCAGAACATTGTTGTTGTTTTTTTTCTTTTTGGATGACCTCTTCCTGCCTGGTGTGCTCAGGTGAGAGAAGAGATACAACATTGTAAGGAGTAGAGGCCTTGGGTTCTCCCCATTTGATGCTGTTATGTGGTCCATGAATATGGGCTCTGGTTCTTTGCCTTGTGTTTGTTCTTTCATTTTAAATGAACTATATATATATATATATATATACATACACACATACACACACATATATATATATATGTATATATGGGCTCTGGTTCTTTGCCTTGTGTTTGTTCTTTCATTTTAAATGAACTATATATATATATATATATATATATATATACATACACACATACACACACACACACACACACACATATGTATATATGGGCTCTGGTTCTTTGCCTTGTGTTTGTTCTTTCATTTTAAATGAAATATATATATATATATATATATATATATATATATACATACACACACACACACACACACACACACACACATATATATGTATATATGGGCTCTGGTTCTTTGCCTTGTGTTTGTTCTTTCATTTTAAATGAACTATATATATATATATATATATATATACCCTTGTGGGTTTTTAAAAGGTGTGGGAATTGATTACCTTCAACATTTTATAGCCAACCTCAAGCTTTGATGCCCAGGGGAGTAAGGTATCTTCTTTAGGAACCAGACCCATAGAAAGTGAAATAAGGGCTCATTCAGTAACAATGCTGCATTTGGCTTAGAACTTGGTGGAACCAATCCTATATATAAACTGTATTAAATCAGAGCCTACTATGCCCTGAGACCAAGGTGAAATAGAAAGAGTGAGTCCCTGAGATTTGGGGGAGGGGAGGGTAGAAATGTTTGTACCTCTGCCCTTGCTATATCTTTGAAGAAATATCCCTTTTTTAAAAAGCTAACTGATGTTGTTTAAATGAAACTGTAATGGGAACTTGAGTTGACAGCATTAGAGGTACCCCAACAGGAGAGTGAGACTAGATAATGTTTAAAGTATCTTTCTTTGATCTGTTTTCCACATTTGACGTGGCATTAACTTTTATTCTGTTTTTTTCCCCCTTGTCTTGTGATTTTGATTTTGTTTTAGTATTTCTTAGTGTCCAAGGTTGAGGCTCTATGAATGACTGTCTGGGGCTTCATCATTGTCTCACTCCAGTATTCCTGCTCCGTGTGCAGAGAGAGCAGTGCAAGTTCCAGGTGTCTTTGGAGTATTTCTCACCTAAAACTAGATTTCTGAGCACTTCACTCAGCCCAGATTTTTGGCTGGATTTTTTTTTTTTTTTTTTAGTGAGGCAATTGGGGTTAAGTGACTTGCCCAGGGTCACACAGCTAGTAAGTGCTAAGTGTCTGAGGCCGGATTTGAACTCAGGTACTCCTGACTTCAGGGCCGGTGCTCTATCCACTGTGCCACCTAGCTGCCCCTGACTGGATTTCTTGATAATTATTTGACCTGCTGTGATCTTTGCTGGAGCACTTGTGTGAGAGTTGGGTTGTTCTACTCCCTTTTACTCCTCAACTTTTACATCATTAATTTCAAGCAACTGACAAATATAAGCAAATTAAAGCTGTAAGAATTGAAAAATGGGGCAGAACATGAAGTTAGGCAACATTAAATGATTAGATTAATGAAACTGTTAAGTATAAGAAAAACACTATCAGAACTTGTTGATGAACTGATTGTTATATTTGAATATAATTAATCAAGAGGCTTAACTAACTAGGTACTCATTCTAAGCCTTTATACCTCTTGACCAAGAATAGAGAATTAGGAGCTCTGGTGGAATAAGATGCCCCCAAATTCTGTCAAATTTTTATCAGCATGCCACATCATCCCAGAATGACTGGACCAGGAATAGAAACAGAGAGAGATCTATAAGTTGGCATTATAGAATCATATAATGTTAGAATGGGAAAGGACCTTATCAGAGGTCATGGTCTTCTATCTTTACATGAAACATGGATTTTCTCTGCAACATCTTCTATAAATGGTCATCCAGCCTCTAATTAAATACCCCATTCTTCTTTTTTTGACAGTTCTCAAATAAAGTACCAAATTACTTTGATGTTTGTTGCTTTGAAGTATATTTCAAAATCTAGTACTGCTAGGCCCCTCCTCTCCCATTTTTTCATCATTTTCCAATAAGATTCTTGAGCTTTTTTCTCCAAATAAATTTCATTATCTTTTGTAGCTCTAACAAGGTAATATGATGGTAGTTTCATTGAAATGGTATTGAATATGTAAATTTTAGCATCATTATTTTTATATATTGGCTTGGCTTACCCATGAGCAATGATAATTTCTCCAATTATTTAGGTCTGTCTTTATTTTTCTAAACAGTATTTTGTGGTTATATTCATATAATTCCTGTGTGTATCTTGTCAGGCATACTTCCAATTATTTAATGAATACAGTTGATATTTTAAATGCAAATTATTTTTCTATCTCTTCCTACTAGTTTTGTTGGTACTGATGATTTATGTGTATTAATATTATATTCTGCAACTTTGCTGAAGTTATTGTTTCAATTAATATTTTAGTTGGCTCACTAGGGGTTATTTAAGTAACCATCATATTACTAGCAAAAAGTGACAATTTGATTTTCTCTTTGCTTATGTTTATTCCCTCAATTTCTTTTTCTCTTCTTTGCTATTGCTAGCATATCCAGAACTATACCAAATAATGGTGATAATTGACATCCTTGCTTTCTCCCTGATCTTACTTTAAAGTCCTCAGATTAGAAAGAGGAGGCTGACACAGGTTAAATGGTTTGCTGAGTATATAAGTGTCTGAGGCTGCAGTCTTTCTGACTCCAGGTCTAGCACTCTATCCACTGTGACATCCAGCTGACAGTGACTAGAAGGAGAAGAAAAAGGAGAAAGAGAATAAGAGAAATTTTTTAAAAAATCACTAAATGAAACCCCCAAATCATCAGAATTATATATATATATATGTATATATATGTATATATATGTATGTATATATGTATATATATATGTATATATATATATGTGTATATATATATGTATGTATTTCCAAAAAGTGAGAAGAATCTTATTACATAATACTGACTGCAGGAGTCAGTTAGATGGAGTGAGAAGAAAGCCACATAGGAAGGGAGCAGCGAACAGCCAAATTCTGGCTTGGTAGCAGGGACCATCCTTTGCCCCATTTTCTCATCTGTAAAACTGGAGAAATAATGTTTTCACTACCCTACCTCAAAGGGTAGCTGTAAGGAAAGCACTATGTGATTTCTAAAATCCTGCATGAACACAGACATTAATGTTGCCAGCTGCTCATTGGTTTGGGATGTTCTTTGAGACAGAATCTTTCTGCTTTCTCTTATTAACTGCTAGCGATCATTCCATGAATACTTGAGAAATCTTGGAGCTCTATCTTGATCTCTTTGGGTCCTAATCTGTTTCCAGGAAATTACAATGTTATCTGTCTTTGCATTTGTCATTCAGTTTAGCCTGGGAGGCTGATGTAGTTACTGATCCAGATTAATAGTAGTGGGAAGTCTCAGAGAAGAAAGAGACATTTCTGTCCATTGGAAGACTATCAATAGGCTTGTTCTTTATACACATGGAAGTCTCAAGGAGACATAGGCAGTATGGTGAAAAGCAAACTAGAAATTCAGAGATCTGGACTTCAGTCCCATTTCTGCCACTAACCCACTGTGACTTTGGACTTTCCATTTCATCTATTTATTTGTCATAAGGTCCATGAAGGCAGAGACCATGTGTGACAAACTTTCTTTCTTTTTTTTTTTAAATTTTTTGGTTGGGCAATGAGGGTTAAGTAACTTGCCTAAGGTCATACAGCTGGTAAGTATCAAGTGTCTGAGGCCGGATTTGAACTCAGGTCCTCCTGACTCCAGGGCTGGTGCTTTATCCACTGTGCCACCTAGCTGCCCTGACAAATTTTGATATGGTCCTCAGTGCAATGAATTTAGTTTAACTCGACAAGTATTTGAGTGGTAGTATGTTATAATGGAAAATTCACTGGATTTGGAATCAAAAGACATAGGTTCAAATGCTTCCCTTGTCATATGTGACCCTAGTCATGTCATATGGCTCATCTGTAGAATGAGGATATTTGGCTAGATGATTTCTAAGGTCTTTTCCACTGAAACTATGCTCTCCCCAGATCTCAGTTTCCTCATATGTAAAATGAGTTTACACTAGATCAAAGTATAAAACATTAACTTATTTTATATTATGGACCCCTCTGCCAGCCTTGTAAAGCCTTTCTCAGGATAGTTCTAAATGCATAAAATAAAATCTCTATGATAATAAAGATATGAATACATGAATTCCAGGGGTCTGTAAACTTATTAAAATACATATTTTAAATAAGTTTACAGACCCCTGGAATTTATCACTTAGGTCTTTTTTTCTGGCTCTAAATCCTATTATATCTCCAGGACTCAGTTGGACAAGATAGCTGCTAAAGTCCCTTCAAAATCTAATATTCTATGACATCAAGAGAAACTTATATGTTTTACAGAAATGAAGATGTATACTGTCTATAGTATTCCCTTTACCTACCAGTCAAATAATCCTAACTTGGCATGATTTACTCTTGGTAAACCCATGGAATCCTAATGATCATCAAATGCTGACAATTCATCCATGCTAGACAAACCATGCTTTGATAGAATTTTGGTGCGGAACAATATTATTCGTACCATTTCTATTCTATAGTTGTGTAGTTTTTAGAATCTACTTTTCTCCCTTGGGACAACAATTATCCATATTCGGTATTCTGGCACCCCTTGTATCATTCATAATGTCTAACTGACATGATACATTTCTCCTCATAGGTAAATTAAAATCCTCCCTGCATCTCCTTTTCCTGGCAGACTCCAAAGGGTATTATTAGCCAGTTTTTATGCTATTAATTGACACAAAGACCTTTCTTAATGTAGGGGGAAAGGTTGCTTTCCTTGTGCTTAAAAAAGAGAATAAATTGGACCCAGAAAACTATTTTATTATCCAAAAATTCTCTTGGATGTAGCCTCCAAATTATGTGGCAAATGTGTACTGACAAAGTACAAAGACTGGAAAAAATCCAATAAAGTCTACTTTAAGAAATTTGACTGTAATATGTGATGGAATCGAGTTCAAAATGAGACATAACATCTTCAGACGTAGATAATATGTGAATTTATTTTGCTTGACTATAGTTATTGTTACACAAAAAGGTTTTTATTTTTTCAGGGAGAGAACTGGGAGAGGGAAGAGTGAGTGGGCAGTGATAGTAGTACAAAGAAAGAGCACAAGGAAGTTCAGAAGAGGAAACTGAAAAATGGGGCATTGTTGGTACTATCATGTTAAATTTAACATATTATATTTATTAACCAAACTATGCATAATAGATACATGTTTCATATAGTCTCACATAGAATCCTTGCTTTCTATTCTATGTATATGGAAAATGTTCATGTTTGTTGAGTTTATAATAAAAAAAGAAAAAATTTAAATTAATGTATTTTTAAAAAGAAAGTAGAATGAGCTGTAGCATGCAATAGGCAATAGAGAGTTAGTCTCAAAGTTAGGAAGACCTAGTCCTATCTTTGATATGTACAACCTATGGGGTTACCATGGACAAGCCATTAACTTTTTAATGTCCCAATCAACTAAGGCCACAAATTGTTGAACTGCATTGGTGAAGCAATCAATTAACAAATACTCATTAAGTACCTGCTTTTGCTGAGACTGTGCTAGGGGAGACAAATATAATCAATAAAGCTATACCTACTGGCCATGTGTCCCTTCACTGAATGTCCCCTTCACCAATGAAATCATAGGTCCAGATTAAAAAAAGAAAAAGAAACTTGTAGGAGAAGACAACCACGAATGTACCACTATAAAGTTATGTATTATTCAACCCATAAAAGTATATGGAGTTCTAATAAATATCTCTATATTCCCATTTTCATTTATCTGTATCCTTTGATTCAGGCCACAGAAGTTGACTGTGGTTAAAATTAGCTGGTACTTACATTAATAAACCTCTTTTATTTCTGCTCTGGCAACTCAGCAATGATGCCACAGCAGCTGTTCCAAATCTTTTCCATTCTTCTAAAACTCTATCCCCTTGTTCCCTTCCTTTTCCCTTAATGACCTTGTTGTCTATTTTACTGAAATGGAAGCCATCTGATGTGAGCTCATTCAACTTCCTTCCTCTCTAACTCAAATTTCTCCAAATCTTTATTCACACTACCCTTCTCACTTTTCTCAAAGAAAGGATATTCCTCCTCTTTGTCAAGGTCATCCTATCCATCTGTGCTTTTGGTACAAACCCCCTTTATCCCCTCTCCAGCTCTCTCTCCAGGAAATTGCTCTATTATTTATCCCATCATTTAAGAAATACATCTTTAATTTCTCTCTTCTTCTCCTCTATCCAAGCATGCTTAAGGGTGCCCTATACTTAAAAACAGTAACACCTTCATCCTCCCCTACTATCTCCAGCTTTTTTTTTTTTTTGGTGAGGCAATTGGGGTTAAGTGACTTGCCCAGGGTCACACAGCTAATAAGTGTCAAGTGTCTGAGGCCGGATTTGAACTCAGATACTCCTGAATCCAGGGCCAGTGCTCTTTCTACTGTGCCACCTAGCTGCCCCCTATCTCCAGCTCTTTTTCCTTTGTATTGCCAAATTTCTCTTTACACTCTTTAATCCTGAGTATCTGGGCTCTTTCACTACTGGTCAACTTAAATTGTCCTCTCAAAAGTAACCAATGAAGGTACCATGCCAAAAAACCTTGACTCATTTCTCATGCTCCTCAACATCTATGTAGCTATTGGTGCTGTTATTATTACTTGCAATCCCATTTCTAGATAATTTATCCTGTAATGTCTAAGGAAAGTACATGTTCTTTTGATCTGAAAACCCCCTTCTTGAAATCCTCTCATATCTCAGTTTCTTTGACACTGTGATACTGACCCCAAAGAGGGAGGTCAGTTTTCTCATTCTGTCACACTGGACCATTGCCTCTGGGTAATTGTACAGTATCTTCTAGTTCTCCTCCCATCTCTCTTACTTACTATCTTACACTGGCTCCTTTAGCAGAAATTTTCCTTCACTTTAATAGTAAATTTAGATATTTAGGATTTTGTCCCTCTTCTCTTCTTTCTCTATAATATCTCTCAGTGATTAAATATGCTCTCTGAATATTTTTTTTCAGGACTTTGCAAGGAATGTGCTGGACTCAGCTTGATCTGGCTCCCAAGAGTTACTGTTAAATTTTCACTGTGAGCATTTACATCTAGGAAATTGGCAACTGTTATAAATCAAGGCTTGATTTATTGTTTTGCTAATTGTCTAGACTTGAAAAAGTGATGGAGAAAATGTTACGATACATATTAAACTTAAAACTGTGTGTGGGTATGTTTTCTCCCAGGAAGCTAGTTATTAAATGTTTACTAGAATTCCACTGCCTCTACTCCATTCTCCTTCAGGTCTCCCTCTGAGGGTATGAATTAAACAATGAGAGTTCCATTGTTTCAAAGAAGCTTATACCCCCAAAACAGCTTTCTGGGCAGAAAGAATTAAAAATACTGCCCAAGAAGAAATGGATCAAGATGTTTGCTCACACCAGGAGTAGATTTAATCAGCTAGTCCTCCTTTTTCCTGATAAATCTGTGCAATTCTACAGAGGTATTATCAGTATCATCTGAATACTTAAATAAGTCTCCCAACCTCAGCAATTGACCTTCTTGCTATTGGCTAAGAACCACTGGTTCCAATGAGCTTTGGACTCTACCTTTGTCTGTTCCCTTTGTATACTTACAGGCTTTGGAACATGCCTTGATCTACTATTTATGTAATTGCAATAAAACAACCTGTGACCTCTAGCTCTGGGGGACCCCTTTGGTAAAAGGTCCCTGATTCACACAGACTGGGCTAATAATGAGGGGACCTGACACCAAAGAGGGAGGTCAGTTTTCTCATTCTGTCACACTGGACCATTGCCTCTGGATAATCACAGGGAAATCTCTAAATCAAAGCTCAGATAGGTAGTTATGAATCTTGTCTAGGATCTCCTCCAAATGTGGGTAATTGAGTTCCACTGAAAGTACTCCATATATATTATGAATATCAGTTATAAAACCTTGGTTGCTTTGTCCCACCCCAGAAAATGCTTAAGATACAAAAGGCTCCCATTCCCACATTAACGTCCTCTGGAGCTCATCATCTTAGAGAAATGTCTAGAGCAGAGTTGTCAAAACTCATGGCCAAATGCTGCAAATGGACTGCAAAACTTCAGAGTACTGAACCAGATTAAAATATAATTAGAAAATGTCTGACAAAGGAAATCAAAATATAATATGTAAACCAGTTCATGTTAATATGTGGTTTTCTAAACCGTTATGCAGCCCACAGGGATCTGTTTCTGGTCTAGAACACTGAAAGGTTATATGACTTGCATGGCTTAAACAGCATGTGCTCCAAACAGGACTTAGACCCAGATCTTCCTGTCCTTGAGGCCAGTTGTCCAGCCTTAGTGAATATGCCACAGCAAATAAAGAAACATACATCAATAATCCATCATATATATAAAAACAATCTTGTGGGGCCACCAAGCAGATATTTATGATATAAAACATGCATCTAGAACCTGAACCATCTAAACAACTCACAAGATCTGGATTTTCTGCCCAGCCAGATCATCCCTTGGACAGTTAGTTTTGTCTCCACAAATTTCTCTGTTGTGGAATTCTCCTGGAAGTGGAGATTTTCTCCTCTGAGAAGTGAGCATGTGGCACTTGCCTTAAGAGACTCTCAACTTCTTGAACTCACAAGGTGATCAGTGGGGCTGGAAGTGTTTTTCTCAGCATCTCTGGTTGCTGTGCACAGAGAAGGAAACAAAAACAAATGGCAGCCCAGGATTTGAGGTCCAGTTTCAGACTCTTCTAGACAGGTAATGTCACTGTGTGCTCATAGTTACTTGGCTAGGCGGGGGAGAGAGGGGGAGGAGGTGGAATAAGCCTCTTTCCCCTCCTTTGCTGAAAGGCCAAGGGAGGGAAAACGCTTGAAGAGTCTTGAGAGTGAAGGACTCAAAAAAGAGAGCAAACTGTTTATCTTCATTTCCTCTTTAGGTCACTGAAGAATTGGCCCCTGCTGACTCTGGTCAGTCATATTCGGTGCAATCCCCATCACTGGTCAATCAGGCTCATATCCTTCAGCAAGAGACCAGAGCACATACCCAACTCCATAGAAAGTGATCCAGTTCAGATCAGGGTGTTTCTCTCATAACTCCCTTGTCTCTCCCTTGTACTCCCTCAGTTGTACAGACAATGGCAGTTGCTAGACAATGTACATGTTGCTTTGAACTCAGAAGTTCTATACAATAAAGAGTTCAGTTTACTTAGCCAGCTACATCCTTAAAGCTAGAAAGGGAATATAGTTGATATAGCATAGTCTATTCTTGATTCATAGGGGCATCCAGGTGGTGCAGTGGGTAGAGCACTAACCCTGAAGTTGGGAGGATCTGAGTACAAATCTCACCTCAAACACTTATTAGCTGTGTGACCCTGGACAAGTCACTTAACCCCAATTGCCTTAAATATCCGGGGCCATCTCCAGTTGACCTGATATATATCTTGCCACTGGACCCAGATGGCTCTGGAGGAGGGAGGGAGGTTTGTGACCTTGCACAGCCCTCCCTCACTTAATCCAATTCAGTGCAAGTCATGATATCATCCTGATGTCATGGTCCTCTTTGAGAACAAAAGGACAAACAACAACAATTCTTGATTCATGCATTCAGAAGAGCTGATGACCAGATGAAGACTCAGGAATTCTGGACCCTTGGATTACTCCCAGCACAGAATGAGGACTCAGGATCCGTGTCAAACTAGAACTCCTAAGGGCTATTTTTCTGCCTGCTGCTATCAGACCAACACTTTCTATGACCAATTCATTTCAGAGGACAATGATTGAACTCAGCAGTTTGCCCAGGCAAAGAACAGTGCTACCAAGACACCCTCAAGCTTTTGTAAGATTCAGACTTTTATCTTGCCACACATTCCTCTTGAAGCCATATCCTGTTTCTTCTTGTTGCCACTTTCTCTTTTGTCCCTCTGCTAAACTTCCTAATGCTTAGCTTATCACAGTGCTTAGCACATAGTAGGCACACAGTAAGTGTCTATTGATTGGTGGAAGGAGAAGACAGTGAGAGGGAGCTACTGTACAGTAGTATCTGTTCTTTTCTTTTCTTTCTTTCTTTTTTTTTGGCAGGGCAATGAGTGTTAAGTGACTTGCCAGGTGTCACACAGCTAGTAAATGTCAAGTGTCTGAGGTCAAACTTGAACTCAGGTCCTCCTGAATCCAGGGCTGGTGCTTTATTACCTGCACCACCCAGCTGCCCCCATACCTGTTCTTTTCTTTCTGAGTCTTGTAACAGTTTTTTCTTAAAGCAATAAATTTTGATACAAAATATACACTCTGTTAGAAATATATCACTTCTTGGCAATGGGACTGGATCTGGAAATTCATTCATATAGGAAATGCCTTATTAAAACATAGGAAAAATGATTACTGGAATCATCTAAATAAGCAAGACCTTGAAGGAAATAAGCACAGTAGCCTAGAGGTTATTGCAAGAAAACTGGAAACCAGTTTGGCAGAAATCAGGTTTGGACCAAAATCTTATGTTATATATCATTACAAACTCCAAAATGTATACTCAGCCTAAATATAAATTGTAACATCATTAAAAATTGTAGTACTATACAAGTTCGTATCTTTCACAACTGTGACTGTGGAGGAAATTATCAAAAAAAGTGTTAGCGGCGATCATAAAACATTAAGTAGATAATTTCAAATATATAAAAATGTAAACATTTTGTACAAATAAAATCAAATGAGCTAGAATAAGAAGATAAGAAGAAATCTTTTATTTAGGGAGAAAACTACTTCACATCTCAAGGTAACTGATAAAGATCCTCTATCCAAGATACATAGAGAACTAAGGCACAAATGTGAGAGATATAGAGACAGAAAAAGCAGTGCTCAGTAACAGAGAGATATCAGGAAGAGGAAGAAAGAGTCATTCATTCATTCAAGCATTCGATAAGTTTTCTTTGTATGCTGAGAGCCCTAGAATAGTGCCGGGCATATAGTAGGTTTTTAATAAATGCTTGTTGAATGACTTCATAAAATATATATATGAACCATTCCCTAATGGATTTCAAGAGAAGAAATACAAACTCTCAAAAACCTTATGAAAGAATGCTGTGTCACAAAGAATAAAATAAATGCAAATTGATTGATGCTCAGGTTTTACCTCATGTCCATATGATTAGTAAAGATGACAAAAGACAAAAGTGGAATTGTTAGAAGTGATATGCAAAAAATCTCTGTAAAAGGCATTCAGACCCTGTTCATAGCTGTGAGTTGGTCCAACTGTTCAGGAAAACAACTGGAAACTATATTAGAAAAATATCTAAATTGAAATATAGCCTTTGATAACACTATTGGTCATATATCTCAGGGATATCCGAAATAGAGAGAAAGGTCTCATGTATAAAAAAAAATTCTAACTGCAGTTTTTATGGTCGTAAAAAAAATGGAAACAAAATTGGTGCCCACCAATTGGACAATGGATGAGAAATTGTGGTATATGAATGTGTGTAGGGAAGGAAGAATTTAATTACTGACCCCAGATTAATTTATATAGTCACAGTAAGTCATGTGTTGATATGATGATAAGGTGTTAGTACCTAATGATGCCTAAACAAAACAAAAACACTTTTCTCTGATTAAATCAGAAGGGGCAACAAGATTAGCTTGAATTATAAATTGGCGGAGAGTGTTATATAGCAAAACCCTGGAATAAGTTAGCAATTCAACATCTCCATCAGTCAAAGAGAGAACCAAAAGTTGCAGAAGAACCCAACTTCTTGCTTCTTGCAGTGGGGGAAGGGATTTTTTTTTCTTCTCTCCTCTTTTCAAGGGTCATGGCCTCTAAGTGTTTCAGGAGAATTTGAGGCACAGTTGAAGAAACAGAGGCATACACTCCAAACAAATCTGAATACAGAGAAGCCATTACTCAAGGCTGTAATCATCTCCAAGAAATGAAATTTTATGGCAGAGAAGAGAGCTATCTGTCAATTCAAGAAGGAGCCAGATCTGGCAATTAAGAGCTGGGCTCCAGAGAAGGTTACACAAGGAGAGAGTGGACATCAAGCCCCTCGTTCTTTAGCTATGGGTTGTTTTGGTCAAATGTGTCCTCTACACATGTGCCTCAATACCACCATACTCTAAGTTGTGCCCATAGACATTGCATACTTGCACAAGAATGAAACCCAGGCTACAGGAGGGAGTATGTATTAGAGCTACTGTTTTTACTATGCCATCTTAATACAGGGCTAAGAATTGATCATTTCTACTAGCTGATTTTTAATAGGAAGTATACCAGTAGGGGCTGGAGAAGTAGAGTTTTAGAGGGCTGGTCCCACAGGGTCCACCTTTGAAACCCAAAAGAATTCCCCCAGGGAACCGTTCCTACAAACATGTGAATGGTCCTCAGAGGAGGTGAAGTATGGGGGAGGGTGCTAAAATGTATTTGAATAGTATTGCATCATAAAGAAAGGATGAAAATGATGAAAATTTTTAAATGGTAGGACTTGAACTGCTCTAGAATAAAGCAAGCAGTACCAGGAGAACAGTTTAAAGAATGGCCACAGTATATAAAGGAAACTTTAAGGCCTTAGATGTTCTGCCATTTCATGCATATGCATTATCTATTTTATTTAGTGTTTTAAAAACATTCTTGGGTTTTATCATTTCAAATGTTCTTTTGCATTCTAAATTTATTAACATCTGCTCTGTCTAATAATATTCTTTCTACTTTCCTTTTATCTATTATTTTGGATCCTTTCCTCATTACTTAAACACAGACTCAACTGATTTAATTTCTCTTTTTACCTATTACTAAGAGATGTGATTGAATACCACAGAGTTTTATATATTGTATCTGTGTTAACAGATACATACATACATATATGAGCAGGCTTACACTTAAAGAGCAATGGTAACTAGGTATATGTACAAGAGACACCTATAGCAAAGCAATTCATAGCTCCTTTTATTACAAGGCCTAGAAGTTTTCTCTCTTTCTGGAGTCCTCACACTGGATCTCCAGGGGCTGCTCCTGTCCATAGCCAACTCCTGACTGCTAAGGGTCAAACTCCTTAAAGCTGCTTCTTTCCTTCAGTGACTCCCTCTCTGCCTTCATGCCTGTGTCTCTGATCCTGCTGGATGCAGTGTCTCCTGCTGGTAAAATAGTTCTGTTCCAAAGCTACATATGGAAGTGGGGGAAGAAAGAAAAATTCCTTCTTCCTACCATTGCTTGTAATTCCTTACTCTCTTCAATTCTCAAACTGCTGTTTACTTTTCTGCTAGGTGCCATATCTGATGGGGATGGGGAGTTGAGGAGTGGGAAGAGATAGAAATTCCCTTTTTCTTACCCCTACCCTTCAAGCATTCTCATTTTAAAACTGCTTTAGAGCTTTGGCTGCCTAACTCAGTGCTCTCCTCGACTCAATCCAGGGAATAATTCACATCTGATAAAGAGATCAGGGTGAAGAAAAACCTCTACAGTAAGTTCAATATATCATTAATATCTTGTGTTTACCAGGTTGGCTTTCTGTGACTTAGTTAACTGAGGTGAGGTATGTGCATGTCTTATATTTCTTCCCCTCACATACTTATCATGTAGTGCTTTTTTCAGTTATGTCTGACTCTCTGTGACCCCATATAGGGTTTTCTAGGCAAAGATATTGGAGTGGTTTGCCCTTTCCCTCTTCAGCTCATTTTACAGATGAGGAAATTGAGGCAGACAGGGTTAAGTGACTTGCCTTCCATCACACAGCTAATAAGTGTCTGAGGACAGATTTGAACTCAGGATGATGAGTCTTCCTGACTCCAGGTTTGGCACACTATCCAGCTGCCCCTCATTGTAGCTATAGTTACATGAACAACAACAAAGAATATTTTTTCCAGACTGGGGGGTACAAATAAGTGCTTGAGATATAACCCTTTCCATCAAGCACTTAAAAGCTAATTAGAGAAACAAGATCTTTATCTATCTATATGTGTACAGATATAGATATATCTTGTTTTTCCATATAAATGTACACACACACAAACATATACACACTTTATGTACGATAATAATTGGAGTTAATTCACTTAGCTTTTGACTCTCATCCTGGTTCTAGTTCATCTAGGGCAGGGCTTAAACTTTTTCCACTAGCAACCCCTTTTTACTAGAGAAATTTTTATACAACCCTAGGTATATAGGTTTATAAAATAGGTATACATAACCTTTTAGTGTTGCCAAATTTTTTGTGATTCCCCACATTCAGTTACTTGACCCCATATGTGGTCACAACCCAGTTTAAGAAGCTTTGGTCTTGGGGTATCCCCACCCTGCAAAATAGTAAAGTCTCAGTAATGAGTCCTCAAACTCAATGAGGCCACTATGTGTGTGGAGATAGATATATTTCCACACAATACATATATACATACATACATATATCTACAACTATGTGTGTGTAGTCAACCATAGACCACAAGATTATACTTTGTATCCCATCTAGCTATTCTGTAATTTACCCAGCTAACACACATGCTACTTCCCTTGAAACCTAACCCTAATTCCACATCTTGCTCTGTAACCAAATCAATATGACCATACTACCATAGTTTTTTGTGGAAAGATGTTCCAGTTCAAAGTCCTTTTGGATATTTCACTATCCCCCTGACTCTCTTTCCTAGCCACCAGTCCCATATATGTGTCTTCTCTTTCTATTAAGAGCGCAAGCTTCTTGAAGACAGGAATTGTCTGTTTTGTATTTGTATTCTCAGTTTTTAATAATAATAACTAGCATTTAATAAGTGCCAGGCACACAGTAATTAACAAATGCTTTTTTGCTAATTTTTACATGTGGCATTGCCTCTTAATTGCTGAAAAGACATTTCATTGATTTCAGAGGTACCTATACCGAAGTTTCTGAACAAGCTTTGGATGGTGCATCATAAAGTTTGTGTGGGAAACTCTATCAGCAATCATGTAGTCCCAAGCTCTTATTTTATGGATGACAAAAACTGTCCTCCAGAGAGATTAAGTGATTTGCAACAAGGTCACAGAAGAATTAAGTAGAATAGCTGGAATTATTAAATTGTTTATTAGCAGAGTAAATATGCTGCATGTGAATAATCCCAATAAATCCTTCCTGAATGATTCGTTCAATCCAGTCTGGAAGTGATCTCTAGACCTTGGGTCTCTCTGAGCACAAGCTCTGCCTCGACCTTGCCAATCTTAAACAATCATGGTTTTCACGTGCCGGAGCCTCTGAGGTTGCTGCACTACTGGAGTCAGGAAGCCTTAGATTTACACTAGCGGTATCAGTTTCCTAATCTGCAAAATGGGAAGTCGAATACCCGGCGCTTTCTAGCTCTAACGAGATAATGCATGTAAATATAAATTAGTGTTATTACAAGGCTGGTGATGAAAACCCTTCTCCCCGTGCGTGCTTCGAGATGCGGAGAGGCTGCCGGCCAGGGCAGTCAGTAGTCTGATCCAGAACCTCTGTAAAATAGAGATACGAGAAGTACATCACTGGGTGGGTGTGAAGATCGTGTCAAATCACATTTTATAAAGAAAAACGCTTTGCAAACTTTAAAGGGCCATGTACGTGTGGCTACGGTGGTTATTACTATCATTATTAATGATTATTAGGAGAGTCAGAGTCAATAATCCTCGAGGGTGTGAAGAATCCGGCCGCCTGGACCCACCTCCTCCAGATACCGCCCTCCCCCCACCCCCGCCTTCCGCCGGCACGCCCACATTCCCAGGCCCGCAGGGGGAGGCTCCGCCCGCGCCACCCCAGGAACCGAGCCTGGGAGCCACTACCTTCGCCCGTCGCCGGTCGCCGGTCGCGCTGCACGCTGGGAAGGTCGTTCCGCAGCCAGAACCGACGCGGGAAAGCAGAGAGCGCAACAGTCATCTTTATAAAGCTCCGGGGTAGTACCTTTTCTCCGCCCTGGGGGCCTTCGACGTCCTACGCAGCAGAAATATTACGCTCCGGGTGAGGCTCCGCCTTCTCCCTCTAGAAAAGAGGCCGCTCCCTCCCAATCATCCTCCGATTTAGAAGCTTAACTAAGTGCCTGCTCAGAGTTGAGTCTCCATAGTTTGATCCCTCAGGGTAAAGAAGTGAGTCTCTGACTACGCTTTTATTTCTTGAGGGCCATATCGGTGGATCTTCAGGGACCTGCAAGAAATAGTTTTAGCTCATTTCTTTCAGGCTATGTCGTAGACACCCTCTCCCCGGCTGGAAGAGGCGGGGTCCTAACTGGGTCGCGTCGCTCTCTAGGGCGGTGCCCAGCGCAGCGTTTTCCCCACGGTACCTGGGGCGGCGACTACCACGGGATCGGGGTGTCGCTCGCTCGCTCCGCGGGGACATCGGTGTCCGGATGGACTCGCCCGGCCCCGGCGGGAAGTGGCTCCGCAGGCTCCGGCCGGGCAGGCGGCGGCGGCGGCCGCGGCGGCAACAGCGGCAGCAGGAGGACGAGGCGGCAGCGGCCGGTCCCTGAGGCAGGCGAGCCCGGCTTCCTGCGGCACCATGATGCCCGGGGAGACTCACTCCAAGGCTGCGGGGACGGCAGCGGACGCCTCGGGTTGTCAGGGCTGCTCCGCGCTCCAACAGGTACTGACTTCGCGCCCGGAGAGGGAGGGTTGGGTCCTTTCCCCTCCTACCCCCCTCCCCCGTCATCCCGGGACCCGCCCCCTGTGGGGTTAGGGTCTGTAAGCTGGCCCAGCCATTGCCCTTCTGTCTCCCCCCCCCCCGCCCCGCCTTTTGTCACCCCTTGTGCCAGGGCTCCGCGCCTCCTTTCCTGGAGTATTTGGGAAAGGGTCTTCTTGTTGTAGAAGTCACGTGTTCTCTTGGGCGGGGGGGGGGGGTGCGTCGTGGGGGGAGGGGTTGCCGGGGCGACGGTCTAGGGGTGCGTGGAGGAGGTTTCCGGGCTTACGCTCCCAGGGACCGGGTGGGTTCTTGCTGTTCCCGGCATAATGCCCGGGACTGACTGCTGCAGGGGACGGCCCCTTTCTTGGGTCTAGGGTGGGCTCTTTTCCCTCCTGTTTGACTTCAGGAGGCATTTCAGCTCTGAGCTGCTCCTTTAAGAGACAGGAAGGTTCCCCTCGCACCCCCTTCCGCATCCCCCACGCCCCCAACCCACTGTGTGTGTTTAAAGTTCCCTCCTACCAGGGGCAGTACCCCGGGGAGGTGTGGTTATGCCTGGAGCTGCTGGACCCAAACTACAGAAAAGAGTCAAGCTTAGCTTCTCTGATTCGAGGAGGGGAAGCCAGGGGAAAAGCCACCGTAAATGGGTCACTTGGATAGAGTGTCAGACGATCGACAACCATTTTCGAAGCGCCTAATATGCGCCAAACACTGCATGCCACCGGGGGTACAAAGAAAGACAAAGAAGAAACCCCTCCTGTTATTTGGGAGCTTAAGTTTTTCTTTGTTTTGGGGGGAGAGGAGGGAGTTGGGAGGATTTAAGAGGGAGTAAAACAACATACATAGTTCGGATATATACAAAGTAAGTAAGTGGGACTTTTACGACGGAGGTAAAACTTGAGCTGAACTTTGAAGAACGCTAGTGATCATAGGAGTCAGAGGTGAGGAGGGAGTCACACTGGAGATCAGATTATACACAGTCATAGAGGTGTGTGAATAACAGTAAGGGAGCCAGTTTGCAGCCTAGAATGCTTGTAGGACACTAATGTGTAAGCCTGGTTAGGGACTGGTTGTGGGGAACTTTAAATTGCCAATAGAGGAATTCGCATTTTATCTTAGAGGCAATAGGGAGCTACTAGAAGTTATTGAGCATCTGGGATTGGTGTAGTCAGACCTATGCTATAAGAATATCACTTTGGCCACTACGTTTTAGTGTTTGCTACATGATAATATGAACAGAGAAAATCACTTGGGATGGAAAGTGAATTTATTTTCTTTGAATTAATAATTTTGTTAATCTATGAATCATCTTTAAAGATTGTTTTGATTGGCTCATCTATGCAAAAAAGCATAGATTTGTGTTGGAAGAAACCTTAGGGGACATCCAATTCAACTCCTTCATTTTACAGATGAGAAAATTGAGACTCAGAAAGGTGAAGTGACTTGAGCAAGGTCACTCATTAAGCGACAGAGGCAGCATTTGAACCCAAGACCTCTGACCCCCAAATCCAGGACTCTTTCCACTGTTCGATTCTGCAAGTTCAAGTTCTTCAGATATCTATTCTAGTTGATCTTTCTGATCTCTTCTAACTTTAAATCTTATTCAAATAAATATCTACTACCTGCAGGGGCCTAGGGATATACTAACTGAAACAGCCCCAGAATTCAAAGAGCTCAGATAGCACTGGGTAGATAAGGCACATATTTTGGCTGTGACAGTTCATACCAGCCCTAAATTCTGTGTTTAGGAAAAACTACATGTTACTGATAAATTTGTCTTCATGCTTAGTAATACCAAGATATTATAGTAGTTATCTCTTAGGAATACTCTGGAAGTAGAATCTTTATAAAGCATGGTATCTCCAGGGATATACTTGTTTTCTTATTTACAATCATTTTTTATCTTCAAGAATTAGTAACTTTTTTTGTGTTTTGTTTTGTTTGGGTTTTTTTTGGCAGGGCAATGAGGGTTAAGTGACTTGCCCAGGGTCACACAGCTAGTTAAGTGTCAAGTGTCTGAGGCTGGATTTGAACTCAGGTCCTCCTGAATCCAAGGCCAGTGCTTTATCCACTGTGCCACTTAGCTGACTCCTATTAATAGCTTTTTAATGTTAAAATTTGTGATTTCATTAGGGTGGAAGAGATTCTGGTCCGGAAACTTTTCACCAGTATAAGATTTGCAGCTTTTTTATAACTTATGGTTTAGAACACTGAGAGATTAAGTGGCTTGTTCATGCCCTGGTCACACAACCTAAATGCGTGTGTATGTGTATACGTGTGTGTGTGTGTGTGTGTGTGTTTTCAGGCAGGACGAGACCCTGAATCTTCCTAACTCTCCGGCCTCTTCCCTATTGTGTTCAATTTCCAATAGCACCAATAGCAAAGGGCATTTATGTATAACTTAAAAGTTTGCAAAGCACTTTATCTGCTATATCTCCCTGTATTTTAGGGGGGAAAATAAATTTTCAGTCATTGACTCTGATTTAAAATGTTAGATTTGGAAAGGTTCTCAGATTTTTAGACTTGAAAGGGACCTCAGTGGCATCTAGTATAACTCAAACATGATTTTTTTTAATCCCCTTTAAACATACCTGAAAAGTATCTCTTAGCATCTGCTTGAAGACCCATGAAGGAAACCCACTAGCTCCCAACGCAGCCTATTCTGTCTTGGATCAATCCAATTGTAAAATTATTATATCAGGCCTAAATATTTCTCTTTGCAATTTCTCTCCATTGTTCCTAGTTCTGCTCTCTGGGGCCAAGCAGAACTAGTCTGATTACTCTTTGATATGACAGTCCCACAAATACTTGCAGATGACTATCATGACACCACCCCTCCCCTCTCCTCCCCCCACCTTCTGTTTTGTTCTTCAGGATAAGTAACCATTTTCTTCACCCTCTCTTCATATTCTTGGTTGGACTCCTGTGCATTCTTCAGCTTATCAGGATCCTTTTTTAAAATGTAGTGCCTGAAACTGTTACACTACTCTAGGTATGCTCTGACAGGGGAAAAATAGAGCAGGATTATCATCACTTCCTAGTCCTGGACACTGTTGCTTCTCAATGTAGGCTAAGTTTACATTATCTTTCTTGGAGTGGGTACTGAATGCTGAACTTGGCTTGAGAAATACTTGGGTTCCCATCTTGTGACACGTACTACCTAACTGTATGACCATGGGCAAGACACTTAATATGAGCCTCTCAGTGACACATAGGCTATGAGTGAATTGGAAGATATTGATGTCCTTAACAGTGAGAAGTGAGGAGTCTTTAAGGAAAAGATGGAACATGGCTGACGGACAAAATTTAAGGTAAAGTCAGTCATCGTGTATTAAGCACCTGCCATGTGCCAGGCACTCTGTGCTAAGTGCTAGGAACACAAAAAAAAGGCAAATGATAGTCCTTGCACTCAAGGACTGGGGAAGACAGTGTGCAAACAACTATGTACAGACAAGCTCATGGAGGATAAATTGGAAATAATTAACAGAGGGAAGGCACTAGAATTAAACTGGATTGGGAATGGCTTCTTGTAGAAGGTGAGATTTTTACTGGTGCTTGAAGAAAGCCAAGAAGTAGAGATGAGAGAGAGCATTCTTGACATAGGGGAAAGCCAGAGAAAATGCCCAGAGTCAGAGATGGAGTATCTTGTTCAGGGAACAGCAAAGGGGCTGTTGTCTCCTGGATCAAAGGATGTAAGGAGTATTAGGTGTAAGTAGACTGGAAAGATTAGGGGAAGGGCAGGTTTTGAAGGGCATTCTGCACCTAATAGAAGATTTTCAGCTTGATCCTGTAGATGTTACGGAGCTAAATTTAGTTCATTGAAAGTGGGGGAATACATGGGAGGTGCTATGAAGGTAAATTAGACAGACCTTGGCAACAAACTGAATATAGAGGTTGAGAGGGAAGATGACACCTTGATTTGGAGGCTAGATGACCAAAATGATATGATATCCTCAGCAGTAATAGGGAAGTTAAGAGAGTAGGGTGGTACCAAAATCTATGGGATGCAGCCAAAGCAGTGCTTAGGGGAAAATTTATAGCTCTAAATGCTTACATGAATAAGAAAGAGAAAGAGGAGATTAATGAATTGGGCATGCAACTTAAAAAGCTAGAAAAAGAACAAATTAGAAATCCCCAATTAGACACTAAATTAGAGATCCTGAAAATTAAAGGAGAAATCAATAAGATTGAAAGCAAAAAAACTATAGAATTAATCAATAAAACTAAGAGCTGGTTTTATGAAAAAACCAATAAAATAGATAAAATATTGGTTAATTTGATTAAAAAAAAGAAAGAAGAAAACCAAATTACCAGTATCAAAAATGAAAAGGGTGATGTTACCACCAATGAAGTGGAAATTAAAGCAATAATTAGGAAATATTTTGCCCAACTGT